>NC_041389.1:369646084-369748138 GCF_002162155.2 Triticum dicoccoides | reverse complement strand
CTACTTGGAGGACTTCGACCTACCCTCTTCTGCCTGTTGCAAGACGAAGGTGACCAGAAGCGTAGTCTTCGATAAGACTAGCTATCCCCCTCTTATTCTGGCATTCTGCAGTTCAGTCCACTGATATGGCCCTTTACACATATACCCATGCATATGTAGTGTAGTTCCTTGCTTGCGAGTACTTTGGATGAGTACTCACGGTTGCTTTCTTCCCCCTTTTTCCCCTTTTCCTTCCTTTCTGGTTGTCGCAACCAGATGCTGGAGCCCTGGAGCCAGACGCCACCGTCGACGACGACCCCTACTACACCGGAGGTGCCCCTACTACGTGCAGCCCGCTGACGACGACCTGGAGTAGTTTAGGAGGATCCCAGGCAGGAGGCCTGCGCCTCTTTCGATCTGTATCCCAGTTTGTGCTAGCCTTCTTAAGGCAAACTTGTTTAACTTATGTCTGTACTCAGATATTGATGCTTCCGCTGACTCGTCTATGATCGAGCACTTGTATTCGAGCCCTCGAGGCCCCTGGCTTGTATTATGATGCTTGTATGACTTATTTTATTTGTAGAGTTGTGTTGTGATATCTTCCCGTGAGTCCCTGATCTTGATCGTACACATTTGCGTGCATGATTAGTGTACGATTAAATCGGGGGCGTCACAGGCGGTGAGCATCATGAAATTGGTGATGGAGGATGGTTGATGATGACGACAACGACAAATCCCCCTCTTCGGAGTCCCGAACGGACTCGAGATCAGCCCTCCCGAGAGAGATTAGGGCTTGGCGGCGGCTCCGTATCGTAAAACGCGATGAAACTTTCTCTCTGATTTTTTTCTCCGCGAAACGGAATATATAGAGTTGGAGTTGAGGTCGGCGGAGCTCCAGGGGGCCCATGAGATAGGGGGGCGCGCCCAGGGGGAGGGCGCGCCCCCCACCCTCGTGGACAGGGTGTGGGCCCCCTGGCCTTCATCTTTTGCCAGTGTTTTTTATATTTTCCAAAAGTTATCTCCGTGGATTTTCAGGTCATTCCGAGAACTTTTCTTTTCTGCACAATAAACAACATCATGGCAGTTCTGCTAAAAACAACGTCAGTCCGGGTTAGTTTCATTCAAATCATGCAAGTTAGAGTCCAAAACAAGGGCAAAAGTGTTTGGAAAAGTAGATACGTTGGAGACGTATCAACTCCCCCAAGCTTAAATCTTTGCTTGTTCTCAAGCAATTCAGTTGATAAACTGAAAGTGATAAAGAAAAACTTTTACAAACTATTTGTTGTTGTTGTTGTAAATATGTAAAGCCAACATTCAAGTTTTCAGCGAAGATTATGAACTAACCATACTCACAATAACACTTAGGTCTCACATCTACTCATATCAATGGCATAATAAGCTAGCGAGCAATAATAATAAAACTCGGATGACAACACTTTCTCAAAACAATCATAATACGATATAACAAGATGGTATCTCGCTAGCCCTTTCTGAGACCGGAAAACATAAATGCAGAGCACCTTTAAAGATCAAGGACTGACTAAACATTGTAATTCATGGTAAAAGAGATCCAGTCAAGTCATACCCAATATAAACCAATAGTAATGAATGCAAATGACAGTGTGCTCTCCAGCGGGTGCTTTTTAATAAGAATGTGATGACTCAACATAAAAGTAAATAGATAGGCCCTTCATAGAGGGAAGCAGGGATTTGTAGAGGCGCCAGAGCTCGATTTTAAAATAGAGATAAATAACATTTTGAGCGGCATACTTTTACTGTCAATGCAAAAACTATGAGATGGCTATATCTTCCATACCACATGCATTATAGGCAGTTCCCAAACAGAATGGTAAAAGTTTATACTCCCCCACCACCAACAAGCATCAATCCATGGCTTGCTCGAAACAACGAGTGCCTCTAACTAAGAACAGCCTTGGGGGAGTTTTGTTTAATTATTTTGATTTGCTTTGATCTTTTTGGATCATGGGACTGGGCATCTCGGTTACCGGCCCTTTTCTCGTGAATGAGGAGCGGAGTCCACTCCTCTTGAGAATAACACACCTAGCATGGAAGATACAGGCAGCCCTAGTTGAAACATGAGCTGCTCGAGCATACAAAACAGAATTTCATTTGAAGGTTTGGAGTTTGGCACATACAAATTTACTTGGAACGATAGGTAGATACCGCATATAGGAAGGTATGGTGGACTCATATGGAACAACTTTGGGGTTTAAGGAGTGGATGCACAAGCAGTATTCCGCTTAGTACAGGTGAAGGCTAGCAAAAGACTGGGAAGTGACCAACTAAGAGAGCGACAACAGTCATGAACATGCATTAAAATTAATTCACACCTAGTACAAGCATGAGTAGGATATAATCCACCATGAACATAAATATCATGAAGGCTATGTTGATTTGTTTCAACTACATGCGTGAACATGTGCCAAGTTGAGTCACTCAATTTATTCAAAGGAGGATACCGTCCCATCATACCACATCATAATCATTTGAATAGCATGTTGGCACGCAAGGTAAACCATTATAACTCATAGCTAATTAAGCATGGCACAAGCAACTATAATCTCTAAATGTCATTGCAAATATGTTTACTTCATAATAAGATGAATCAGGAACGATGAACTCATCATATTTATAAAAACAAGAGAGGTCGAGTTCATACCAGCTTCTCTCATCTCAATTACTCCATCATATATCGTCATTATTGCCTTTCACTTGCACGACCGAACTATGTGTATAATAATAATAGTGCACGTGCATTGGACTAAGCTGGAATCTGCAAGCATTCAACTCAAGAGAGAAGACAAAGTAATATGGGCTCTAAGTTAAATCAACAATCATGCATATGAGAGCCACTAAGCATTTTCAATATGGTCTTCTACTCTCGACCCCCAAGGGAAGGAAAAGAAATAAAACTATTTACACGGGAAAGCTCCCAACAAGTAAAAGAAGAACGAGAAATCTTTTTGGGTTTTCATTTTAATTACTACTACAAGAATGGAAAGTAAACTAACTATTTTTTTGTTTTTTCTTAAGGTTTATCAAACACACAAGAAGAAAGCTAGAAAAATAAATTAAACTAGCATAGATAATACACTGAAAGAGTATGAGCACCGACAGCCAGAATAGTGTGTGAACATGAATGTAAGGTCGGTGAGAAATACGTACTCCCCCAAGCTTAGGCTTTTGGCCTAAGTTGGTCTAATGCCAAGGGTAACTTGGCTGATATCCGTAGTTGTAACTGGGGTCGTACTGAGATGCAGCAGCAAATGCATCCTGAGCTGCGGCATGTTGGCGAGCCGCCTCCGCTCTCCCCTCGTGTTCAGCTGCCTCCTCCCTGGTAACAACATATCTTCGTTTTTCCTGGTAATCAAAAAGGGAAGGAGCAGGGAGAGTAACATGGACAGAGCTACGTCTGTCAAAGATTAGTCGATACTGGAGGAATCGTTCATTGCTCAAAAGTAAATGATGTTTGACCATCGCGTCATAATCTAAATAAGCAGGAGGCAACACCATATCCTCTTCTCGTGGGGCTATACCAAGATAATTAGCAACACGGGTCGCATAAATACCCCCAAATAAGTCTCCAGACATACCATTATTATGCAACCTGCGTGCGAGTATTGCCCCCAAGTTGTAATCTTTATTACCTAACACAACACTCTTGAGGACACAAAGATCAGGGACACACATATGACATGCTTCATCTTTACCGTTAATGCATCTACCAAATGAAGAGAGCAAAATAATGTATAGCAGGAAAATGAATGCTCCCTATGGTAGCTTGTGCTATATCCCTAGATTCTCCCATAGTAATACTAGCAATAAAGTCTTTATATTCAGATTTGTGGGGATCATTAACATTGCCCCACTGCGGGAGTTTGCACGCAGTTGTAAAATCTTCTAAGTCCATGGTACAAGATTTATCATAAATATCAAATAGGACACTCTGAGAATTACGCAAAGATTTATATTTAAACCTTCTTACGAATGAATCAGTCAATTGATAGTACTGAGGACACTTATCTTGTAAGAAGTCCTCAAGATCGGCATTATGCACATATGCGTCAAATTCATCATTGATGCCTGCATTAACCATAAACTCGTCTAATGGCCACTCACAAGCTCGCACTTTGGCATCCCTTGGTAGCTCATCGTCTTGCTCACGCATAGCACGCCTAGGTCCTTTCTTTGTTGAGGAACCACCTTGGTACATTCTCCTAGACATATTTCTTTTTCTGAAAAATTTCTAAAATGTTTAGTAACTTCAAACTAAAAGTGAATAAATCTAAACAAGATTGGTAGCAACTACTCCTATAAGTGCCTAGAGCCTATATCATGTATTAGAATTACTTGGGACCTCATAAATTTGACATGCAAGCTCAAGAACAGGGTCACCTTTGCAGCAAAATTTTGTAATGAATAAAGCACTAGAACAAAAACTAATTGGACCAATGGAGGAGTCACATACCAAGCAACAATCTCCCAAAGCAGTTTTGTGAATGGAGCTTTGAGCAAGGAGATCGAAAATCACAGCAAAACAAGCTAGAACTCGTGCTTGAGCTGGATGAGGATTTTTTTGGGAAGAAGATGGAATGTGTGGGTGCAGGAATAAGTGGAGGGGGGCCACCGTGGGCCCACGAGACAGGGGGCGCGCCCAGGGGGTGTGGGCGTGCCCTCCACCCTCGTGGCTAGGTGCTTGCCCCTCCTGCAGTGTTTTCAGTGCCTAAAATCCTCAAATAATCCATAAAAATAATACTAAATTTACAGGGCATTTGGAGCACTTTTATTTTCGGGATTTTTTTATTGAATGGATAATTTAGAAAACAGACAGATAATACTATTTTTGCTTTATTTATTCTAAATAACAGAAAGTAAAAAGAGGGTACAGAAGGTTGTGGCTTCTAGTTTCATCCATCTCATGATCATCAAAATGAATCCACTAACAAGGTTGATCAAGTCTTGTTAACAAACTCATTCCAAATAACACGGAATCAGAGAAATTTCAAATAACACTAGGTTACCTCAACGGGGATATGAACATCCCCAATAATAAGAATATCATACTTTTTCTTGGCAGTAGGAAAAGGAAATTCAAAACCTCCAGTAATAATAGTTGGAACTTTTCCAATAGAATTGATGCTATGAACTTGAGATTGTTTCCTCGGAAAGTGTATCGTATGCTTATTACCATTAACATGAAAAGTGACATTGCCTTTGTTGCAATCAATAATAGCCCCTGCAGTATTCAAAAAGGGTCTACCAAGGATAATCGACATACTATCGTCCTTGAGAATATCAAGAATAACAAAGTCCGTTAAGATAGTGACATTTGCAACCACAACAGGCACATCCTCACAAATACCGACAGGTATAGCAGTTGATTTATCGGCCATTTGCAAAGATATTTCAGTAGGTGTCAACTTATTCAATTCAAGTGTACGATATAAAGAGAGAGGCATAACACTAACACCGGCTCCAAGATCATATAAAGCAGTTTTAACATAGTTTCTTTTAAAGGAGCATGGTATGGTTGGTACTCTTGGATCTCCAAGTTTCTTTGGTATTCCACCCTTAAAAGTGTAATTAGCAAGCATGGTGGAAATTTTAGCTTCCGGTATCTTTCTTTTATTTGTAATGATATCCTTCATATACTTAGCATAAGGATATAAGTTAAGCATATCAGTCAAGCGCATACGTAAAAAGATAGGTCTAATCATTTCAGCAAAGCGCTCAAAATCCTCATCATCCTTTGTCTTGGATGGGTTAGGAGGAAAGGGCATGGGTTTCTGAACCCATGGTTCCCTTTCCCTACGATGCTTCCTAGCAACAAAATCTCTCTTATCATAACGTCGATTCTTTGATTGTGGGTTATCAAGATCAACAGCAGGTTCAATCTCTACTTCATAGTTATTGCTAGGTTGAGTATCAACATTAACATTATCATTAACATTATCAGTAGATTCATGTTCATCACCTGATTGTGTTTCAGCATTAGAAATAGAAATATCATTGGGATTCTCAGGTGTGTCTACAACAGGTTCATTAGAAGCATGCAAAGTCCTATCGTTTTTCTTTTTCTTCTTTTTGGAAGAACTAGGTGCCTCTAAATTATTTCTCTGAGAATCCTGCTCGATTCTCTTAGGGTGGCCTTCAGGATACAAAGGTTCCTGAGTTATTCTACCAGTTCTATTATCCACTCTAACAGCAAAATCATATTTATTATTTAATTCATCGAGCAAATCGCTTCGAGCTTTAAGTACTTGCTCAGCTTGAGTGGTAACCATAGAAGCATATTTGCTAATGAGTTTAAGTTCACCTTTAACTCTAGCCATATAATCACTCAAGCGTCCTATCTCGAAAGCATTATTCTTTAATTCTCTACCAACATAAGCATTAAAACTTTCTTGTCTAGCCATAAAGTCATCCAATTCATCTAAGCATGGGCTATGAAATTTAGTAGACGGGATTTCAACTTTATCATATCTATAGAGAGAATTTACCTTTACTACATGTGTCGGATTATCAAGACAATGTGTTTCTTCAATAGGCGGTATATTAAGGCCATGTATTTCTTCAATAGGAGGTAAATTCTTAACATCTTCAGCTTTAATACCTTTTTCTTTCATTGATTTCTTTGCCTCTTGCATATCTTCAGGACTAAGAAATAGAACACCTCTCTTCTTCGGAGTAGGTTTAGGAATAGGATCAACAGTTGGCTCAATTGGTTCAGGAATTGCCTCAGGAATTGGCTCAGGAAGAGTCCAATTATTTTCATTAGTCAACAAATTATTCAATAGTAATTCAGCTTGGTCGACTGTTCTTTCCCTGAAAACACAACTAGCACAACTATCAAAGTAGTCCTTGGAAGCATCGGTTAGTCCATTATAAAAGATATCAAGTATTTCATTTTTCTTAAGAGGATGATCAGGCAAAGCATTAAGTAATTGGAGAAGACCCCCCCAAGCTTGTGGGAGACTCTCTTCTTTGATTTGCACAAAATTATATATTTCCCGCAAGGCAGCTTGTTTCTTATGAGCAGGAAAATATTTAGCAGAGAAGTAATAAATCATATCATGGGGACTACGCACACAACCAGGATCAAGGGAATTAAACCAAGTCTTAGCATCACCCTTTAATGAGAATGGAAATATCTTAAGGATATATAATAGCGAGACTTCTCATCATTAGTAAACAGGGTGGCTATATCATTTAACTTGGTAAGATGTGCCACAACAGTTTCAGATTCAAGGCCATAAAAAGGATCAGATTCAACCAAAGTAATTATTTCAGGATCAACAGAGAATTCATAATCCTTATCAGTAACACAGATAGGTGAAGTAGCAAAAGCAGGGTCAGGTTTCATTCTAGCATTAAGGGATTTCTGCTTCCATTTAGCTAATAACTTTTTATGATCATATCTATCTTTGCAAGCAAAAATAGCTCTAGCAGCTTCCTCATTCATAACATAACCCTCAGGAACAATAGGTAATTTGTAATCAGGGGGAGAACTTTCATCATCACTATCATCAGTAATAGCATCTTCAATAATTTCATTCTCTCTAACCCTAGCAAGTTGTTCATCAAGAAATTCACCTAATGGCACAGAAGTATCATGCACGGAAGTAGTTTCATCATAAATATCATGCATAGCAGAAGTGGCATCATCAATAACATGCAACATATCAGAATTCATAGCAGTAGCAGGTTTAGGTGTCGCAAACTTACTAATAACGGAAGGAGAATCTAGTGCAGAGCTAGACGGCAGTTCCTTACCTCCCCTCGTAGTTGAGGGCAAAATCTTGGTTCTTCTGTCTTTCAAGTTCCTCATAGTGATTAACAAATATAAATCCCAAGTGACTCAAAGAATAGAGCTATGCTCCCTGGCAACGGTGTCAGAAATTAGTCTTGATAACCCACAAGTGTAGGGGATCGCAATAGCTTTCGAGGGTAGAGTATTCAACCCAAATTTATTAATTCAACACAAGGGGAGCCAAAGAATATTCTCAAGTATTAGCAGTTGAGTTGTCAATTCAACCACATCTGGGTAACTTAGTATCTGCAGCAAAGTATTTAGTAGCAAAGTAGTATGATAGTAATGGTAACAGTGGCAAAAGTAAAGATAATAGTTTTGTAGTAATCGTAATAGTAGCAACGTAAAAGTAAATAAGCGAAGCACAATATGTGAAAAGTATTTAGTAGAAAAGTAGTATGATAGTAATGGTAACAGTGGCAAAAGTGATAATAGTTTTGTAGTAATCGTAACAGTAGCAACATAAAAGTAAATAAGCGAAGCACAATATGTGAAAAGCTCGCAGGCATTGGATCAGTGATGGATAATTATGTCAGATGCGATTCCTCATGTAATAGCTATAACATAGGGTGGCACAGAACTAACTCTAGTTCATCAATGTAATGTAGGCATGTATTCCGAATATAGTCATACATGCTTATGGAAAAGAACTTGCATGACATCTTTTGTCCTACCCTCCCGTGGCCGCGGGGTCCTAGTGGAAACTAAGGGATATTAAGGCCTCCTTTTAATAGAGAACCGGAACAAAGCATTAGCACATAGTGAATACATGAACTCCTCAAACTATGGTCATCACCAAGAAGTATCCCGATTATTGTCACTTCGGGGTTGTCGGATCATAACACATAATAGGTGACTATAGACTTGCAAGATAGGATCAAGAACTCACATATATTCATGAAAACATAATAGGTTTAGATCTGAAATCATGGCACTCGGGCCCTAGTGACAAGCATTAAGCATAGCAAAGTCATAGCAACATCAATCTCAGAACATAGTGGATACTAGGGATCAAACCCTAACAAAACTAACTTGTTTACATGGTAAATCTCATCCAACCCATCACCGTCCAGCAAGCCTATGATGGAATTACTCATGCACGGTAGTGAGCATCATGAAATTGGTGATGGAGGATGGTTGATGATGACGACGATGACGAATCCCCCTCTCCGAAGCCCCAAACGGATTCGAGATCAGCCTTCCCGAGAGAGATTAGGGCTTGGCGGCGGCTCCGTATCGTAAAATGCGATGAAACTTTCTCTCTAATTTTTTCTCCGCGGGAATATATAGAGTTGGAGTTGAAGTCGGCGGAGCTCTAGGGGGCCCACGAGATAGGGGGCGCGCCCAGGGGGGAGAGCGCGCCCCCACCCTCGTGGACAGGGTGTGGCCCCCCTGGCCTTCATCTTGTGCCAGTATTTTTATATTTTCCAAAAGTTATCTCCGTGGATTTTCAGGTCATTCCGAGAACTTTTGTTTTCTGCACAATAAACAATATCATGGCAGTTCTGCTGAAAACAGCGTCAGTCCGGGTTAGTTTCATTCAAATCATGCAAGTTAGAGTCCAAAACAAGGGCAAACGTGTTTGGAAAAGTAGATACGTTGGAGACATATTAGCGGGTGGCGGCATGGGCTAAGTGCGGCGGCGACGGCGCAATGTGGAGGAGGAGAGGATGGGGCCTCGGCTTTTATAAGTGTGGGGGGGGGGGGCTTGGGGAAGGGGCCAAGGCGGCGGCGGCTCGTGTCCAAGCCAGACACGGCGTGCGGCGGCGTGCAGTGGCGGGACTCCGCCCCGGGGTCGGTCGGGCGAGGCGACGGCATTTGGGCCACGGCCTAGCGGCTAGCTGGGCCGGCCTAGTTCGGCTGCGGAGTTTATTTTAAACATTCTTCGAGAGGCAAAAACATGCAAAACTAAAATAAATAAAAATCTAAAAATACCAGAAAAAATCACATAACAATATGGCCTTATTAGTGATCTAGTGAATATTTTTCTGGGCCTAAATGCCTAAACTAAAAACAAACATTATAGTACTAATTGCAATGCAAAAAAATAAATAAACTAGCAAATAAAATCAAATAAAGTATCCAAAATATCAAAACTCAATTTCCAATATTTCTTTGTTGATTTTGAAGAAGTCCTTTTATCTTCTCTCTTTATTTTAAATGAATTGGAAAAGAATTTTAAAAAACAATTTGATCCAATTTACCATATTTTGATAAATCAAAAATGGACTTTTGGGGAAACCTCCAACTCTCTCAAATTGGTCCTTGAGTTGCTTAAGGTCTCTTGGATCAAAATGCAACTGAAACAAATGCAACAAAAATGCATAAATCATGGATGCATATGAATGATCTATAAATAACATCCAAATTGAAATATGGGATGTTACAAACCTGCCCCCCTTAAGATGAATCTCGCCCTCGAGATTCGGGTTGGTCAGCAAAATGGTGTGGGTTGTCCTTGCGGAGGTCTTCTTCGCGCTCCCAGGTGGCTTCCTCCTCAGTATGGTGGCTCCAGTGAACTTTGCAAAACTTGATGACTGTGCTGCGAGTAACTTGGCTGACAAACTCAAGAATCACGGGTTTCTCCTCATATGTCAGGTCACTCTTCAACTGAATTGCTTCTAGTGGTCCTGTATCTCTCAGAGGAATATCGGCCATCTCTGCATGGCACTTCTTCAACTGGGAAACGTGAAACGCATCATGAACTCCTGACAAACCATCGGGTAATTCCAACTTGTAAGCGACTTCTCCCATATGTTCCAAAACTCTGTATGGTCCCACAAATCATGGTGCTAACTTTCCTTTGACTCAAAATCACTTAACTACTCGAAGTGGGGATACACGAAGATATGTTCTGTCTCCGACTTCATAGGTTACCTCCTTGCGTTTAGTATCCGCATAACTCTTCTGCCTGGACTGGGCTATCTTGAGTCTATCATGAACCAACTTGACCTTCTCCTCAGAATCTCTGATTAAATCTGGTCCGAACAACTATTGATCTCCAACTTCACCCCACGACAATGGTGTCCTGCACCTCCTTCCGTACAAAGCTTCGAAAGGGGCCATCTTTAAACTAGCTTGATAACTGTTGTTATGTGAGGACTCTGCATAGGGTAAATTATCATCCCAACTAGATCCATAATCTAGCGCACAAGCTCTCAACATGTCCTCCAAAATCTAATTGACTCTCTCGGTCTGTTCGTCTATCTGCGGATGAAAGGCTATACTAAACTCTAGCCTGGTACCCAAAGTTTTGTGCAACTGATTCCAAAACTTTGAAGTAAACTGCGTTCCTCTATCTGATATGATGGTCCTCGGAACTCCATGCAGACATATGATCCTGGTCATGTATATCTTTGCCAATTTAGCACTCGTATAAGTGGTTTTCACGAGGATGAAATGGGCTACCTTGGTCAAGCGATCAACTACAACCTAGATGGAATCATAACCTGAACGAGTCCTGGGTAATCCGGTGATGAAATCCATGCCAAGTTTATCCCACTTCCATTCGGGTATCGGCAAAGGCTGAAGTAACCCTGCTGGTTTCTGGTGCTCTGCCTTAACTCTCTGACATATGTCGCATACTGCTACATACTCAGCAATATCCTTCTTCATACCTGTCCACTAGAAACTCTCCTTCAAGTCTAGATACATCTTGGTGTTGCCTGGGTGAATCAAATAAGGCGAATCATGAGCCTCCTAAAGAATTAAGTTCCCGATCTCGGGGTCATTGGGCACGTAGATACGATCCTCAAACCATAAAGTTTCATTCTTATCCTCACAAAAACCTTTAGCCTTTCCTTTACTCATCCTTTCCTTTATCTCTACAATCTCCTTGTCTGTCTTCTGGGCTTCTTGGATCCTTCCCAGCAAAGTGGACTGAATTTCCAGTGCCGCAACATAACGCCTCGGAACTATCTCCAAACGAAGTTCTCGGAGATCATCAGCTAACTCCTGGGGTAATCCTCTGGTTATGAGCATGTTAACATAACTCTTGTGGCTCAACGCATCAGCTACAACATTGGCCTTTTCAGGGTGATAATGCAATCTCATGTCATAATCCTTTATGAGCTCCAACCATCCCCTCTGCCTAAGGTTCAACTCCTTCTGCGTGAAGATGTATTCCAAACTCTTATGATCTGTGTAAACATCACAACGGTTTCCGATAAGAAAATACCTCCAGGTCTTGAGCGCATGCACTACCGCTGCTAACTCCAAATCATGCGTGGCATAATTCAACTCATGAGGTCGAAGCTGACGTGAGGCATATGAAACAACTCTTCCTTCTTGCATAAGAATGCCTACAAGTCCTTGATGAGAAGCATCGCAATATACTTGGAAGTCCTTGCGTATATTCGGGAGAATCAGCACTGGGGATGTAACCAAACGTTTCTTCAACTCCTGAAAACTGGCCTCACAATCCTCGGTCCATTTAAACTTGGTGTCTTTCTTCAATAACTTCGTCATGGGCTTCACAATCTTGGAGAAATTCTCAATAAATCTCCGATAATAACCTGCGAGTCCAAGAAAACTTTGAATCTCTCCAATTGAGGTGGGTGCCAACCACTCAGTGACGGATGCGGCCTTGGTAGGGTCTACCGCTATTCCTTCTCCTGATATAACATGTCCGAGAAATCCAACTTCCTTCAACCAAAACTCACATTTGCTGAACTTGGCATACAACTGATGTTCCCTGAGCTTCTCGAGAACCAAGCGCAAATGTTCCTCGTGCTCTTCTTCATTCTTCGAATAGACCAATATATCATAAATGAACACCACGGCAAACTTGTCCAAGAACTCCATGAACACCTTATTCATCATACTCATAAAATAGGCAGGGGCATTAGTCAAACCAAGTGACATAACCGTATACTCATAAAGCCCATATCTCATGGTAAAAGTTGTCTTAGGTATATCCTGCTCTCGGATCTTCAGCTGGTGATAACTTGACCGAAGATCGATCTTGGAGAAAACTTTAGATCCCTGTAGTTGGTCAAACAAATCATTGATCATTGGCAGAGGGTATTTGTTCTTGATCGTCACCACATTCAACTCACGATAATCAACAACCATCCTCAAGGATCCATCCTTCTTCTCAACTAGAAGCACTGGGGCTCCCCACGGTGATGAGCTTGGTCGAATATAACCTTTCTCCAATAACTCCTTAATCTGCTTCTTAATTTCCTCCAGATCATTGGCGGGCATCCGATACGGTCTCTTGGATATTGGTCCGGTGCCTGGCAACAACTCGATCAGAAACTCTATGTCTCGGTCTAGTGGCATGCCTGGTAATTCCTATGCGAATACATCGGGATAATCCTTCACAACTGGTAATTCCTCCTGAAAAACTCCCGAAAGGGTATTCACCTGAGTCCTCCTTGGCGCATGCCTAGACACATACTTGATCCGTTTTCCCTCTGGGGTGGTGAGAAGAATCGACTTACTGGCACAATCGATATTTCCTCAAACTTGGATAACCAATCCATGCCTAGGATCACATCCAATCCTTGTGATTCCAGGATAATGAGGTCGGTGGGGAAAATGTGCCTACCTATGGTTAATGGCAACTGATAACATCCCCGACTAGCCATATACTCTGCTCCTGGGGAACTCATTAACATTGGTGACTTAAGGGCTACGGTTGGCAACTTAAACTTGTCCACAAATCCCCTTGATATGAATGAATGAGATGCACCAGTGTCAAAAAGAACAAGGGTTGTAAATTCATTTATCAAAAACTTACCGACAACTGCATTGGGCTGCTCCTCAATTTCCTCCACACTGATGTGGTTCACCTAACCTCTGGTGAAAGGGTTGGGCTTCTTTCTAGAGCTTCCATTACCATTTCCATTCTTTGCCTCAGGACATTCGGTGGCGTAGTGTCCGGTCTTCCCGCACTTGAAATAGGTAATGTGACTCAGGTCTTTCTTGGAGGGTGTCGCGGGGTTGGAACGGCTCTAACTATTGCTTCCTCCATTCTCATTACCATTCTTAGGGATACTATGGTTGTGTGAACTTTCTCCATTGTGTGAATGTCCTCCATGGTTATGATGAGTGTGTCCTCCCAAGTAAGGGGAATAATGAGGCTTCTGCTGAGCTCCATAAATATACTTCCCTATCCATACTTCCTCTTGCGGTTATCTATCTGCTGCTGCTTGCCTTCAATCATGAGGGCCCTGTCCATAAGATCCTGGTAGTTGTTGAAGGTTGCCGCCATCAACTGCATACTCAGCTCATCATTGAGTCCCTCAAGAAATTTCTCCTGCTTCACGGCATCTGTGGCCACATCATCTGGGGCATAACGTGCTAGCTTGCTGAACTCATCCACATACCGCCCCACTGTACGACTCCCATGGCGTAAGTTGCGGAACTCACGTTTCTTCAAACTCATGGCTCCAGCTGAGACATGTGCGGTGTAGAAGGCCTGCTGAAACTGATCCCATGTAACTGTAGCAATGGGGTAAGTGGTGGTGAAATTATCCCACCAAGAGGTTGAGGGTCCATCAAGCTGATATGCGGCAAAGCACACTCTCTCCGCATCCGTGCATCCAGCAGTTATTAGATCCCTCCCAATCTTGCGGAGCCAGTCATCAGCAACAATTGGCTCGGCTGCTAGATAACACCGGTGGATTCAAGCTTATAAAACGGGCTAGGTTTTCAACTGGGGGTGGTGGCGGTGGGTTGTTGTTGTTGTTGCCTTGGTTCTGGATCATCATCTACATTAATGCATTCTACTGTTGAATCAACTGGGTGAGCTCCGGCGGGAAAGTGAATTCGGGGTCACGTCTCGGAGGCATCTGATGGGTTAGAGGGGTGAGAAAACAGAATAGGATAAGGTCTATGAGAGATTTCACTACCCATATGCATATGAGGCAAAGACATTCATTTCATACCACTCAACATCAAACAAGATTCACACAAACAATCTAAACTACTACTACAAAACTCATGAACGATTCTAACTACTTGGAAGAAAAACTAATAGTAATATGGTGGTCGTCTAGAAGTTTTGATCGGTGAAAGACTCCATGGGCTCATAATCGTGATCTCTAGAATCATATTCACTGTCTTCATCCTTGTCACTGTCTTCATCTCCATCACTGTCTGTGTCTGTGTCATCTAGTATGATGTAGTCGTCTTCATGAATATGCACTTCACGTTCTTGTTTCACCTCGGGTATTCCTAGCCTCCTCTTCAGGTCTTCATTCTTCTCCACTAGCACAACAATTTCCTCTTCATATCCATCGCGAGTTGACTTGAGTTCCTCTTCTAGCTTGATATTCCTGGTCATCACCTTCTTGGTCTTCTTCATGATAGCGCACATCTGGTTCTCGTATCGACATATGTGTTTATCCATCTCCTGTATGTATGCTGCAATAGATCCATCCTTCCTGGTGCGAATCATCTCCCAGTGCTCATCTCGGCATCCACATATCTGCTAGACGGTGTCTTCAAGATCCTTGTGGTACACCTCACAAATGCGTCCAAAGGTGATATGGGCTGCCATGCTCTTTCATAAGCTCCAAGTTGGTGCATCCAAGGTAAACTCAATGGGCTCGGTAGTTGGTGCAAATGTCCTTCTAGGTACACGAACTTTGATCCTCCAGCGCTCCTCTTCTGGTAAAGTTGCCGTGAAAGTTCCGGTGAAGCTTGGTAGACCGATGTTCAGGTACTTTGTGACTTCCTTCAAGTGTCATCTGAAGGGGGTGTCGTCATCCGGCTGGGTGAACTTGTTCCTGGGGTTCGACATCTATAGAGTAGAGATAGAGGAGGATTAGAAATGAGTAGAGAAGAGTATCCTGTGGCTTTTCCTAGTGGTCACGTCCTACAGTCAGCGTGTGCTCTGATACCATCTTGTAGCGACCCGATCCCAATGGATCGAAGTCTTTGTGCTTAAGTGTCATCCCTGGATAGGTATGCTAACACACACAGTACTCAAGGAATTATAACAGATTTTAATCACACACTTACTACATCGAGGTCCTCATAAAGAGTATTTATTACAAAAATAATATGGCTAAAGGCCATCTAAAATAAGATAACTCTGGAAGCTTCGAAGATAAATGAGTCCATCAACTCCACGACATAACAGAGTGCATGACAACGACCTAGCGCACCTTATTCTTCGTCGAAAAATTAACATGAGACGTTGCAGCCGTGTAGGTCAGCACATGTAATATGCTGGCAGAGTCACACTATAGAGCAAATGAATGAAAGAGACTATATCTACATGCATATTTGGCTGGTGGAGGCTCTCAGTTTAATTTTGCATAACGCTAATATTTCCTTACAACAAAGGAATACATTTTATTTACTACCAAGTTTATGCCAATATTGAGAAGGTTCCTCCAACTCAATCCGAAAAATTAACCAAGTAATAAGAAATTAAACCCCATACATTAATTAAATAGAGTGGTGAGATCAACAAAATATTCACTTCCAGATACTCAAATTGTCCATAACCGGGGACACGACTAACCATGATTAGTTCGTACACTCTGCAGAGGTTTGCACACTTTTCCTCACAAGACTCGACCGCATCCATGATCATAAGATCGAGACATAGTCTTTCTGAAGCATTAACTCTTTACTCTGGGTAGACTGGTACACCTACTTTCGCCTACATCTGCTAGTCTACCACTGAAAGAGGTCACACAACTAACTCAAATATGCCAGAGCCCATAATGGCTTGTGGCTGCACACGGAAGTTTCTAGACATGAAATATCATATGATCCCTTTGAGCCTGGGTGGCAGACCTAGGGTAATCACACGGGTACTCCAAGATTCCCATGTGCAAGAACTGGTTTCTCCAGGTGCCCCAAACAATCCACCTAGATGTGTATTAAAGTTGCCACCTTAATGTTGTCCAAAATTATTATCTCTCACAACTTTCATGAATCTCACAAACCAAATCCCCGTCTACGAGCATGGTTAAGCAATGTATGAGCATAACGTATATTCCCGGGGTGATCAAAGGTAATAGGTTCCTACCTCATGAACTACAACCAAACCACATGTTCCCAATCCTACTCATGCAAATCTTTGAGGGGCAAAACTAATGCATAGTAAAAACTGGGTATTGAAAAGTATGATCAAAGTGTGAACTTACCTTACTAACGATTAAAAAACTCTAAGGATTCGTAGTAACAAGCTTCACACTCCGGAAAATCTAGCGTAAACAAACAATAGCATACATAAGCACTCAAGAAAAAGAATGCAAAGAAACCGAAGAAAAGATCCAGAAAACTCAAAAACAAGCAAATAACTAATCTAAACAGAAAACAAATTTTAACAACATTAAATTATGTGGATTAGATCTTAACAGAAGGTACATGTGATTAACTACGATTTGCAAAAAGAATCAACTAAAACGGAGCTACGTATCTCAAGACACGAACAGAAGAAGTTCAAAATCAAATCTGAAGTAAACTCAAATTTTAAATTTTCAAAAACATGTTCAAGTTGGTTTACTGGATAGATGAGATGCTCTGAAGATTTTGGTATTGGTTTCGTCGAATTTGGACAAACGAGCAAAAGGTTGTGCTAGATAGAAACATAGGGACTAATTTATAATTAAAAACTATGAGTAGGTCCCTGGCAAAAAACTAAAATAAAAAGGAAAAATCTATCAAACAAACGTTCGCTACAGAACCTAACAGAATGAAAACCGTTCGTTACAGAAGCTTAAGTGATGAATGTTCACTAAATAACAAAAACGAACAAAACCAAATGAGATCTAACCCGTTAGATCGAAATCCGACGGTCGAGGTGAGATCAAGGGCTACTGGCGGCAGCGGTGGTCGACGACGACGAATCGGACAGCGGGGGCGGCTTTGGGTTAGGCGGGGAGGTGGCGGCGGGGATCCGGCGACGACGGCGAAGTGCGGCGCGGGCGGCGGCGATGACTTGCAGCACGGCAGCGGTAGCTTGCAGGCGGTAGCGCGGGCTAAATGCGGCAGCGGCAGCGCGATGGGGAGGAGGAGAGGCCAGGGCCTCGGCTTTTATAAGTGCCGGGGGGTGGCGGCTTGGGGAAGGGGCCAAGGCGGCGGCGCCTCGTGTCCTAGCCGGACATGGCGCGCGGCGGAGGGCGGCGGCGGGTGAGGGAGTCCTGGATTAGGGGGTATCCGGAGAGCCGGACTATATACATCATCCGTACTATTGAAGCGTGGAGATACAAGACTCAAGACTCCGGCCCGTGTCCGGATGGGACTCTCCTTTGCGTGGAAGACAAGCTTGGCGATCCGGATATTATATTTCCTTCCTTGTAACCGACTCCATGTAAACCCAAGCCCTCTCCGGTGTCTATATAAACCGGAGAGGATGGTCCTTAGAAGGCCGATCACAATTACAATCATACCATCATAGGCTAGCTTCTAGGGTTTAGCCTCTAGGATCTCGTGGTAGATCTACACTTGTACTACTCATATCTTCAATATTAATCAAGCAGGAAGTAGGGTTTTACCTCCATCGAGAGGGCCCGAACCTGGGTAAACATTGTGTCCCTTGCTTCCTGTTACCATCAACGTAAGACGCACAGATCGGGACCCCCTACCCGAGATCCGCCGGTTTTAACACCGACATTGGTGCTTTCATTGAGAGTTCCTCTATGTCGTTGCCGTAAGGCTCGATGACTCGTCTCGTTGTTAAGGACGACATCACCTCTAGGGGAGCGCTGGCTGTAGGCCAAACTCTCTGACTTGGTGGCTTCATTATGGCCGCCCCATCGGTTGTCACGCCAACGATGGCCTCTCGGGTCGTCACGCATAACCTTCGCATCAATTCGGAGCTTGCCGAAAAGATGGGTCTGACTGAGCTCTCCTCCCTCAATGAGCTCTTGGATCGGATCGCCGCTTTGAGAGTCACTACGGACTATGACCGGATTGGGCTTAAACCCGACCAAAGGGACATTAGATCCCCGCCGGCCACCCATGAGATAGCGGTAGTGGAGGAACCACACACGGGTTGCCCCTCAACTTTGATGACGAATTATGTCCGGATCACCGAACTCAGTGAGCCGAACACCTACTCAAAGGAAGACATGACCCGGGTCCCAGACTTAGAGTCAGGCATTGGGTCGAAGAGATTGGGTAATACTCCGGATCCCGAACTGTCAGGCTCGGAACCTCCCGTGCCCCCGGGTGTTAGATCGGATCAAAATACGGATTCAGCCAACGACACTCACTCGGACTTAAACCATCTCTCCCGCATCAGGCAAGAGCCCCAGGAGACGGTACACCGTTACTGGGCCAGATTCCTCCGTGCGCTTAACAAGGTCGAGGACTGCCACAAGGAGGACGTAGTCTCACTTTTCTGCAAAAACTGCACGAACAAAGGACTCCTTAATGTTGTAAGTCGCCATGACATAGTACACTTTGTGGACTTGGAAACCATAGTACAGAAATACTGTGTGATGGAAAGCGCCTGGAAGACCCAAACAAAATTTTGGGATAGTACGGCCCTCACTAGAACCTTTGACCGAACTAAATGGCCGAACTCTTGTAAGTCGACCAATTCAATTCCCAAGAAACCAAAACCCGCCCCAGGGCATGGAACCGTATTGGAAGAATGGCTCAATGGGCCATGTAAGCTTCATAGTACGCCAGATGCAACACCAACCCATAGCCTTAGGGCATGTTGGATACTCCGGTAGGTAGCAAAAAGTGGCGAGGATCTCCTCGAAAGCCATAAAGTAGAACAACATCCCGCCAAGGAACACAATACGGTACTAACAGTCTTTGAGACTTTCGCCTCAAACAATAGGCGCAAGCGAACTCACCGAAGCTCCGCGGAAATCTGCCATGTGGCAAAAATAAATCCGTGGAACGACACTGCTATAACTTTCAATGCCAGTGACGAACCCCAATTCCAGACCATCCGGGCACCAACCCCTTTGGTCCTTAGCCCAATAGTGGAGGGCTTTCGGCTCACTAAAGTACTCATGGACGGCGGAACCGGACTAAAGTTGATCTACGAAGAAACACTCAAGAATATGGAAATTGATAAATGCCGCATTGAACAAAGCGGCAAAACCTTCAGGGGAATTATCCCTAGTCGGGAAGCATGGTGTGCGGGGAAAATCACACTCAATGTGGTATTCGGCACCCGAGAGAATTACATGTCCGAAGAAATCACATTCCAAGTGGCTCCTTTCAGCAGCGGATACCACACCCTTCTAGGGCGGGACACGTTTGCAAGCTTTCAAGCTATACCCCATTATGGGTACATGAAGCTTAGAATGCCCGGACCCAATGGAATCATCACTCTAGCTAGAGATCCGGACGTCGCACTCCGCGCTGATAACCCACAAGTATAGGGGATTGCAACAGTTTTCGAGGGTAGAGTATTCAGCCCAAATTTATTGATTCGACACAAGGGGAGCCAAAGAATATTCTCAAGTATTAGCAGCTGAGTTGTCAATTCAACCACACCTGGAAACTTAGTATCTGCAGCAAAGTGTTTAGTAGCAAAGTAATATGATAGTGGTAGTAACGCTAACAAAGGTAAAGACAACAAAAGTAATGTTTTTGGTATTTTGTAGTGATTGTAACAGTAACAACGGAAAAGTAAATAAGCTAGAACCAGTATATGGAAAACTCGTAGGCACCGGATCAGTGATGGATAATTATGCCAGATGTGGTTCATCATGTAACACTCATAACATAGGGTGACACAGAACTAGCTCCAGTTCATCAATGTAATGTAGGCATGTATTCCGAATATAGTCATACGTGCTTATGGAAAAGAACTTGCATGCCATCTTTTGTCCTACCATCCCGTGGCAGCGGGCTCCTATTGGAAACTAAGGGATATTAAGGCCTCCTTTTAATAGAGAACCAGAACAAAGCATTAGCACATAGTGAATACATGAACTCCTCAAACTATGGTCATCACCGGGAGTGGTTCCGATTATTGTCACTTCGGGGTTGCTGGATCATAACACATAGTAGGTGACTATAGACTTGCAATATAGGATCAAGAGCTCACATATATTCATGAAAACATAATAGGTTCAGATCTGAAATCATGGCACTCGGGCCCTAGTGACAAGCATTAAGCATAGCAAAGTCATAGCAACATCAATCTTAGAACATAGTGGATACTAGGGATCAAACCCTAACAAAACTAACTCGATTACATGATAAATCTCATCCAACCCATCACTGTCCAGCAAGCCTACGATGGAGTTACTCATGCACGGCGGTGAGCATCATGAAATTGGTGATGGAGGATAGTTGATGATGACGACGACGACGAATCCCCCTCTCCAGAGCCCTGAACGGACTCTAGATCAGCCCTCCCGAGAGAGATTAGGGCTTGGCGGCGGCTCCGTATCGTAAAACGCAATGATTTCTTCTCTCTGATTTTTTTCTCCCCGATAGCCAATATATGGAGTTGGAGTTGGCGTCGGAGGGCCACCAGGGGGCCCACGAGGTAGGGGGCGCACCCAAGGGGGGGGGGGCGCCCCCACCCTCGTGGACAGGGTGTGGGCCCCCTGGTCTTCATCTTTGGCAAGAATTTTTTATTATTTATTCTAAGATATTCCGTGGAGTTTCAGGTCGTTCCGAGAACTTTTATTTTCTACACATAAAACAACATTATGGCAATTCTGCTGAAAATAGCGTGAGTCCGGGTTAGTTCCATTCCAATCATACAAGTTAGAGTCCAAAACAAGGGCAAAAGTGTTTGGAAAAGTAGATACGACAGAGACGTATCAACTCCCCCAAGCTTAAACCCTTGTTTCTCCTCAAGCAATTCAGTTGATAGACTGAAAGAGAAAAATAAAAACTTTTACAAACTCTGTTTGCTCTTGTTGTTGTAACATGAAAAGTCAGCATTCAAGTTTCAGCAAATATTATGAATTAACCATACTAAAAATAACACAAAGGTCTCACAATTACTCATACCAATAGCATAATCAGCTAGCGAGTTATAATAATAAAACTCGGATGACAACACTTTCTCAAAATAATCATAACATGATATAACAAAATGGTATCTTGCTAGCCCTTTCTGAGACCGCAAAAACATAAATGCAGGGCACCTTCAAAGATCAAGGACTGACTAAACATTGTAATTCATGGTAAAAGAGATCCAGTCAAGTCATACCCAATGTAAACCAATTATAATGAATGCAAACAACAGTGTGCTCTCCAGCGGGTGCTTTTTAATAAGAAGGGTGATGACTCAACATAAAAGTAAATAGATAGGCCCTTCGCAGAGGGAAGCAGGGATTTGTAGAGGTGCCAGAGCTTGGTTTTTAAAATAGAGATTGAATAACATTTTGAGCGGCATACTTTTGCTGTCAACGCAACAACTATGAGATGACGATATCTTCCAGGCTAAACAAATTATAGGCGGTTCCCAAACAGAATGGTAAAGTTTATACTCCCCCTCCTCCATAGGCATCAATCCATGGCTTGCTCGAAACAACGAGTGCCTCCAACATTCAACGGGTCCCAGGGGGAGTTTTGTTTGCAATTATTTTGATTTAGTTTGCATAAAGCATGGGACTAGGCATCCCGGTGACCAGCCATTTTCTCGTGAATGAGGAGCGGAGTCCACTCCTCTTGAGAATAACCGCCTAACATGGAAGATAAGGACAACCCTAGTTGAGACATGAGCTGCTCGAGCATACAAACTAGAATTTCATTTGAAGGTTTGGAGTTTGGCACATACAAATTTACTTGGAACGGCAGGCAAATACCGCATATAGGTAGGTATAGTGGACTCATAAGGAACAACTTTGGGGTTTAAGGAGTTTGGATGCACAAGCAGTATTCCCGCTTAGTACAGGTGAAGGCTAGCAAAAGACTGGGAAGCAACCAACTGAAAGAGCAACAACAGTCGTAAACATGCATTAAAATTAATTTACACCAAATACAAGCATGAGTAGGATATAATCCACCATGAACATAAATATCATGAAGGCTATGTTGATTTGATTCAACTACATGCGTGAACATGTGCCCAGTCTAGTCACTCAATTCATTTAAAGGAGGATACCGTCCCATCATACCACAGCATAATCATTCTAATAGCATGTTGGCACGCAAGGTAAACCATTATAACTCATAGCTAATCAAGCATGGCACAAGCAACTATAATCTCTAAATGTCATTGCAAATATGCTTACTTCATAATAGCTAACTCAGGAACGATGAATCATCATATTTACAAAAACAAGAGGGGTCAAGTTCATACCAGCTTTTCTCATCCTAATAAGTCCATCGTATATCGTCATTATTGCCTTTCACTTGCACGACCGAACGATGTGAATAATAATAAGAGTGCACATGCATTGGACTAAGCTGGAATCTGCAAGCATTCAATAAACAGGAGAAGACAAGTAATATGGGCTCTAAGTTAAATAAACAATCATGCATATAAGAGCCACTTCAATAATTTAATCATGGTCTTCTCCTACTGACCCCCAAAGAAAAGAAAAGAAAAGAAATAAAAACTATTTACACGGGAAAGCTCCCAACAAGCAAAAGAAGAACGGGAAATATTTTTGGGTTTCCTTTTTAATTACTACAGCAAAGAAATAAACCACTACTAATTTTTTTGTTTTTCTTAAGGTTTATTAAACACACAAGAAGAAAGCAGGAAAAAGAAAAATAAACTAGCATGGATATTACAGTGAAAAAGTATGAACACCGACATCTAGCAATGAGTGTGTGTGAACATGAATGTAATGTCGGCGGGAGATACGTACTCCCCCAAGCTTAGGCTTTTGGCCTAAGTTGGACCATTGCCAGGGATGGCCTGGCGGATATCCGTAGGTGAAGCTGGGGTCATACTGTGACCAAGAAGGCTCCGGCTGCCACTGGCTAGCAACCTCCTCTGGATCCCAAGAATAAACAGATAGTCGTGGAGGCTCATCTTGTGGCTCTGGTTCTGGGGCGGGTGCAGGATTTCGATAGGCTTGAATGGCCGCCCATGGAACAATGTGACGACCTGCAAACAAGTTAAACAAAGAGGGAGCAGGCAAAGTAATAATCTCAGGGTGATGTTTATCAAAGTACAATTTATATTTGAGCTCCCCTTCGCGACTTTTAACAAGAAAGTCATGTGCTATCATACTCTTATAATCTAAATAAGCACGGGGCAGCCCTATTTCTTCTTTCTCCTCATGCCTAATAGGTATTTCAAAATGTTCAGCTAGGCGTGAAGCATAAATGCCTCCAAAGATGGGGCCCTTAGTACGTTTCAAACTTAACCATCTAGCAACAATTCCACCCATACTAACAGAGTTATTGCGGTATAAACCATGGAACAGAATGATAACATCAGGAACACTAAGGTTTCCACAGTTTCCGCGACCTATCAAGCAACGACTAGCAAATAAGGCGAAGTAGCGTAAAACAGGAAAATGTATGCTAGTGATTCTTGCATCAGAAACCTTCCTGGTTTCTCCCACCGTGATAGTGTTAATAAAAGCTTCTACTTCATTACGGTGTGGTTCATCCAAGGTGCCCTCAAAAGGTATTTTGCAAATCTTGCAGAATTCAGCTAATGGCATCCTTTTAACAACGTCATATAAATGAAATTCTACCGATGGAGGTGAGTTCTTAGGGAAAAAGTAGAAATTTTGCACAAAAGTATTTGTGAGTAAGAGATACTGATGACGTTGGTCGCGGAGGAAGTCGGTGAGGCCAGCATTCTCAATTAATAAATAGAAATCTTCATAAATCCCGGCTCTCCTCAAAAAGTCATCGGAAGGCCATTCGCACGGCCGGACCTCCGCGGTGCAAGGCAAATTAAATTTGGGCTTCTGCTCTTCTTCCTTTTGTTTTTCCTTCGAGCTTCGGCTCGACGAGCCCCTCAAAAGTCTCTTCATTATTTTCTGAAACAATCTGAAATTTTTAGTAACTTCAAATAAAAGTGAACCAACTTCAATAAAATTGATAGCAACAACTCCTACAAGTGCCTAGAGCCTATATAAAGCATTGGAACTACTTGGAACTATATAAATTTGACATGCAAGCTCAAGAACATGGTCACCTATGCAGCACAAATTTGCAATGAATAAAGCACTAGAACAAAAACTAATTGGACCAATGGAGGAGTCACATACCAAGGAACAATCTCCCCAAGCAGTTTTGCGAGAGGTGTTTTGAGCAAGGAGATCGAAAATCACAACAACGGGGGCTGGAACTCGTGCTTGAGTTGGTTTTTCGTGTTTGTGTGAGGCCAAAGAAGAAGATGGGTGCAGGAATAAGTGGAGGAGGGACACCATGGGCCACGAGGCAGGGGACGCGCCCAGGGGGGTAGGGCGCGCCCTCCACCCTCGTGACCAGGTGGCAGCTCCCCCCGCAGTGATATTTGCACAGTAAATTCTCAAGTATTCCCGAAAAAATCATATTAAATTGGCATGGCATTCTGAGGACTTTTATTTTCGAGATATTTTTATATTGCACGGATAAGTCGGGAAACAGACAGAAAAAAATACTATTTTACTCTATTTCCACTAAATAAAAAGGAAATATAAAGAGGGTACAGAAGGTTGTGCTTCTAGTTTCATCCATCCCATGCTCATAAAAAAGAATCCACTAACAAGGTTGATCAAGTCTTGTTAACAAACTCATTCCGATAATCATGGAACCGGAGAAATTTCGAATAGCACTAAGTTACCTCAACGGGGATATGAAAATCCCCAACAATAAGAATATCATACTTTTTCTTGACAGAGGGAGAGGAAATTCAAAACCTCCAAATATAATCGATGGAATTTTTCCAGTAGAGTTGATACTATAAACTTGAGGTTGTTTTCTCGGAAAGTGTACCGTGTGCTCATTGCCATTAAGATGAAAAGTGACATTGCCTTTGTTGCAATCAACAACAGCCCCTGCAGTATTAAGGAATGGTCTTCCAAGAATAATAGACATACTATCATCCTCGGGAATATCAAGAATAACAAAGTCCATTAAAATAGTAACGTTTGCAACCACAACAGGCACATCCTCACAAATACCGACAGGTATAGCAGTTGATTTATCAGCCATTTGCAAAGATATTTCAGTAGGTGTCAACTTATTCAAGTCAAGTCTACGATATAAAGAGAGGGGCATAACACTAACACCGGCTCCAAGATCACATAAAGCAGTTTTAACATAATTTCTCTTAATGGAGCATGGTATAGTAGGTACTCCAGGATCTCCAAGTTTCTTTGGTATTCCACCCTTAAAAGTATAATTAGCAAGCACGGTGGAAATTTCAGCTTCAGGTATCTTTCTTTTATTAGTAATAATATCCTTCATATACTTAGCATAAGGATTTGTTTTGAGCACATCAGTTAATCGCATACGCAAAAAGATGGGTCTAATCATTTCAGCAAAGCGCTCAAAATCCTCATCATCCTTTTTCTTAGATGGTTTCGAAGGAAAAGGCATGGGTTTCTGAACCCATGGTTCCCTTTCTCTACCATGTTTCCTAGCAACGAAGTCTCTTTTATCATAGCGTTGATTCCTTGATTGTGGGTTATCAAGATCAACAGCAGGTTCAGCTTCTACATCATTATCATTACTAGGTTGAGCATTATCATGAACATCATCATTAACATTTTCACTAGGTTCATGTTCATCACCAGATTGTGTTTCAGCATCAGAAATGGAAATATCATTTGGATTCTTAGGCGACTCAGCAATAGGTTCACTAGAAGTTTGCAAAGTCCTATCATTTTTCTTTTTCTTCTTTCTTGAAGAACTAGGTACATCAATATCATTTCTCTGAGAATCTTGCTTGATTCTCCTAGGGTGGCCTTCATGATACAAAGGTTCCCGAGTCATTCTACCAGTTCTAGTAGCCACTCTAACAACATAATCATTTTTCTTACTATTCATTTCGTCAAGCGCTTCTTTTTGAGCTTTAAGTACTTGTTCTACTTGAGTGGTAACCATAGAAGCATGTTTGCTAACAAGTTTAAGTTCACCTCTAATATCAGCCATATAATCACCCAAGCGTTTAATCATATAAGCATCTTGCTTTAATTGTCTACCAAAATAAGCATTAAAGTCATCTTGCTTAAACATAAAGTTATCAAACTCATCCAAGCACTGACTAGCAATTTTAGTAGGAGGGACTTCAGCTTTATCATATCTATAGAGAGAATTTACCTTTACTACCTGTGTCGGGATATCGGGAGGTTCTTCAACAGGCGGTAAATTAAGACCATGTATTTCTTCAATAGGAGGTAAATTCTTAACATCTTCAGCTTTAATACCTTTTTATTTCATCGATTTCTTTGCCTCTTGCATATCTTCGGGACTGAGAAATAGAACAGCTCTCTTCTTCGGAGTTGGTTTAGGAATAGGCTCAATAATTGGCTCAGAAATTGGCTCAGGAGCTGGCTCAGGAGGTGCCCAATTATTTTCATTTGTCAACATATTGTTCAATAGAATTTCAGCTTCATCTGGTGTTCTTTCCCTGAAAAGAGAACTAGCACAACTATCCAGGTAATCTCTGGAAGCATCGGTTAGTCCATTATAAAAGATATCAAGTATTTCAGGTTTCTTAAGAGGATGATCAGGCAAAGCATTAAGTAACTTGAGAAGCCTCCCCCAAGCTTGTGGGAGACTATCTTCTTCAATTTGCACAAAGTTATATATTTCCCTCAAGGCAACTTGTTTCTTATGAGCAGGGAAATATTTAGCAGAGAAGTAATAAATCATATCCTGGGGACTTTGCACACAACCAGGATCAAGAGAATTAAACCATATCTTAGCATCACCCTTTAATGAGAACGGAAATATTTTGAGTAAATAAAGGTAGCGCGATCTCTCATTATTAGTAAACAGGGCAGCTATATCATTTAACTTAGTAAGATGTGCCACAACAGTTTCAGATTCATAGCCATAGAAAGGATCAGATTGAACCAAAGTAATTATATCTGGATCAACAGAAAAATCATAATAATCCTTATCGGGAACACAAATAGGTGAAGTAGCAAAAGCAGGGTCGGGTCTCATTCTATCTCTAAAAGATTCTTTACTCCATTTAACTAGCAACCTCTTAAGTTCATATCTACCCTGGCAAGCAAAAATAGTTGCAGAAGATTCTGCATCAAAAAGATAACCTTCAGGAATAGGAGGCATATTTTCGTCATCACTCTCATCATTGTATTTAGGTACAATAATTTATTTTTCTCTAGACCTAGCAATTTGCTCATCAAGAAATTCACCAAGGGGCACAGTAGTATCAAGCATAGAAGTGGTTTCATCATAAGTATCATGCATAGCAGAAGTGGCATCATCAATAACATGCGACATATCAGAATTCATAGCAGTAGCAGGTTTAGGTGTCGCAAGCTTACTTATAACAGAAGGAGAATGTAGTGCAGATCTAGATGGCAGTTCCTTACCTCCCCTCGTAGTTGAGGGCAAAATAGTAGTTCGATCGTCTTTCAAATTCTTCATAGTGTCCAGCAGATATAAATCCCAAGTGACTCAAAGAATAGAGCTATGCTCCCCGGCAACGGCGCCAGAAAAAGGTCTTGATAACCCACAAGTATAGGGGATCGCAACAGTTTTCGAGGGTAGAGTATTCAACCCAAATTTATTGATTCGACACAAGGGGAACCAAAGAATATTCTCAAGTATTAGCAGCTGAGTTGTCAATTCAACCACACCTAGAAACTTAGTATCTGCAGCAAAGTGTTTAGTAGCAAAGTAATATGATAGTGGTAGTAATGGTAACAAAGGTAAAGACAGCAAAAGTAATGTTTTTGTTATTTTGTAGTGATTGTAACAGTAACAACGGAAAAGTAAATAAGCTAGAACCAGTATATGGAAAACTCATAGGCACCGGATCAGTGATGGATAATTATGCCGGATGTGGTTCATCATGTAACACTCATAACATAGGGTGACACAGAACTAGCTCCAGTTCATCAATGTAATGTAGGCATGTATTCTGAATATAGTCATATGTGCTTATGGAAAAGAACTTGCATGACATCTTTTGTCCTACCCTCCCGTGGCAGCGGGGTCCTATTGGAAACTAAGGGATATTAAGGCCTCCTTTTAATAGAGAACCGGAACAAAGCATTAGCACATAGTGAATACATGAACTCCTCAAACTATGGTCATCACCGGGAGTGGTTCCGATTATTGTCACTTCGGGGTTGCCGGATCATAACACATAGTAGGTGACTATAGACTTGCAAGATAGGATCAAGAGCTCACATATATTCATGAAAACATAATAGGTTCAGATCTGAAATCATGGCACTCGGGCCCTAGTGACAAGCATTAAGCATAGCAAAGTCATAGCAACATCAATCTCAGAACATAGTGGATACTAGGGATCAAACCCTAACAAAACTAACTCGATTACATGATAAATCTCATCCAACCCATCACCGTCTAGCAAGCCTACGATGGAATTACTCACGCACGGCGGTGAGCATCATGAAATTGGTGATGGAAGATGGTTGATGATGACGACGGCGACGAATCCCCCTCTTCGGAGCTCCGAACGGACTCCAGATCAGCCCTCCCGAGAGAGATTAGGGCTTGGCGGCGGCTCCGTATCTTAAAAGGCGATGATTTCTTCTCTCTGATTTTTTCTCCCCGATAGCCAATATATGGAGTTGGAGTTGGCGTCGGAGGGCCACCAGGGGGCCCACGAGGTAGGGGGCGCGCCCAGAGGGGGAGGGGCGCCCCCCACCCTCGTGGACAGGGTGTGGGACCCCTGGTCTTCATCTTTGGCGAGGATTTTTTATTATTTATTCTAAGATATTCCTTGGAGTTTCAGGTCATTCCGAGAACTTTTATTTTCTGCACATAAAACAACATCATGGCAATTCTGCTGGAAACATCGTCAGTCCGGCTTAGTTCCATTCAAATCATACAAGTTAGAGTCCAAAACAAGGGCAAAAGTGTTTGGAAAAGTAGATACAACGGAGACATATCACGCGCCGAAAACAAAACCGCGGCACTAACCTTGGAAGCATTATCCGAAGCCCTAGCAGCAGAAGAATTAACAACACTGCACACTACCATGGACAGGGACGATGTGATACTCGACAAGCGACCCAAGTCGACCTCATTTAAACCCGCAGATGAGATAGTCAAATTCCAAGTCCACCCAACGGACCCCACGAAGACAGCTTCCATCAGGACACAGTTGAGCCCAGCTATGGACGCCGCACTGCGAGACTTCTTACGCGAGAATTGGGATATTTTCGCCTCGCACCCATCGGACATGTCGGGCATCCCGCGCGGATTGGCTGAACATAGACTTAACATGCTAAAGGGATACAAACCTATTAAACAGACCCTAAGGCGATTTTCAGATCCCAAACGGCAAGCCATGGGGGAAGATCTAGCCAAGCTACTTGAGGCCGGATTCATCAGAGATATCAAACATCCGGATTGGCTAGCGAACTTGGTAATGGTACCAAAGAAGGACAAATCTTGGCGCTTGTGCGTCGACTTCAAAGACCTCAACAAGGCTTGCCCCAAGGATCCCTTTCCCCTCCCTCGGATCGATCAAATCATTGATGCCACAGCAGGACACCACTCACTATGTTTCCTCGACGCATACTCTGGATACCATCAAATAAAGATGGCCAAGTCCGACCAAGCTACAACAGCTTTCATAATGCCATATGGCCCTTTCTGCTTCAACACTATGCCTTTCAGACTTAAGAATGCTGGCGTAACCTACCAACGCATGATTCAAACATGCCTGGAAAAGCAAATCGGCAAAACAGTGGAGGCATACGTGGACGACATAGTCATAAAAACAAGACACATCGAAACCCTAATACATGACTTGAGGCTTACATTTGACAACCTCCGAACATACGACATCAAGCTGAATCCAGAGAAATGCGTCTTCGCCGTCCCCTCTGGAAAACTGCTGGGCTTCATTGTTTCTAATAGAGGAATTGAAGCTAATCCGACAAAAATCTGAGCTTTGTCGTAGTTGGCTATATCAACAGACCTCAAACACATCCAGAAACTAGCTGGATGCATGGCTGCTTTGAGCCGCTTTATCTCCAGGTTAGGAGAAAAGGCATTACCTCTTTACCGCCTTCTTCGGCGCACCGAACACCTCGTGTGGACAGATGTAGCCGCGGTGGGACTCGATGAAATAAAAACCTTATTGGCCAATAATCCAGTCCTAACATCGCCAAATATCGGCGAACCTATGCTGCTGTACATAGCTGCAACACATCAAGTTGTAAGCGCAGTACTCGTCATCGAACGAGAGTTTGACGGATACAAATTCCCGCTACATAAGCCGGTTTATTACATATCCACGGTCCTCACCCCATGCAAATCCCGATACCCACACTATCAAAAAATAGCATATGCGGTCTTCATGGCATCCCGAAAGCTACAACACTACTTTCAAGAGTGTTCGATTATGGTGGCATCCGAAGTACCACTAAAAGATATAATAAATAACCGCGATGCCACGGGCCGGATCGCTAAATGGGCCATCGAGCTCCTTCCATTCGACATAACATACAAGCCTCGGCGGGCTATCAAGTTGCAAGTATTAGCTGACTTTGTCGCCGAATGGACGGAAGCCGAACTCCCTAAAGAGTACGGCGCGTACTCTAACTGGATCATGCACTTTGATGGCTCTAAAATTCTAGCCAGATTGGGAGCAGGCGTAGTCCTGACGTCTCCCATCGGAGACACGGTCCAATACGTCCTCCAAATATTATACACAGACTCCAACAATGCAGCCGAATATGAGGCTCTGTTGCACGGTCTTCGGATGGCAGTCTCTATGGGCATTCAAGCCTAGAGGTACGCGGGGATTCAAACCTTGCTATATCACAAATAAACGGAGACTTTGATGCCAAGGATCTAAAAATGGCGGCCTACCATAATGTCGTCCTTAAAATGTCAGCTCGGTTCGAGGGGCTCGAATTCCACCATGTGGCTCGAGAAAACAATCAAGCGGCAGATGTCCTTGCCCGCATCGGCGCTAAACGCGACCCTGTCCCACCTAACATATTCCTGGAAAGGCTGTTCAAGCCATCCGTGGTATGGGAAGGGGAGTCCAGGAATACCAGCACGGATCCGAATACATCCCCAGATTCTGAACTATCAGATATAATCGGAGGCTCTACCACCGAAATAACATTGTCAGCTCACGAAATAATGGTTGTCATCGCCCCGTGGACTTAGCCTTTCTTGGCCTACCTAAATAGGCAGGAGCTCCCCGAAGATCAAAATGAAGCACGCTACATCGTCCGGTGTTCTAAAGCTTACAAAGTCCATGAAGGGGAACTCTATAAGAAAAGTGTGACCGGAGTGCTCCAAAGGTGCATCTCCGAAGAGGAAGGGCGACAACTCTTGGCTGAAATCAATGCCGGACTGGGCGGGCACCACGCTGCAGCTCGAGCACTAGTCAGCAAGGCCTTCCGTACAGGTTTCTATTGGCCGACGGCCCGAGCAGACGCACAGGACCTGGTCCAACACTGCGTCGGTTGCCAGCTCTTTGCCAATCAGAGTCATATGCCCCTACCGCTCTCCAAACAATCCCCATAACTTGGCCCTTCGCGGTGTGGGGGCTGGATATGGTTGGACCCCTTAAAGGGGGAAGCCACAAGAAAAAAAATACTTTTTGGTCATGGTAGACAAGTTCACCAAATGGATAGAAGCCAAACCAGTGAAAACGACCGAATCCGGACCAGTAATAGACTTTATATCCGGGGTCATACACAGATACGGTGTCGCCCACAGCATGATCACCGATAATGGTTCAAATTTCACAGCCGATGAAGTGAAAGCTTGGTGCGGCAAAATGGTCATTAAGCTCGGCTATGCTTCCATCTACCATCCTCAAACAAATGGCCAGGTCAAACGGGCAAACGGTCTCATCATGAGTGGCATCAAACCTAGACTAGTGCGATCCTTGACAGAGTCGGACACTCATTGGGTCGAGGAGCTCGACTCCGTACTCTGGGGGCTGCGAACCATGCCGAATCGCACCACTGGATATACACCATTTTTTATGGTGTACGACACGGAGGCAGTACTACCCTACGACATAATACATGATTCGCCACGCGTACGTATGTACGAAGAGAAGGAAGCCGAGTTAGATTGGCAGGATAACTTGGACGCCCTGGAGGAGGAGCGCGATATCGCGAAGGCCCGTTTCGCATTCTATCAGCAACAGACTCGAGCCGAACCCATGGAACGCGGCCAGACTCCGGAGATTCTACGCCTAGCACCGAACTCAGTGTTCGTCTCCTTACCTCCTCCTTTTTAATTATGCTCCCTCCCTCTTCCTTTCTCGATCTTTTTCTCTTCACACAAAGTATTTAATACAGTACGGACTCCCAGATTATCCGGTCGCACTATGTGTGTAAGCAATACCTGGGGGCTTCCTATACGGAAGCTAAACATAACTTACTCTAAAGGGCTTTTTGCCCATCACACATGCGTTTTCCATGTGTGCCTTTTCTTCACCATTATATGCATCGATATGACTTAAGATGTGGCGAAGCTGGGTTGCCTGGCTCCTGTGTTTATGCCCGACGTTCCCGTTAATTCGGCTAGGGCATAAGGGGAGCACCTCTGTGATTGTTACTGCCGGTTCAGACGGATGTGTACCTCAGACTGGGTGAAGCCGAAAGCTAGTTTCCTTAAGAGAATATTTGGTTGGTGAACAAAAGATGTCTTCGTTTATCATAACATAAATCCCCAGAAGTTTTGTATCCTGTGCCATGGTTCGCAGTCTGGACATGTGCCTTGTCGCATGCTTACCCAGGGAAAGGAACCCTTGACGGAACTATTCTCCCTGGAAGATGTTTCTTACTATCCATGTAATATAACATAACTAGTTGGGTACTTGTCTATTCAAGCACTTATGACCCCTATGCCTGGTTTCCACGCATACTCCGGTTTTGTATAACTGAGCGGGTATTCGGACACACCCCAGACTGTAGGACCCAGGGAATGAAACGAAAAGGTCCGCCATGACAAATGATTTTAATCCGGCTAGGGGCTACTTACGTCCATTGAATTACACAATCACTTGGACTGACTATATTCCTCCTCTATACCATCCAACAGGCTATCTAGTTTACAATCCTATTGAGAATACTTTGCGGCTAACGCCGCCTGGTCATATACCACACTCACGGGAATTTCTTGCCCATCTAGCCCTGCCGGTCCGACTTTGGCCATATGGTTCGGGTCCAGCTTGGTGTAGCGCGTCTTCACCATAGCCCATGCTTCTCTTGCACCTTGCCGACATGCTGACATCTTCCACAAGCGAAAGCGCCGCCGTGCTCCTTGAAGCATGTCCACAAGCTCCCCCATGCCATTTGGCAGGAAGCTTGATGGCCACAAAGCCTGCGCAACGCCCTGCATCGCCTGCCGAGCTCGCTCGTGCAGTTGTGAGAGGTCTTGCAGTAAATCGCCTGCAGATGCGGGCATCTCCTCGTCAGGGAGACCCGTTAGCATTCCTACAAGCACAACTCTTTCAATATACTTCCTCGCCGAACTATGCTACAGTTTGTTTAGGCACTTATGATACATGCCACGGCGAAGCCTTTTGTTCTCCTTCATGGAGTCTGCCAGCTGCGCGCGGACGTCTTTCAGTTCCACGTCCAGCCGAACATTGGCATCTTGGAGAGTATTCTTCTCATGCCTAACTTGTTTAAGAATGCGCTCGCCAGCCTTTAGTTGCCTGTGGAGATGCGACTCGTCATCGCTCCCGCCCTCTGGATTTACTCCAGGGTTATCTGCAGAATTTTTCTGTTAAACTTGTCATACCAGCCAGTTGCTAACTGGTACATTTTCATACAATCGAGATAAATGTTACCAGATGAGGCCTTCTGGGATTCCTCTAGCTTGGCAACCGTGGCCCTCAGTTGGGTCTTGCACTCCTCTAGCTCCCGAGACAATTGCTCATTCTTATCTATAAGAACCTGCGCATAAATTGATCCTTAAAATTGTTGTTCCAACTGTTTCAAGTCTCAGGGGCTACTGCTATACATGCTTATCAAACTATCTTACCCATATATCTTTGGTATACTGGTTCGTCGCCCAGGCAAGCGCGCCTTGAGCAGCCCGTATGTATGCGTCTCCCGAATTGAAAGCATTAAATGCCTCTTCGGAAAAGATGTTGTTGTGAAGCACGGCCCGTCGATGCCGGTGATTCATGGCGCTCTCTACTTCGGAATTCGTGGCAGAGAGCATATCTGCGTCCTTTGTCGGAGGACTATACAGCATCGACCCTACGTCCGCCTCCTCTCTCGAAGTCGGTTCTGGAGCCCGACTGGTGGAGGCGTGGTTGGCAGGATCCCCAGATATAGTCCGGATACTCCTCTTCCTGCCAGGATGTAAAGGGCGCTGTTATACTTCAAATAACAATAATTACATGACAGGTTGTTTCCTTACCTCTGTAGAGGCGTGTCGTCCCTAACTGCCTTCCTCTTGAGCCTACCCAATCTGGACGCCTGTGGCTGACGGGTCCCTAGGGGCTCGGCCCTCCGCTCCGACCGTCGTCTCTGCCAAAACACGACGCTTCAGGGATAAGGCATGGCATCAGGAAAGAGTCCTCTTTGGAGGATCGAGTCTTCGGCCTGGCTTACACGCGACGTAGGTAGCAGTCTGGGATAACCGACAGTAATAGCCACTGAGGCGCCATCACGGCTCGCCCGATAAAATATCCCATTGACAAACTCCATAGTCGTATCCGGATCTTCTTCGAGTCCCGGATCCAGGGCCCTTTCGGGGTCCTCTGGCTGCGGGGAAGGGCTGGAGATTCCTTCTACGGCCTTCCTCGGTTCCTGCTGGAAATATCGAGGCAGGTAATCTTAGCAAAAAACGCCATAATAAGTGAAGCGGGAAAATGAACGACGACTTACCCAGTTTGGGGGATTGTACATGGAGAATCCGTCCTACGGTTTGATGTGAAGGAAGTCTTCCTCTTCTCCTTTGTATAAATCGGACAGTATCCTTGCCAAAGCAGTGGTGGAGTCCGGACCCTTACGGCCACAATGGGTGGCATCGTCTTCCCTGTTGAAATGCCACATGGGATTGCCCCAATATTGGAGCGGTTGCACTCCCCGCATTATGCATATTGTCATGACCTAGACTATCGTCAGTCCGGATCTGGCTAGTAACTTTATCCTGCTCATCAGGAAATGTATTTCCCTAGTATCCTCTTCTTGGGGGCCTCGGGGGCGCCAGCTTAGACATGCCCTCGGTGAGGCGTTACCGAACTTGGGGAGACCTGTCTAGACTGCATCCGGAAGGGGGACGTCATCAATGTAAAATCACTCTGAAGGCCAGTTCTCTGGTGCCTTTTTGGGAGTGCCAAACAGTATCCGGTCTCGGTGATACGCCACACTTTGGCCCCGCCCACTTGACATAGGGACTCTCCCTGGTTGCGGGGGACAAGGCAGAACATCTTCTTCCATAAACCGAAATGAGCCTCACAACCTAGAAATAGCTCACAAAGGGCGGCATACCCTGCTATATGTAGCACGGAAGCTGGGGTAAAATTGTGCAACTGGAGGCCGTAGAACTCCAGGAGCCCGCGAAGGAACGGATGAATAGGAAACTCGACGCCCCTTAATAGATGTGGAATGAGGCATATTCGCTCCTCTGGAGATGGATTAGGGGATCTCTCCGCTTGTTCCCCGCCATTATAGGTGGCTATTCCGGCTCAGATGGGGACCATGAACGCCGGTGGGAGAAACCCTTGGGTTTGTAGCTCTATCAAACGGCTATGAGGAATTGAACACTCTCCCCAGTCCGCCGTCTTGGGGCAAGGGGAGCGAGCAGAAGAGCAGCGACGACTGGCCATGTTGGAATGGTTGTTCCGGGGCGCCCTGTTGGATACTTGCTCAGGGGGGAAGGGTGAGGTTTGGATCTAGGAATCCCCGTCTTCAAATAGACGGCTAACCCGAAGGATCGGGGGTGGCAAATGAAAAAATACCTTGACTCCTCGCATTCGCTCGACATGTGGAAATGGTCATTATTAAGGCACTGAAGTCGAGGAGTACAACATTGACGAGAAGCCGGATACTGTTCGTCGTAATAGGTACATTGGAGTATTCGGAGATGGAACCCACCTTGCAATGCCGAAGACAAGACTGCGCACCGGACTCATTGTCATTGAAGCCTGGTTCGGGGGCTACTGAGGGAGTCCTGGATTAGGGGGTATCCGGAGAGCCGGACTATATACATCATCCGGACTATTGAAGCGTGGAGATACAAGACTCAAGACTCTGGCCCATGTTCGGATGGGACTCTCCTTTGCGTGGAAGACAAGCTTGGCGATCCGGATATTATATTTCCTTCCTTGTAACCGACTCCATGTAAACCCTAGTCCTCTTCGGCGTCTATATAAATCGGAGAGAATGGTCCTTAGAAGGCCGATCACAATTACAATCATACCATCATAGGCTAGCTTCTAGGGTTTAGCCTCTACGATCTCATGGTAGATCTACTCTTGTACTACTCATATCTTCAATATTAATCAAGCAGGAAGTAGGGTTTTACCTCCATCAAGAGGGCCCGAACCTGGGTAAACATTGTGTCCCTTGCTTCTTGTTACCATCAGCCTAAGATGCACAGATCGGGACCCCCCTACCCAAGATCCACCGGTTTTGACACCGACAGCGGGACTCCGCCCCAAGGTCAGTAGGGTGAGGCGACGACGTCTGGGTCGCGGCCTAGCGGCTAGCTGGGCCAGCCCAGTTCGACTACGAAGTTTTTTTTAAAACAATCTTCCAGAGGCAAAAACATGCAAACCTAAAATAAATAAATATCTAAAAATACCAGAAAAATACACATAATAATATGGCATTATTAGTGACCTGGTGAACATTTTTCTGGGCCTAAATGCCTAAACTAAAAACAAACATTATAGTACTAATTACACCACAAACAAATAAATAAACTAGCAAATAAAATCAAATAAAATATCCAAAAATTCAAAATTCAATTTCCAATATTTCTTTCCTGATTTTGAAGAAGTCCTTTTATCTTCTCTCTTTATTTTAAAATAATTGGAAAATAATTTTGAAAACAATTTGATCCAATTTACCAAATTTTGATAAATCAAAAATGGACTTTTTGTGAAACCTCCAACTCTCTCAAATTGGTCCTTGAGTTTCTTAAGGTCTCTTGGATCAAAATGCAACTGAAACAAATGCAAAAAATGCATAAATCATGGATGCATATGAACGATCTATAAATAACATCTAAGTTGAAAATTGGGATGTTACAGCTGCCAAGCGGTTTGTTTTATCCTTCAAGTGCATCCCGGATTTTAGGCCGACACGCACCTTGAGGGCTACTTGTTATAATCTCGGCAGAGGGTATGCACTTGTATCTATGTGTTTGATCTCTCTCTCTCTCTCTCTCTCTCTCTCTCTCTCTCTCGTGTTCTTGATTTGGCACGATCTTGATGTACCACGAGATTTGTTAATATAGTTGAATCATACGGTGTTCTTCCCTATCTATCATTTTGTGATGAATCGGGTCTTTCCCTTTGAGGTTTCATTATTATCGAATCGAATATTTTGGATTTGAGAACACTTGATGTATGTCTTGCATGTGGATACCCATGGTAACAATGGGGTATTATATTGAGTCACTTGATGTATGGTTTGGTAATCAACTTGCGGATTCCCGAGGTCACATTGGAGTAATATAGGTGGGGATTGAAGGAAATATGCCCGAGAGGCAATAATAAAGTTTTTATTTTTTATTTCCTTATTCATGATAAAGGTTTATCATTCATGCTAGAATTGTATTGATTGAAAATTTAAATACATGTGTGAATACATAAACAAACATTGTCCCTAGTATGTCTCTACTAGACTAGCTCGTTGATCAAAGATGGTTAAGGTTTCCTAACCATAGACATGAGTTGTCATTTGATAACGGGATCACATCATTAGGAGAATGATGTGATGGACAAGACCCATCCATTAGCTTAGCATAATGATTGTTCAGTTTATTTCTATTGCTTTCTTCATGTCAAATACATATTCCTTCGACTATGAGATTATGCAACTCCCAGATACCGGAGGAATACCTTGTGTTCTACCAAACATCACAACGTAATTGAGTGATCATAAAGATGCTCTACAGGTATCTCCGAAGGTATTTGTTGAGTTGGCATAGATCAAGATTAGGATTTGTCACTCAGAGTATCAGAGAGGTATCTCTGGGCCCTCTCGGTAATACACTGTTGGGGAACGTAGCATACAATTTCATAAAAAAATCCTACGCTCACACAAGATCTATCTAGGAGATGTATAGCAATGAGAGGGCGAAAGTGTGTATACGTACCCTCGTAGACCGAAAGCGGAAGCGTTTGACAACGCGATTGATGTAGTCGAACTTCTTCTAGCTCCGACCGATCAAGTACCGAACGTATGTCACCTCCGAGTTCTGCACACGTTTAGCTCGATGATGTCCCTCGCCTTCTTGATCCAGCAAGGTGTCAAGGAAGTAGATGAGTTCCATCAGCACGACGGTGTGGTGACGGTGATGGTGAAGTGATTCTCGCAAGGCTTCGCCTAAGCACCACAAAACTAGGATCGGGGGTGTAATTTGTGGAGGGGGCGCCACACATGGCTAATGATTGTTCTTGTGTGTTCTAGGCGCCCCCTCCCCACATATATATAGGTGGGAGGGGAGGAGAGGCATCCATGGGGAGCCCCAAGTAGGATCTGAATCCTACTTGGGGTTTCCCAAGTGGCGTCCCCCCTTCCTTATTTTACCGAAGAGGAAAAGGGAAGAGGGAAGGGAGGAAGGAAAGGGGGGCCAAACCCCCTCTTCCTTCTCCCAATCGGCCTCCTTCGATAGGGGGGCCACCCCTTGTAGGCTAGTGTGCTCGCCTCTCATGGCCCATATGGCCCATTATTCCCCTGGGGGTTCTCGTAACCCCTCTGGTACTCCGATAAATACCCGATACTATCTAGAACACTTCCGTTGTCCGAATACTATCATCCTATATATATATCAATCTTTACCTCTCGACCATTTTGAGACTCCTCGTGTCAGGACCCCGATCCCAAGTCACATCGATCTAGCATGTAACACGTCATATCACCTTGCGGCCTCACGCGCGATATTCCCATGGGTGCCACCTTACCTGACCCGGGACCGTTTGCGCCTTTTGGCTCACGTATATGATAGTGTCGCTGGCATCCTTATGACAAAGAACCCGGGCCGACATGACTAGTCATAAACCCAATGTGGCGCTAACTTACAGGGAAAGTCATACACGACCCAACAACGAACGTGTCGATTAACAACGTATGATCCCAAGTCGTAGCAAGCTACAAGGACTTAAAGGAACAACGTGTGACATTTCCCCAAAGGGACAGACACATGAACGAAGAAGGACACATGCCGTCCAGCCTAAGTGTTCTGGAGCAGTAGCAAGCTACCATGGCTTAGTGGAAGCCCTAGGACACATTTCCTGGTAAGAGAGGCTACCAAGAATAAACAACTAGGTTGTCGGATCCCACACATACCAAGCATTTCAAAACATACACACAGTATGCTCGATATGTGCGAATACAACATGGCATCACAACAAGACACTACAACTCAGAGTATTTATTCACTAGGCTCCGAGGAGCCAAGTATTACAAACATGGGTCTCATGACCCAACATTCAGAGCATACAAACAACAAGCACATGCGGAAGCTTAACATGTCTGAGTACAGACAACTACAATTGAAAAGGGGCTGAGAAGCCTGACTATCTACAAGATCCTGCCGAGGCCACAAGATCGTAGCTGAGGTAACAAGCTAAACGTCGAAGTCCGTGCGGAACTACTTGCGAGACTGAAGTCTCTCTGCAAAAACATAAATTAAGCAAACGTGAATACAAATGTACCCAACAAGTCTTACATCAGAACTAGCTACACATGTATCATTATCAACAAAGGGATGGTGGGGTTTAACTGCAACAAGTCAGCTTTGAATCGGTCGATATTCTAGACTATGACTGCAAATAACTCTTTTGAGGTGGCGCACACGAGTCCACATATTCACCATTTCAACACACCACTATGGATCCACTCCCATCTCCCTATGATAACACCATCCATAGCACTCACGCTTATCTTGCATATTTTATAGTATCCACTTTCACTTGTCTATGAACTGTATAGGCAACCCATAGGTCCTTTACTGCGGACGCGGCTATTCGAATAGATGATGTTAACCCTGCAAGGGTGTACTTCTTCGCACACGCTCTCACCACTTATCACCGTTTACACGACATGTACTCGGCAACCTTCAAGCGGAAGCCCAGCGAGGGTGTCGGCCACGACCTGACTAACCACACAAGTCCCTAGTCCAGGTTTATCGCCTATTCAGGTTCCATCCGCAGGGAGTCCGGCCGAGGTTTCCACATACGGCCCAAACGATGTGTGCAGGGTTCCCGAGACACCAAACGGGCGCCCAGTACACCGTCCCACATGCCTACCGCATCACAGCCAACCCCTCGGGTCAGCACTGCGCACGGCCTCCAGCAACTACAAACACCAGAAACAACTTGCAACTCTTAGACAGAGGACAGGGGCTATTAATAATTCGAGAGGGTCCATTCGTTTCGGGCCCAACGTGTGGTAGTAACTGTTCATGGATCACAAACACAGAACTCAGGTCCTGAGGAAGGTTTCATTGAGACAACCCACCATGTACTCCTACATGGCCTCTCACCGCTACCTTTACCAAATCGTGTTCACACACTTAGCGCACACACAGTAGGAGTGTAGGACATGTTCATCACCATTCCAATTCATCCCCGGTGAATCAGACCTGACTCAACTCTAAGTAGTAGTAGGCATGACAAACAAGCATGAATGAGTAGGAACATCAGGGCTCAAACAACTCCTACTCATGCTAGTGGGTTTCATCTATTTACTGTGGCAATGACAGGTCATGCAGAGGAAAGGGGTTCAACTACCACATCGTGCAACAGATGAATCATTGTTGTCCTAATGCAGTAAAAGAGAGCAGGAGCGAGAGAGTGGGATTGTATCAGAATGAACAAGGGGGTTTTGCTTGCCTGGCACTTCTGAAGATAGTATAGTTCTTCATTGGTGTCATCGAACTCATCGCCGGAACACGTCTACTAAGAGGGGACAAATACCGGCAACATAGAAGGAAACACAATCAATGCAATGCACAATATGATGCATGATCATGACATGGCAAAATGAGTGTGTTTGAGCTAATGCAACTACAAACAGGGTGGTTTGAGTCATTTTGAACCAAGGTTCAACTCCAAACTTAAACTATAAATTCAAATAGTGCATTATCATGTTTTGAACTAAATAGCAATGTTAAGTTGTTTAAACATGCATGAAACCAGTACAGATGGATAGATTGGATTTTTTTGATCAGTTTTCATATACAAATTATTTCATTTGGAGCTCTAGATTAATTTCTATGATTTTTAGAAGTTTTGAGTATTTTCTGAAATAATAAATCATTTTCTGATTTATTTTTAATCAGATAATACTTACTGCGTCAGCATGACATAAGACTGGGGTCAGTAGGTCAACTGCAGCTGACTAGGTCAAACCTGACCAGTGGGGGTCCACTAGTTAGTGACTCGGGGCTGGTTAGTGTCGCTGACATGTGGGCCCAGTCAATGTCCATGTCAGCTTGGTCAAAGCTGACGCGTGGGCCCACTGGGATTAACTTAAGCTAAACAGGAGTTAAACCGTGGTTAGTTAAGGGCGTGGGGCCCATATGTCATTGACCTAGGGTTAGACTAATAACATAATTAACACTAATCTAATCCGCCATGTCAGCATCACTAGAACCTCGCCGGCGGCGACCAGAACAATGGCGGCGTGGCTCGGAAACGAGTATGGGTGGCGCTTTGGTCGCTGAGGGTACCAGGGCCTAGCCCTTGCGCCTGCACATCTAGCAGAGGCAGCGGCAGGTAACGGGGTGACCGGAGCTCGCCGGAAACAAGCTCACGGTGGCAGCTAGAGTTCGAGCGCACTCGGGAACGGGGCTGCGGTGGCTGTGGGATGGCATGCTTAGCTCCTACGGCACCTACGCGGCGCTGTGAGCACGTGGGTGTGCTCGGCTGTGAGCTATGGCGACTGTGGGCACGACGGCGAGAAGCTCGGGCGGCGGCATGGTTCGGTCTCCGACGGGTTATTACAGTCAATGGAAACACAGAGCGCTCGCTCCACACGGAGGAGCATACGGTGGCCCTAGAGGCGAAAATACAAAACAACCTTCTCAGGAAAACATCCAATTCGGCGATACAGAACCCGGAGACCGTCAAGCGAGTCCGGAGTACTCCGCAACAGGATCATCCGGCACGTCCAGAGCTCAACTAGCAATCCGGCCTCTACCCTAGTCCCAGTCAAGCGGCAAAATTCGTGCCGCGCGTACACAACTACGCACTTAAAATACCCTAGGCATAGGCAGAGGCACGACCATGACACGGTCCACAATGTGGTTCGACCGCCCCGGGACCCACGCATTTTTGCACCCCCTTTTTCTTTTCTTTCAGGTCCCTATCTTCAGGAGGCTCTCCCGAAAAGACCGGCTAACGGACACATAGCGGTACGGACACACCAGGAGGACAAGAAGCTTTGGCGCACAAGGGAATCCTTGGGTGGTCTCTGATAACGATCGTTATACCTGTTTTATGAAGGAAATATTCCCTAGAGGCAATAATAAAGTTATTATTTATTTCCTCATATCATGATAAATGTTTATTATTCATGCTAGAATTGTATTAACCGGAAACATAATACATGTGTGAATACATAGACAAACATAGTGTCACTAGTGTGCCTCTACTTGACTAGCTCGTTAATCAAAGATGGTTAAGTTTCCTAACCATAGACATGAGTTGTCATTTGATTAACGGGATCACATCATTAGGAGAATGATGTGATTGACTTGACCCATTCCGTTAGCTTAGCACTTGATCGTTTAGTATGTTGCTATTGCTTTATTCATGACTTATACATGTTCCTATGACTATGAGATTATGCAACTCCCGTTTACCGGAGGAACACTTTGTGTGCTACCAAACGTCACAATGTAACTGGGTGATTATAAAGGTGCTCTACAGGTGTCTCCAAAGTTACTTGTTGGGTTGGCGTATTTCGAGATTAGGATTTGTCACTCCGATTGTCAGAGCGGTATCTTTGGGCCCACTCGGTAATGCACATCACTATAAGCCTTGCAAGCATTACAACTAGTGAGTTAGTTGCGGGATGATGTATTACTGAATGAGTAAAGAGACTTGCCGCTAACGAGATTGAACTAGGTATTGAGATACCGACAATCGAATCTCGGGCAAGTAACATACTGATGACAAAGGGAACAACGTATGTTGTTATGCGGTTTGACCGATAAAGATCTTCGTAGAATATGTGGGAGCCAATATGGGCATCCAGGTCCCACTATTGGTTATTGATCGGAGACGTGTCTCGGTCATGTCTACATAGTTCTCGAACCCGTAGGGTCCGCACTCTTAAAGTTCGATGACGATTATTTTACGATTTTATGTGTTTTGATGTACTGAAGGTAGTTCAGAGTCCCGGATAAGATCACGGACATGACGAGGAGCTCTGGAATGGTCCGGAGGTAAAGATTCATATATTAGATGATATGGTTAGGCCAAGGGGTCAAGCCCATGAGGCTTTAGGTCAGTGCAAAAGGAGTTTTGCGGAGGCCAGGGGGCCAAACGCCGGAGACCCTGGCATCTGGCACTGGGCCAGACGCCGAGGCCCATGGCGTCTGGGCTAGACACCAAGGATTGTTTCGTTTGGTCCTGGAGTCCGAGTGGGACTCTTGCCTTTCGGGAAAAACCGACTTTGAGGAGGCTTTTGCTCCAAGTTTCGACCCCGGGGCTCAACATATAAATAGAGGGGCAGGGCTAGAACCAAAGACACAACAATTGATCCCTTGGATCTGTTAGCCGTGTGCGATGCCTCCCTCCACCATAATCCACCTCGATAATATCATAGCGGTGCTTAGGCGAAGCCTTGCGTCGGTAGAACATCATCATCATCACAACACCGTCGTGCTGACGGAACTCTCCCTCAAAGCTCGGCTGGATCGGAGTTCAAGGGACATCATCGAGTTGAACGTGTGCTGAACTCGGAGGTGCCGTGTGTTCGGTACTTGATCGGTCGGATCGTGAAGATGTACGACTACATCAACCGCGTTATGCTAAACGCTTCCGCTTTCGGTCTACAGGGTACGTGGACACACTCTCCCCTCTCGTTGCTATGCATCACCATGATCCTATGTGTGCGTAGGATTTTTTTTTTGAAATTACTACGTTCCCCAACAGTGGTATCAGAGCCAGGTTTTATGCGTAGATGTTATATGCACGAGTAGAACACAAGTGAGTTGTGGGCGATACAAGTCATGCTGGTTACCAGCATGTCATACTTTGGTTCGGTGGTATTGTTGGATGAAGCGGCCCGGACCGACATTAAGCGTACGCTTACGCGAGACTGGTTCTACCGACGTGCTTTGCACATAGGTGGCCGGCGGGTGTCAGTTTCTCCAACTTTAGTTGAACCGAGTATGGCTACGCCCGGTCCTTGAGAAGGTTAAAACAACACTAACTTGACTAACTATCGTTGTGATTTTGATGCGTAGGTAGGAACGGTTCTTGCTAAGCCCGTAGCAGCCACGTAAAACTTGCAACAACAAAGTAGAGGACGTCTAACTTGTTTTTGCAGGGCATGTTGTGATGTGATATGGTCAAGACGTGATGCTATATTTTATTGGATGAGATGATCATGTTTTGTAACTGAGTTATCGACAACTGGCAGGAGCCATATAGTTGTCGCTTTATTGTATGCAATGCAATCGCCCTGTAATTGCTTTACTTTATCACTAAGCGATAGCGATAGTCGTAGAAGCAATAGGTGGCGAAACGACAACGATGCTACGATGGAGATCAAGGTGTCCACCAGTGACGATGGTGATCATGACGGTGCTACGGAGATGGAGATCACAAGCACAAGATGATGATGGCCATATCATATCACTTATATTGATTGCATGTGATGTTTATCCTTTATGCATCTTATTTTGCTTTGATTGACGGTAGCATTATAAGATGATCTCTCACTAAATTTCAAGGTATAAGTGTTCTCCTTGAGTATGCACCGTTGCGAAAGTTCTTCGTGCTGAGACACCACGTGATGATCGGGTGTGATAGGATCTACGTTCAAATACAATAGGTGCAAAACTGTTGCACATGCGGAATACTCAGGTTAAACTTGACGAGCCTAGCATATATAGATATGGCCTCAGAACACTGAGACCGAAAGGTCGAGCGTGAATCATATAGTAGATATGATCAACATAGTGATGTTCACCATTGAAAACTACTCCATCTCACGTGATGATCGGACATGGTTTAGTTGATTTGGATCACGTGATCACTTAGATGATTAGAGAGATGTCTATCTAAGTGGGAGTTCCTAGGTAATATGATTAATTGAACTTTAATTTATCATGAACTTAGTCCTAGTAGTGTTTCGCAAATTATGTTCTAGATCAATAGCTCGCATTATTGCTTCCCTATGTTTATTTTGATATGTTCCTAGAGAAAAAGTATGTTGAAAGATGTTAGTAGCAATTATGTGGATTGGATCCGTGATTTGAGGATTATCCTCATTGCTGCACCGAAGAATTATGTCCTTGATGCACCGCTAGGTGACAGACCTATTGCAGGAGTAGATGCAGACGTTATGAATGTTTGGCTAGCTCAATATGATGACTACTTGATAGTTTAGTGCACCATGCTTAACGGCTTAGAATCGGGACTTCAAAGACGTTTTTAACGTCATGGACCATATGATATGTTCCAAGAGTTGAAGTTAATATTTCAAGCAAATACCCAAGTTAAGAGATATGAAGTCTCCAACAAGTTCTATAGCTAAAAACATGGAGGAGAATTGCTCAACTAGTGAGAATGTTCTCAGATTGTCTGGGTACTATAATCGCTTGAATCAAGCGGGAGTTAATCTTACAGATAAGATAGTGATTGACAGAGTTCTCTAGTAACCATCACCAAGTTAGTAGAACTTCGTGATGAACAATAGTATGCAAGGGATGACGAAAACGATTCGTGAGCTCTTCGTGATGCTGAAATCGATGAAGTTAGAAATCAGTAAAGAGCATCAAGTGTTGATGATTGACAAGACCACTAGTTTCAAGAAAAGGGCAAAGGGAAAGAAAGGGAAATTCATATAGAATGACAAGCAAGTTGTCACTCCCGCGAAGAAGCCCAAAGCTGGACCAAAGCCTGAAATTGAGTGATTCTACTGCAAAGGAAATGGTCATTGGAAGCGGAAATGCCCTGAATATTTGGTGGATAAGAAGGATGGAAAAGTGAACAAGGGTATATTCTATATACAGGTTATTGATGTGTGCCTTACTAGTGTTTATAGTAGCCCCTGAGTATTTGATACTTGTTCGGTTGCTAAGATTAGTAACTCGAAACAGGAGTTACAGAAATAAAAAGACTAGTTGAGGAGGGAAGTGACGATGAGTGTTGGAAGTAGTTCCAAGATTGATATGATCATCATCACACACTCCCTATACTTTCGGGATTAGTGTTAAACCTAAATAAATGTTATTTGGCATTTGCGTTGAGCATGAATATGATTTGATCATGTTTATTGCAATACGGTTATTCATTTAAAGTCAGAGAATAATTGTTGTTCTGTTTACATGAATAAAACCTTCAATGGTCATACACCCAATGAAAGTAGTTTGTTGGATCTTGATCGTAGTGATACACATATTCATAATATTGATGCCAAAAGATGCAAATTTAATAATGATAGTGCAACTTTTTTGTGGCACAACCGTTTGGGTGATATCGGTGTAAAGCGCATGAAGAAACTCCATAAAGATGGATTTTCGGAATCACTTGGTTATGAATCATTTGATGCTTGCGAACCGTGCCTTTTGGGCAAGATGACTAAAACTCCATTCTCCGGAACAATGGAACGAGCTACTGTCTTATTGGAAATAATACATACTGATGTATGCAGACCAATGAGTATTAAGGCTCGTGGCGGGTATCATTACACAGATGATTTGAGCAGATATGGGTATATCTACTTGATGAAACATAAGTCTGAAATAGTTGAATGGTTTAAAGAATTTCAGAGTGAAGAGGAAAATCATCGTAACAAGAAAATAAAGTTTCTAGGATATGATCGTGGAGATGAATATTTGAGTTACGAGTTTGGCCTTCAGTTAAAATAATGTGGAATAGTTTCACGAACTCATGCCACCTGGAACACCACAACGTAACAGTGTGTCCAAACATCATAACCACTCTTTATTTGATATGGTGCGATCAATGATGTCTCTTACCGATTTACCAACATCGTTTTAGGGTTATGCATTAAAGATAGTTGCATTCACGTTAAAATAGGGCACCATCTAAATCCGTTGAGATGACACCGTATGAACTATGGTTTAGAAATAAACCTAAGCTATCGTTTCCTAAAATTTGGAGTTACGATGCTTATGTGAAAAAGTTTCACCCTGATAAGCTCGAACCCAAATCGGAGAAATGCGTCTTCATAGGATACCCAAAGGAGACTGTTGGGTACACCTTCTAATCACAGATCTAAAGGCAAAATATTTGTTGCTAAGAATGGATCCTTTCTAGATAAGGAGTTGATCTCGAAAGAAGTGAGTGGGAGGAAAGTAGAACTTGATGAGGTAACTGTACCTGCTCCTTGATTGGAAAGTAGTTCATCACAGAAATCAGTTCCAGTGATTCCTACACCAATTAGTGAGGAAGCTAATGATGATGATCATGAAACTTCAGATTAAGTTACTATAGAACCTCGTAGGTCTTCTAAAGTACAGTCCGCACCAGAGTGGTACGGTAATCCTATTCTGGAAGTCATGTTACTAGACCATGATGAACCTATGAACTATGAGGAAGCAATGATGAGCCCAGATTCCGCGAAATGGCTTGAGGCCATGAAATTTGAGATGGGATCCATGTATGAGAACAAAGTGTGGACTTTGGTGGACTTGCCTGATGATCGGCAAGCCATAGAAAATAAATGGATCTTCAAGAGGAAGACGGACGTTGATAGTAGTGTTATTATCTACAAAGCTCGACTTGTTGAAAAAGGTTTTTGACAAAGTTCAAGGTGTTGAATACGAGATTTTCTCACTCGTAACGATGCTTAAGTCTGTCCGAATCATGTTAGTAATTGCCACATTTTATGAAATCTGGCAAATGGATGTCAAAAACTGCATTCCTGAATGGATTTCTAGAAGAAGAGTTGTATATGATGCAACCAGAAGGTTGTGTCGATCCGAAAGGTGCTAACAAAATGTGCAAGCTCCAGCGATCCATCAATCGACTGGTGCAAGCATCTCGGAGTTGGAATATACGCTTTGATGAGTTGATCAAAGCATATGGTTTTATACAGACTTTTGGAAAGGCCTGTATTTACAAGAAAGTGAGTGGGAGCACTACAGCCTTTCTAATAAGTATATGTGAATGACATATTGTTGATCAGAAATGATGTAGAATTTTCTAGAAAGCATAAAAAGGAGTGTTTGAAAGGAGTTTTTCAAAGAAAGACCTCGGTGAAGCTGGTTACACATTGAGCATCAAGATCTATAGAGATAGATCAAGACACTTGATAAGATTTTTCAATGAGCACATACCTTGATAAGATTTTGAAGTAGTTCAAAATGGAACAGTCAAAGAAGGAGTTCTTGCCTGTGTTGCAAGGTGTGAAGTTGAGTAAGACTCAAAATCCGACCATGGCAGAAAATAGAAAGAGAATGAGAGTCATTCCCTATGCCTCAGTCATAGGTTCTATAAAGTATGCTATCCTGTGTACCAGACCTATTGTATACCTTGCTCTGAGTTTGGCAAGGGAGTACAATTTTGATATAGGAGTAGATCACTGGACAGCGGTCAAGAATATCCTTAGTGAGGACTAAGGAAATATTTCTCGATTATGGAGGTGATAAAAGAGTCCGTCGTAAAGAGTTAAATTGGTGCAAGCTTTTACACCGATCCAGATGACTCTAAGTCTCAACCTGGATACATATTGAAAGTGGGAGCAATTAGCTAGAGTAGCTCCGTGCAGAGCATTGTAGACATAGAATATTTGCAAAATACATACGGCTCTGAATGTGACAGACCCGTTGACTATGCTTGAGCAAAAAATGATCATACCTTAGTACTCTTTGGGTGTTAATCACATAGTGATGTGAACTAGATTATTGACTCTAGTAAACCTTTTGGGTGTTGGTCACATGACGATGTGAACTATGGGTGTTAATCACATGCAAATGTGAATATTAGTGTTAAATCACATGGTGATGTGAACTAGATTATTGACTCTAGTGCAAGTGGGAGACTGGAAGAAATATGCCCTAGAGGCAATAATAAAGTTATTATTGATTTCCTCATATCATGATAAATGTTTATTATTCATGCTAGAATTGTATTAACCGGAAACATAATACATGTGTGAATACATAGGCAAACATAGTGTCACTAGTGTGCCTCTACTTGACTAGCTCGTTAATCAAAGATGGTTAAGTTTCCTAACCATAGACATGAGTTGTCATTTGATTAACGGGATCACATCATTAGGAGAATGATGTGATTGACTTAACCCATTCCGTTAGCTTAGCACTTGATCGTTTAGTATGTTGCTATTGCTTTATTCATGACTTATACAGTCCTATGACTATGAGATTATGCAACTCCCGTTTACCGGAGGAACACTTTGTGTGCTACCAAACGTCACAATGTAACTGGGTGATTATAAAGGTGCTCTACAGGTGTCTCCAAAGGTTCTTGTTGGGTTGGCGTATTTCAGATTAGGATTTGTCACTCCGATTGTCGGAGAGGTATCTCTGGGCCCACTCGGTAATGCACATCAGTATAAGCCTTGCAAGCATTACAACTAATGAGTTAGTTGCGGGATGATGTATTACGGAATGAGTAAAGGGACTTGCCGGTGACGAGATTGAACTAGGTATTGAGATACCGACGATCGAATCTCGGGCAAGTAACATACCGATGACAAAGGGAACAAAGTATGTTGTTATGTGGTTTGACCGATAAAGATCTTCTAGAATATGTGGGAGCCAATATGGGCATCCAGGTCCCGCTATTGGTTCTTGACCGAAGACGTGTCTCGCTCATGTCTACATAGTTCTCAAACCGGTAGGGTCCGCACGCTTAAAGTTCGATGACGGTTATATTATGAGTTTATGTGTTTTGATGTACCGAAGGTAGTTTGGAGTCCCGGATAAGATCACGGACATGACGAGGAGCTCCGGAATGGTCCGGAGGTAAAGATTCATATCTTGGATGATATGGTTAGGCCAAGGGGTCAAGCCCATGAGGCTTTACGTCGGTGCAAAAGGAGTTTTGCGGAGGCCAGGGGGCCAAACGCCGGAGACCCTGGCGTCTGGCACTGGGCCAGATGCCGAGGCCCATGGCGTCTGGGCCATACGCCAAGGATTGTGGCGTTTGGTCCTGGAGTCCGAGTGGGACTCTTGCCTTTTGGGAAAAACCGACTTTGAGGAGGCTTTTGCTCCAAGTTTCGACCCCAGGGCTCAACATATAAATAGAGGGGCAGGGCTAGCACCAAAGACACAACAATTGATCCCTTGGATCTCTTAGCCGTGTGCGGTGCCCCCCTCCACCATAATCCACCTCGATAATATCATAGCGGTGCTTAGGCGAAGCCTTGCGTCGGTAGAACATCATCATCGTCACCACGCCGTCGTGCTGACGGAACTCTCCCCCAAAGCTCGGCTAGATCGGAGTTCAAGGGACATCATCGAGTTGAACGTGTGCTGAACTCGGAGGTGCCTTGTGTTTGGTACTTGATCAGTCGGATCGTGAAGACGTACGACTACATCAACCGCGTTGTGCTAAACGCTTCCATTTTCAGTCTACGAGGGTACGTGGACACACTCTCCCCTCTCGTTGCTATGCATCACCATGATCCTGTGTGTGCGTAGGAAATTTTTTGAAATTACTACATTCCCCAACATTTTACATACCCGCATACCGCCCGCTCCTAGTCAGGATGTGTCAAACATTCCTACTTTGCTTATCGCACTACTTGTACATGTACGCTTTGACGTATCATTTGAATAACAAAGGAAAATAGTATACAGTGTCAGCTTGCTATTGCATTTATCTACCCCTTTCCTTTACTACTTGTTTACTATACCCGTGCATTTTTTTTGGACGACTAGTTTGCCAGGGGCTTCAGTACCCCATAACCTGGCAAGAAAAGTCCGAACACTTTCGACAGTGCGGCACCCCGAACTTATAGCACTATATGCATCAGCTCCGAATCATGTCTTGGGTCAATAGTTGGGTTTTCCTGGCTCCTATGTTTTGGTACCTTACGTTCCTCTATATCGGCTAAGGTAGCGCAGGGAGAACTACTGTGATTGTGTCCCGGTTCTTCCAGACGAGCACCTCAGTAGAGAAAGCCGAAAACTGACTATCATGATGCGGCGAGAGCTGGTCGCTGTTCGAGAGGTCTTAAATCCTTAAAGATTTTTTCCACTTCGGGCGAGGAATCGGCCTTGTCTGATTTAGGCGTGTATAGCGCCCCAAGTTTGGCCTTCCGAATACGAGGGGCTTCGCCGAAATTTAAAATTATAGACTTCTATGGCTAAGTGAGAGCGATAAAGCCGTATATTCTGATTGCCTCGTTTGCGGCACTAAACACCTCCTTAAAAGGACCAAAAATTTCGATAAAGAGTGTTTATACTTATCCCGAACACCCCAGTACTAGTTGCATGGGGGCAGAAGCCGACGACTGGCAACTCTCAAGAATTTATAAAACGGCCGCACAGAAGGTAATATTTTAAATTAACAAGCGCCATATAGCGCATGTAAACTCATTTTCATATTATAGGATGACATGAGTACATTCATTCAAATATTACATCCTTAGCACACTCACCCGCCACAAGGCGGGCACCCTCCAGGACACCCTCATAATACTGCTCGGGGCGACGGTGCTCCTTGCCCTTCGGCGGCCCCTCCATCACCAGCTTCTCGGCATCCATCTTGCCCCAGTGCACTTTTGCACGGGCAAAGGCCTTGCGAGCACCTTCTATGCAGACAGACCACTTAATGACTTCAAGCCGCGGACAGGCATTGACCATCCGCTTTACAAGGCCGAAGTAGCTGCTGGTCAGGGGCTCGCCAGGCCACAGCCGGATTATAAGGTCCTTCATGGCCAGTTCGGCCACCTTGTGTAGTTTGACCAGTTGTTTCAGCTGGTCACTCAAAGGCATCGGGTGTTCGGCCCCAACATACTGGGACCAGAACAGCTTCTCCTCGAGCTCCCCTCCGCAGCCCGGTAGAACTCTGCGGCATCAGAGTTGCTGCGCAGCAAATCTGCGAATGCTCCTGGAGAGCTCCGAACTCGAGTAAGTAAAAGGAAAGACTCCATCACATGCTTGCTTTGCATAATGAAAGCCTTACCCGCAGCTATCTTCTTGGCCGCCTCAATTTCTTGGAGGGCCTTCTGGGCTTCGGCCTTGGCGTCTAGTGCGCTCTGACGAGCCTTTGCAAGCTCCGACTCCTGCGTCTTGGAGTCACGCTCCAAGGACTCGAATTTTTTGATGAAGTCCTGAAGCTCTTGCTGGACCTCATCAACCCGCGCCGCTTGGTTTTCGTGCTCGGTGCGCTCCTCGACCGCTTTGCTTTCGGCCTCGGAAAGTGCTTTCTTAAGGGCCGCCACTTCGGTTGTGGCCCCTAGTAAAAATCATCGTGCTTCTATTAGAATCAACGATTTTTTTCCTTTATATAACATTCAGACAAGGTATCACTTACCTTTGTTCTCCTCAAGCTGCCTCTTTACAAGGCCAAGCTTTTCTTTGGCCCACCCCAGGCTCTGCCTCAGTCCGAAGACCTTCGCAGTGGCGAAGGCGACCAGCAGCGACGCCTGTTTATTAACATAGATATAATATGATTATACTCCTGAGAATAATATTTGATCCTCTATTCGGTCTTTCTTTCTGAACACAAACCAGAGCATCAGGGGCTACTGTCTATACTGTGATACTTTCTCACAATTTAAACTATTCACCTCAAAGCCTGTCAGGAGGCTGGCGCAGGCTTCGGTCAATCCGCTTTTGGCAGACTGAACCTTCGCAATCACCGTACTCATAAGAGTACGGTGTCCTTCATCAAGGGAAGCGCTCTAAAGCGCTTCCAACAAGTTATCCGATGCCCCTGGATGGGCGGAGGTCATCGGCACAGGCAGCACGCCCCCCTTGGCAGGGGGCTGCCTGCCTGAATCCGGAACCATTGGAGGTTCCGCGCAGTATCTGGCTGGGGACCAAGCCTGCTTTGGCCCCCCTTAACAGAATCCATGGGGATCTCCCCCCCCATGAGCCCGACATTGGGGATTTCGCCCTGAGGCGCCTCCAGATCCATCTCTCCCTGGCCCGGTATCCTTTGAACAACACTTCGGTGTCGTCCGCGGGTCGGGGAGTGGAGGCCGTCGGGAGCGAATAGTTGTTCATCTCCGACGAACTCAAGGACCCATCCGAGGAGGATAGGTCGATATGGGCTCTGGACGGACTGCACAAACATATCTTAACATCATAAGAAGCCATAAAGCTAAAACATGCAAGAAGTATTATGGCATCCGGATACTTACGACTTCGCCAGGGGCTTGGCCCTGGGTAGCCACTCCTCCTCGCTGTAGGCGGCGGTTGTGGAGTGGTCCGGAGGGAGGGTCCTTCCCTTCTTGGACCCTTCGGCCTCCCTGGAAGGGGCGGCCTTCCTTTTCTTCTCCCCCTCGGTTTGTGGGAGAGGGTTTTCCTCTTCCTCCTCCTCGTTTTCGTGGGAGGAGGGCGCATCGGCGTCTTTGGACGAAGCGTCCGACACGGCCTTGCACCGGAGACCTTTCCTGGTCCCCGTGGCCTTCTTCTTGGCCTTCTTCTCTGGCACCTTGTAAGGCGCCAGAACCAGCATCTCCATCAGGAGAGCGGTTGCTGGATCTTCGGGTAGCGGAGCTGTATAGTTGAACCACTCTGCCGTCGCCACATATTCCTATTAAGCCAACATGGTGGCTTAGACTCCCCTCACAAACATACTGGGAAAAGCTCATCTAGAAATACAAAAGGCTTACCGGATTAGCAAGGCGCTTTGCGCTGAGTCCACGGTCTTCGGTGAGGAGAGGGGGGACTTCGGTGGCCTTGAATAGCACCTTCCAGACGTCTTTGTGAGTTGTGTCGAAGAGCTCTTGAAGCGTCTGGTGTTTGGCCGAATCGAAATCCCACATATTGAATGCCCGTCTTTGACACGGGAGGATCCTGTGGAAGAGCATGACCTAGACCACGTTGACAAGCTTGATCTTCTTGCCTATCATGTTCTTAATACATTTCTGGAGTCCGGTCAGCTCCGTAGGGGCACCCCAGGCCAGGCCTTTCTTTTCCCAGGAGGTGAGCGCAAGGGGATGCCAGATCGAAATTCGAGGGCCGCCGCCTAGTTGGCGTCGCGCGGCTCGGTGATGTAGAACCACCCCGATTGCCATCCATTCACGGTCTCCACGAAGGAGCCTTCTAGCCAGGTAACGTTGGGCATCCTGCCCACCATGACGCCTCTGCACTCCGCTTGCTCACGACCCACTATCTTCGGCTTCACGTTGAAGATCTTTAGCCACAGGCCAAAGTGGGGTGGGATGCCGAGAAAGGCCTCGCACACAACAATAAACGCCGAGATGTTTAGGATGAAATTTGGGGCCAGATCATGAAAATCTAGCCCGTAGTAAAACATGAGCCTGCGGACAAATGGGTGGAGAGGAAATCCCAGTCCGCGGACGAAGTGGGGGAGAAATACAACTCTCTCGTGGGGTTCCGGAGTGGGCATGAACTGCCCTGCTTCCGGGAGCCGGTGCGCGATGTCTGCGGCTGAGTATCCGGCCTCCCGAAGCTTCGTAATGTCCTCCTCCGTGACGGAGGAGGCCATCCACTTGCCTCCCGCTTCGGACATGTTTGGTTGTACGGAGAAGGTGAGAACTGGGGCACTGGAGCTCGAGTGTGCGAGAATGAATGAGCAAAGAAGGAAGAAGGCGTGGGTGAAAGAGGAGGATCCCTATCTCTTTATAAAGGTGGTAGAAACTGTGCGCCTCCCCACTTGCCCGTTAAAATTGCTTATTTCCCAAGCGCCACGGTTGAGGGCTCGGTTGGGTTACCCATACCCGTATTGATGAGAATCCCGTGATAAGGGGACACGATCTCTGCTTCGACAAGACGTGTCGAGGAAACCGCCTCGCGTTACATGCAATAGCTGGTTGAGAAAAACGGTTCGAATAATGACCGAATCGTGGCATGATGTAAAAAAACCGTCAGTGGATTAGATTTGTGGAATGTCGTTCTCTCTACGATGGTATGTGAAAATTGTTTTGCAGAGCCGGACACGATTCTCGTGTTCAAAGAGGAGGAACCCGCCTTGCAATGCCGAAGATAATCTTGGTGCCGGACTCATCGTCATTGAAGCCTGGTTCAGGGGCTACTGAGGGATTCCTGGATTAGGATTATCTGGACAGACAGACTATATACTTTGGCCGGACTGTTGGACTATGAAGATGCAAGATTGAAGACTTCGTCCCGTGTCCGGATGGGACTCTCCTTTGCGTGGAAGGCAAGCTTGGCGATTCGGATATGTAGATCTCCTTCTCTGTAACCGACTTTGTGTAACCCTAGCCCTCTCCGGTGTCTATATAAACCGCAGGGTTTAGTCCGTAGGACAAGGACAACAATCATAATCATAGGCTAGCTTCTAGAATTTAGCCTCTACGATCTCGTGGTAGATCAACTCTTGTAATACTCATATCATCAAGATCAATCAAGTAGGAAGTAGGGTATTACCTCCATAGAGAGGGCCCGAACCTAGGTAAACATCGTGTCCCCCGCCTCCTGTTACCATTAGCCTTAGACGCATAGTTTGGGACCCTCTACCTGAGATCCACCGGTTTTGACACCGACAATGAGCACATCTCCCATACTCCACCATCACAGGTGCTTGCTCTAACTTGGAACTGTTATATGTGGTTGTGTTTTCCGTATGATGTCTAGTTTGTATTGCTTCAGATCTACAATGATCACTTACCCATAAGACACATTTAACTTGGGTCTGTGATGTAGGTTGCATCTTGCATTGTCTTCTAGCTTGTACTGCTTCTAATTTCTTGAAATGGGCACTTACGACGAGACACTTTTTACCTGATAGAGTGATATTGGTTGCATGTTCATATGGTACCTAGCTTTCATTTCTTCTAATTTTGTTGCAATGCCTTCCGCTTACTGTTTTTTCATACATATTCCATCCTCCTATCGTACGTGTGAATATGCAACATGATACGTCTCCAACGTATCTATAATTTATGAAGTATTCATGCCATGTTTACAATAGTTTTATATGATTTTGGTATGATTTGATTAGAAATAACCCCGACTGGCGTTGTTTTCAGCAGAACTACCGTGGTGTTGTTTTTGTGCAGAAATAAAAGTTCTCGGAATGCGCTGAAAATCAACGGAGATTTTTTTGGGGAAATATAAAAAATACTGGAACAAAAATCTACCGGAGGGGAGTTCCGTGGGCTCCACGAGGGTGGGGGGCGAGCCCACCCCATGGGGCGCACCCCTGTGCCTCGCGGACTCCTTGTGGGGCCCCTTGACTTGTCCTTGACGCCAACCTCTTCTATAAATACCCAAACTCCAGAAAATAACCTAGATGGGAAGTTCCGCCACCGCAAGCCTCTGTAGCCACGAGAAATCAATCTAGGCCCTCTCTGGCACCCTGTCGGAGGGGGCCATCATCACCGAAGGCCATGGGAAAGGATCTTGGAGGGGCCATCATCGCCATGAAGGCCAAGGACCAGAGGGGGAACCTCTCCCCATCCAAGGGGAGGCCATGGTGGAGGAAGCATAAGGGCGAGAACTTCTCCTCCTCTCTCTCGGTGGCGCCGGAGTGCCATCGGGAGGGAATCATCGTCGCGGTGATCGTCTTCATCAACATCACCATCCTCATCTCTTTTACGCGGTCCACTCTCCCGCACCCCGCTGTAATCCCTACTTGAACATGGTGCTTTATGCCACATATTATGATCCAATGATGTGTTGCCATCCTATGATGTTTTGAGTACATATACTTTGTCTTTGGGTTGATTGATGATCTAGATTGGTATGAGTTGTATGTTTTATTTTGGTGATGTCCTATTGTGGCCTCCGTGTTGCGCAAGCGTGAGGGATTCCTGTTGTAGGGTGTTGCAATATGTACATGGTTTACTTATTGTCTGTGTTGCTTGAGTGATAGAAGCATAAACACAGATAAGTGGGTCACGGCGTATGGGAATAAAGGGGACTTGATATGTTAATTCTATGGTTGGGTTTTACCTTAATGATCTTTAGTAGTTGCGGATGCTTGCTAGAGTTCCAATCATAAGTGCATATGATCCAAGAAGATAAAGTATGTTAGCTTATGCCTCTCCCTCATATGAAAGTGCAATAGTGATTACCGGTCTTGTTAACAATTGCCTAGGATAATTCCGCACACCGACCCATCATTATTCCACACTCGCTATTTATAATATTTAGTAATATATTCTAAATTTATGATAACAACACCTACTTTTATATTTTATCTCTTTGATATCATACAAAGTTATCCTCTTCATACCCACAACGTAGTTTTATTTCTCGTTTCTAGTTGGAAGCAAATGTTCGGTGTACGTAGAGTCGTATCAGTGGCAGATAGGACTTGAGAGAATATTGATATTGCCTTTAGCTCCTTGTGGGTTCGACACTCCATGCTTATCACTTCCACCTTTGGAAATTGCTACGATGATTCCCTGCACTTGGGGATTATCACAACACTATCTTTTTTTGTATATATTCCATCCTCCTATCCTGCGCTTGCCTTACATCAAAGTAGTGTTCGTCTGTATCATGCATCAACCAATTATGTCGAGCTAATTTTATTCATCTTATTGTGGTTTTGACTTCATAAGGCAATATCAAAAAATAGGAAGAAAAAGAGTAAGTTAGGGGATGTTGGTGGTCCTCTGCACCGACGCAAACAGAGACTCTCTAGATTTGCCACTACTACTGCTAATGAAGTTGAAGTCCCAAGTCTACATGATGAGTTCATCTCCCGTACTCCACCATCATAGGTGCTTGCTCTAAGTTAACAGTGTGATAATTGGTTTCATGCTGCATAGGTTGTCTAGCCTGTATTTCTTCTATTTTGATTAAATTGCACTTGCTGAGTTTATACGTTATACATGTGCATATGACATGGCTTTCTGTGTCTAGAATACACTGCATCTATCTATCATACCATGTTCTTACATCAAAGTACTGTTGTTGTGTATCCCTCATCAGTCACTCATGATTGGACGCTTTTAACATGGCAGTTTGATAGTGGTTGCATCTTGCATTGATTTCTATGTTGTACTGCTTCTATTTTTTCGAATTGCCATTTATGACAAGACACTTTTAACTTGGCAGAGTAATATTGGTTGCATCTTTCATATGGTGTCTAGCTTGCATTACTTCTATTTTCTTGAAAATCCTTCTTCTTAGTTTACACATCATAGTTGTTAATATGTCACGCCGTCCTATTTTTCTTACATATTCCATCCTCATACGGTTGTCTTACATCAAACTATTGCTTGTCTGTATCATGCATCAATGAGTTCTGAAGAGCGACTTTATTCTTTTGTATTGTGGGTACGGCTTGACATGGCAAAGTCAAAAAAGAGCAAGGAAAATAATATAGTAGGGAGTGGTGTTACTCATCGGGTGAAACGAAAAAGGATCTGCCGTCAAGATTTTGCTGGTACTTATAGTGCAGTAGAAGGTCCAAGTCCACCGGCTAAATCTACAAACACAGTATCACCTGCCCCACCAGCTGTAGCATCCGCTTCAACTGTACCAGCATCTCAACAAGTTACTTGTTCATTTGCTCTAGAACTGTCCAGTTCCCAAGATGCCTTCACACCTAACACTACTTCTGAAGCACTGCTGACACAACAGGACTTGGCAAGATCAGATGAACCTCATGAGCATCAACACCAAGACGGTACCTGACCGAGTCAAGTTGCAGTTGCATGCTCCTTTATATGTACTCTCATAGTTTGATGTACACTAACACTTTCCATATTTGTTGTTGAACTAGCACCATGGCGCAAGCGGAAATAGACATCAGGGATAATGCTTGACAGATTAACAAAATCTAAAGGAGGAAGAATGGAGATCCATTTTGAGGTAGGTTTAAAAAGGCCACGTGATGCTACAGAGTCAGACAAGTTAGTATCACAGGCAGCCGTTGCCGTTAGGTGTCATGCATGTATCCTCCCAACGTGGATCTAGTACAGGAATGAGAAAGACAATACCCAGTTTAACACCTTCCTTGACCATTTACCCATAAGTAATGTTATTCATTGCAATTAGTAATATTGTCCTGCTCTGTCCCATACTTTCTAGCTTCCTCCTAATAAGACTCACATTCGTTTTTCAACAAATGAGGTTCAAGTTGGATCCGAAAGATGATGCAACTAAACAAGCATGCATTCATGTTTCTCAGTCTCCTCTGCGACTGTATCGGTACCACCTTAGAAAATCTCACTTTGAAGGCAAGGCTAACAATAAAATCGCCCAAACATCTCCAGTGGAATATATTACAGATGAAGACTGGACAACCCTTGTTAAACACTGGTCTGATCCAAAGTATCAGGTAGGCTATATGTATTTGATCAGACCACATATTGAACTAGTATTTATGTATGTGCCTTACAAGTGTGTCTTCTTCTAGGCTAATTGTTTGAAGAACAAGACCAACCATTCTAAAGTGAAATTCTAACAGACAACAGGATCTCGTAGCTATATTGCACACTGCGAGGCTCTTGTAAATAGCTGCTACTTCCTTCTTTTTCTGTGGCATATTATCGTATCTATATTGACTTGTTCCAAATACATAGGAAAGCCCGTGCGGACCAAAAAGAACCTGAACCAAATGCAGTGCAAATCTTTAAGGATTGCCACACCAGCAAGATGAAGGGCATGAGCACACCAGTTCAAGCCATTGTTGTAAGTCCTTACTCCCCTGCCTTTGAACTGATTAGTACTGTGATGTGTTCATTTAACTACTTGGTTTGCAGCCAATGTCAGTTTCTATTCTTTTTTATACACAGGTGTCTTAACGTATCATTTCACCTTACATGGTTTAAAAGAGATGAAGGATATTCTTTTGGTCTTGATCTGTAATCTAGTTGTTATGTTCACGTGCGCACACAATGATAAAATAGCCTATTTGTTTTATATCTATTTGCCCATGATATGAATGATGTCATACTATGTTCATCCTACTTTAAACCATGTCTCTTTATCCTTAGATGTCAACAATGTGAGGAAATAGACAATACAGTAGGCATGATACATGGACATATGTTCCGAAAGTGATTTTATTATGTAGTTGGCACTACAATACATGCTAATGTATTATAGTAGTTCACCAAAATAAGTTATGTATAAACGTGTAACCTACTTTGTTTGTTTTTGACTCATTAGTAACTTATCTGGTACACTAATCTACAAGTTCAAACTTTCAGGAAGCTATGGAACAAATGATTGAACAACGACAACCACCTGAAGGCGACGAGGCTACTACAGGCACAATGTCACCTCTTGCTGCAGTGCATTATTATCTCTCCACTAACAGTGCAAAAAGCACCTTCCTGCGTAATTCTGGGTTGGTTGTCAAGGTAACCTCGTCCAAATCGCCTGCTGAACAAAATCTTCCGGCTAGACAGAGTGATATATCTGTGCTCCAGACACAAGTTCAATCCCTAATGGACGTTGTTTCAGAAACAAGAATAGTGGTTGACAAATGTCGTCCAGATATGAATGGTTTTGAAACCAGACTATCAGACATTCGCTTCGTTGTTCAAGGGCAATGTCGGAAAAAAGGTGAAGATCATGCTGCTCCATCAGATTCTACAGCCTGAAACATTAGCACTCATGTCAAATGATATATGCTTCTATACATCTGATGGTGCTTTTATCTGCAAGGACTGTAAACTTTATGCCAACATGTCCTTTGTTGTATGGTTGGAATTTATTTTGTTGTGATACAACATTTATGATGCTGCCAAAGGCTGCAGTAATTACGATGCTATTTTTGTATAGTGTAGGTTTATCTCAGTAATGTATTTGGCCGAAAGCTTCGTAGGAGCCCAACATGCCAACATTCGTCGGGCCCATTCCAATTGGGCTAAAAACGATTATGGGCCAAAATTTGCATGTAGCCCACTAAAAATATTTGGGCCTAAATCAGCATAAGCTTTCATATTTTTCTCGTAGGCCTGTGCCCATAGTGGGTCTTTAACAGGCCTGAACATAATTTGGGCCCTCGGTAACAATAGGCCATTTACAGGTGTAAATATCTCGAGCCCATAAAAAACATGGGCCTTTAATAGGCCGAAAGTGAGATTGGGCCCTGATTGTGCCAAATAACCCACTGGTCTTAGCAGGCCAAAATGGTGGCCCATTTACAATGAGGGTCTTTCACAGGCCGTAATTCGAACGGGCCGTAAATGCGCCGACCTAATACAAGGGCCTTTAACAGGCCGGAAGTTCGGTCGGGCTTGGTTAGTGTCATTTTTATGTGGGTCGTTAATGGGCCCGATGTGACATTGGGCCACATATGGCCCATGGATTTTGTCTGACGTTAACAGGCTGAAAGTGGCCCAAATCTATAGTGGGCCTCTAACAAGCCGAATGTCAAACATGGCCGAATATGACCCAAATCCTTCACGGTCATTTATGGGCCGAAAGTTTCTATGGCATGTAAATGGCCCCAAATGAAGCAGGACCTTTAACAGGCCAGAAATACATTGGGTCGTAATTCGGCCCAAATACTTAGCGGATTGTTAACGGGCCAGAAGTGACCATGGGCCGCGGTGATGACAAGTTTAGGACAGGCTGTTGACGGTCTAATTTCACACTAGTCGCACGGTCCTTAACTGAGAATGTTGGGCCTTTAGCTGGGCTGACCCATTATTGTAGGATCTAGAAGTAGATGTCTAGAGGGGGGTGATTAGACACTAGATGCAAAAGGTAGCAGTTTTTAACATCTTTAAGTTTAGGTGGAGTTTTGGCACAAGTTTAATTATCACAATACATATCAAGCAAGCATGCAAAGAGTATATGAGCAGCGGAAAATAAGGCATGCAACTTGCAAGAGTGTAAAGGGAAGGGTTTGGAGATTTCAAACGCAATTTGGAGACACGGTGATTTTTGAGCCGTGGTTCCGATAGGTGGTGCTATTGTACATCCATGTTGATGGAGACTTCAACCCATGAAGGGTAACGGTTGCGCGAGTCCACGGAGGGCTCCACCCAAGAAGGGTCCACGAAGAAGCAACCTTGTCTATCCCACCATGGCCGTCGCCCACAAAGGACTTGCCTCACTAGCGGTAGATCTTCACGAAGTAGGCGATCTCCTTGCCCTTACAAACTCCTTGGTTCAACTCCACAATCTTGTCGGAGGCTCCCAAGTGACACCTAGCCAATCTAGGAGACACCACTCTCTAAGAAGTAACAAATGGTGTGTTGATGATGAACTCCTTGCTCTTGTGCTTCAAATGATAGTCTCCCCAACACTCAACTCTCTCTCACAGGATTTGGATTTGGTGGAAAGAAGATTTGAGTGGAAAGCAACTTGGGGAAGGCTAGAGATCAAGATTCATATGATAGGAATGGAATATCTTGGCCTCAACACATGAGTAGGTGGTTCTCTCTCAGAAATGGTAAGTTGGAAGTGTAGGTTTGTTCTGATGGCTCTCTCCATGAATGAAGAGTGGGTGGAGGGGTATATATAGCCTCCACACAAAATCTAACCGTTACACACAATTTACCAATCTCGGTGGGAACGAATTGAGAAACTCAGTCTGACCGATTTAGTAAACAATGTGACCGTTAGGGTTTTCGGTGGGACCGACATGCAACTCGGTAGGACCGATATGGTTAGGGTTAGGGCATAACATAATCTCGGTGAGACCGATTACACAAACTCGGTGAGACCGATTTTGGTAATAAGCTAACCAGAGAGTTGGTCAGGTAAACTCGGTGGTACCGGTTCGCTCATTTCGGTGAGATCGAAATGTTACAAAAAGGAAACAGAGAGTTTACATTGCAATCTCGGTGGGACCGATCGCTCATCTCGGTTAGACCGAAATGTTACGAAGGGAAACAGAGAGATTTCAATCCCATCTCGGTGAGACCGAGATCCCTATGGGTGAGACCAATTTGCCTAGGGTTTGTGGTAGTGGCTATGACATCTGAACTCGGTGGCGCCGGATAGACAAAATCGGTGGGGCCGAGTTTGACTTTGGGTTTAGGTTATATGTGAATGTGGGAAAGTAGTTGAGGGTTTTGGAGCATATCACTAAGCACTATGAAGCAAGAGACTCATTAAGCAACACCTCATCCCTCCTTGATAGTATTGGCTTTTCCTATAGACTCAATGTGATATTGGATCACTAAAATATAAAATGTAGAGTCTTGAGCTTGAATCTTGAGCCAATCCTTTTATCCTTAGCATTCTGAGGAATCCACTTTTCTCATCCATGCCACTTCATTGTTGAACTTATCTGAAACATACTAGGTAAAAGTGTTAGTCCAACAAGAGATATGTTGACATTAATTACCAAAACCACCTAGGGAGCACTTGTGCTTTCAATCTCCCCCTTTTTGGTAATTGATGACAACATACATCAAAGCTTTAGATAGAGATATAGAGAATAGCAAGTAAAGCTTTGGAAAGACATGTAACATGCATAGGCTCCCCCTACATGTATGCAATCATGTGAATATGGAATATAGAAGCATGTGAGAGCATAACCATGATAGAGTAGGCAATGTGTTACATGTATCTTGGATATATGCATCAGAGCAAAGAATTATGGGAAATGTACCTTCATGCTCATGGGTCCTTCTTGCAAACAGTATGTACATCAGCAAGAATTTCTCATACACATTATTGTGATGCATATACTTACCTTGTGGTCTTGAGTTGGCTTAGGATGGGATGAACCTGTGAAAATAAGGTTAGATAACACAGATGCATCTACTAGCTAGAGCAAACAAGAAGAAACCACAAGAGTACCAAGACTAGGATGACATGTAGAGGGTGAGTACTGAGTACCACATTGGATTATAGACATGTCCACAAAGGTAAAGATGTGCAAGGAATTTAAAGATTCTTTCCCTTTGAAGTCTTGCTCCCCCTGAATCTAGCCCGGGATATTGGGAGAAGATAGGGAACAGAAAATCAGAGCACAAAGAAACAAATCAACAGAGGTAATGCAAATGAGCACATATGAACATGTATTTCCCCTCTAGAAGACATGTAACATCTCTCCTCTTGAACACCAAGCCTCTGGGATCATTGAAGATAACTCTCCCCTTGAGTATTCTCTCCCCCTAGAGATATGATTAGGTATTGATGTGATCTCTCTCTATAGATAAAGCTTTTGATGTGATCTCTCTCTCTCCCCCTTTGACATCAATTTCCAAGAAGGATCTTCCGGATTTGTTGTCACATGGGTTTGGTCCTTGAGTCACAAGTCAAAGCAGCAAGAAAAATGTGATGCTGGTAGAGGACACGATACATTGAGTGGAGCTGGATCAAAAGAATCACAGAAATAAGTGGCAGGTTGTTTTTCCTGTAGTGAGATCGATAGCACCGAGTTGTATTCTTCGGTAGCACCAAAAGGTTTCGGTTGGACCGAAAATGACAGACCGGTGGAACCGATTTCATCATAGAGAAAACACTTGTCACCTCAGCTCACTAGACAAGTAAGATTTCACAAGGATTTGCAAGGAATTAACTGAATGATTTGCAATGAATTGGATGCAGGGAATGCAGAACAGAAAAGAAAAGAAAAGAAATCTAGATGAAGTTTTTTTTGAAAGGGGAAACAGATATGGATGAGTCAAATGCAAGAGCACAGAAAAGAACACAAGAGAACATCATCTAGAAATGGTCGGCGACAAAGTCACCTATGTTAGAGTATATTGACTTAGGAGTCAAGTGAGTTCACTTGATCATAGGTCATACTCATTGTTTAAGCTCAAAATGGGGTTACCATTTTTCGTTTAAGCATCTTGATGTATTCACATCTTGTCGAGTTGCTTTAACTCATGTCTTGGAGTAAAGCTTCTCTAAGATGGTATGACATACCTTGGGTGGTGGTGTTGATCATTCATGTAGTTGAACTTGTGTGGGTTGCTCAAGGTTGATGTAGCTCATCAAGAGTTGGGAGCACCACTTGGAATTTGAGTTTGTCCTGCTACATGGGTTAGTTGCAAGGAAGAGCACTTGTGTATCCAAGAGGATAATCAAGAAACTTAACATAGAATTTGTCAAAGGATATGTTTGAATGGTTTCATGCTTCCTTGTCTTCAACCACCGTTGTGTAGAGACTTGGTGATGTAGAGATTGCTCAATATGTGAGTGTGTTGCAATCTCATAGATTTAGATTCATCCAACTACCTACATGGGTTAGATAACATGCAAGGTGAAAATATATCCAAGACATAAGATAATTATCATAAGAGAAATCTCAAGGATTGGTCATAGACTCATGTCTTGCATGTATCCAATGGAGTTCCTACTCCAAGTTTGAAGCATCAATGATGTTCAATTCACCTCTTAACCCGTGTCTTGGAAATATCACGTCAGATGTCCTCATGAAAGGACTTAGTCGTGGAGCCATCGCAATGGGTTAGCTTAAAGGGGTTAAACCGGACAAAGGACATGAGGGTTTTTATACTAATTTGGCCCCTTCGATGAAGGTAAAGGCCTACGTCTAGTTGTGATGGGATTATTGGGATCTCGATAACCAGGGAGCTAAACACGCTATGCCTGGCCCTCGAGTTATTGTTTCTTGTCCCTGAACCGCCGCCGGGTCGTCCCCTTATATACACGGGTTGACGCCCGACCGGTTTACAGAGCTCTGAGGCCGTCTCATACAAGTGTCCGTCTCGGTCTCTCCTTTCCTATCTTACAATACAAGTTATATGATTATGGCGGTTTACCACTATGGGCCCTAATCTGCCTTTGGGCTCCGGGCCTCTAAGCTTCATAGTAAAGCGCCATCTTCTGGGTCTTCATGGGCTTCAATATAGTTGAGTGTGAACCGGCCCCTCCTGGGCGGTTTATACTCAGTAGTTATATCCCCAACATTAGGCCCCAGATTGATTTGAACCTGTTCATGTCAATCTTCAGTACTTAGAAAAATCATGTGAACATCTTCCTTCATTTCTCGTAAACCGCCATGATGTCTTCCCTCATAAACTTTGTTAAACCGACGTGACGTCATCCTCTGGACACAGCAACGGATCATCATGACGTCATCTATGTATAAAAAGATTTAAAAGATTCCCTTCATTAATGGTATCTCGAAAATCGAGGCGTCAGCCGCGCCCATTTTTACCGCTTCAGGCCCCTTGATTTTCGCGCTTGCCATTTATCCCTTTGCCTTATAAATAGGTGCAGGGGTCCTTTCTTTCTTCCCCTTCCGTGCCTCTTCTTCCTCCTCGCGACGCTCAAGCTATGAAGCTCTGCCGCCACCCTCAACCTTCGAGCACCGCATCGACAAGGGCCGCTGCGTCAACCTGATCGTACCAGAAACCTGCGGCTCTTCTCTGCTATCCCTGCGCATCTGGTAAGCCTCCTCCTCTCAACCCTAGATCTTTATTTAGGGTTTCTTCGTTCATCCGTGTTCATAGTTGTTCATCTCTGCTCGCTGCCTTCGCGCTTACTATTGAATCTAGATGAACTCATCATCCTCCTATGGCGGCCAAAGCTTGTAACTTTAGTTTACCTCGCCGTAGTATCTCCTCTTGCCTTGATAGTTCCTTTCTGGATCTATGGTTTTCTGTCGCCGCCATTTTAGGGCTCAGAATAATTTTCTTACTGAACCACGGTAGATCCAAATTTATACTGTCATTTTGTGAAATCTGTTTTTGTCAACACTTAGTAGATTTTCAGCTCTGGCTCTTCCACCTAAGGGCGGTTTAACTTTTAATAGTTAACAATCCGCCATACGCCATTAGCCCTCACTTAAACCGCCAGCTTGACTTGAATAGCAGTTTCCGATTTAACACTGATTAGTACACTTGAACCATCAATCGTAAACCGGCCTTCATTTTTTCTTTACAGATTGTTTTCCAAGACGACCAAACAATTATCTGCTTGCAACTGGGTTCTGTAACGGATCACGGAAACACAAATCAGTGGATATGTTACCACTGGCGCTTTAGCCTCAAAAAGGGTCCTCCATTGGCGAGTCCCTGGCCCTGAGTGCCCTCCCGAGCCTCAAGATGGAGAGGTGATTGTATTTATGCAACACTTAGACTGGGGATTCAGCCCGCCCGGATCAAAGTTTTTCCGAGATGTTCTTGAGAGCTTGCAACTCCATCCAAAAGATATTGGACTGAATTCCGTGTCTAATATATGCAATTTTCAAGTGTTCTGTGAAGTTTTCCTTCAAGAAGAACCATCTGTGGAGCTTTTCTAGGATTTTTTCCATTTAAACCGCCGCACAGAGTTCTCTGATGGTCCCAACACGTAACTTGGTGGAGTATCAATCCAGAAGAGAAAAGAAGTTGATTTCCCTCATGCAAAACACCACAGCCATCCCAAAGATTGGAACCAAACTTGGTTTTATTGCCAGAACACTGCCCCTGCAGGAGAAAATCCTTTGCCAGGTTACCACCCTTACCGGCTTAGCAACGGCCACCCGTTACCTCAACGGTTAACTGCCAAAGAACAGCAAACTTATGCACCTCAACTCGCTAAGCTCCAAGCTCTCCTGGCCAACGGTTTGACTGGTATTGATCTCGTCCGCTGCTGGGTTTCTTGGGGTATTCTGCCTTTAAGTCGCCGCCCCGGATTAATGCATGAATATACTGGCAACGTCAAGGATCGTCAACGATATCATGAAATAGTAATGACAGACATTGAAGTTACTGAATCTGTGAAGAATATGCTTGACAAACCGATCGTCGCATGCAGCCAAATCGGGTTGCCACCTTTTTGCACCTTCGATAAACCGCCAGCGGTAAAGTTTAATATAATGCTTACTGATTCGCCTCCGCTTTAATAATGTGCTAATACTCCTTTGTTTTAATTTCACAGGCCAATAGCTCCTTCTGGAAGCGGAATAAACCGGTTAAAGCTCCTCGTGCAAAGAGCAAGGTCACAAAGAGAGCTGCCAAGAAGAAAACCGCCGAGTCTTCTGATCTGCCAGAAGATGTTGACGAATCGGATCCAGAGGTAGAACTTGACTCGCTTGGTTCCTTTTTCATACACCTTATTTACAATGACTATTCCCAGGATGATGTGGAGGCCAGCCGTGCGGACCATGTTGAGGTAATCTCTCTTTCCTCCGATTCAGATCTTGTGCCGGTTCAAAGATTTCGCCGTGCAGTTCGGAAAGTAAAATACTCTCGCCCTCTTGCTTATTTGGATCCAAAATTTTCTTTGAAGACACAACAAACTGAAGAGCGTCGCACAACCTGGCACAGTGGCCAGCAAATCACCTCTTCCGGTTTACCGGATACACCAACCCGGAAACGTCATCCAGAGGTTACTTGTTCTCCTGAAAAACTTTACCCTTAGAAGGGTTTCTTCAGATACCCACTTAATCCGTCTGATCTGAATTACCACGCATCTTCTAATTCGTCTGGCGGTTCATCAACCACTCAGCTGCCTCCCCTAAAACCCATCCCTGGATAAGTAAACTGCCCTTCATATTTTTCCTTCATAGTTCGGGTTACCATGCTAAACTTTTGTTTTGATATCACAGTGCCAAAGCCCGCATGAGCAAGAAGGCTAAAACCAGTACCCCTATTGGTGAAGTTGAACTGGAAAAGGCTCCTGAGGGTTCCAGTAGAAATACTGATGTTATGGATGATTCCGCCCCACAAGGTGAGAACACTGAAGCTAATCCGCTGGAGGCTGACCCGGCCACTCATATTGATCCATCAAGCCCTCATGCTACTCCTTCAAGCCCGGCTGCTGATCCGCCAAGCCCAGCTACTAATCCGCCAAGTCCAGCCAGGGGTACCGTCAATCCGCCAAATCCATCGAAAGGTGGTGATGACGATGTTGTTATTAATGGCACGGCTCACACCAGTCCTGGTAATCCGGTTGTCTTGGCCAAACATACTGCCAAAGAGGAATTCACTACAATGGGCAAGGGGAAAGGGAAGACTGATTTATCCAATTTCATTAACCTTAGCGCCGAGGAACTTCATTCCGGATTTTTAAACTGCCTTTACACCAGCCGTGACTTTGAAGCCGGTTTGGTGAACCTGATGAAGGAGCGTTATGAGGTACTCTTCATGAACACTTTGAAATTTATTATATTTTGTATATCTCTTCCATTGTAGCCCCCAGGGGCCGGGTTATCTCTTGAAAATAAACCGGGACTTTGATATAAAGAACACTTCAACTGAGTAGCCCCCAAGGGCCGGTTTGTCTCTTGAAGACAAACCGGGAATGTCTGTCCTTGTTAATTGCCTTTACTTATAACTGATCAATTGTGCATTAGCCCCCAAGTGCCAAGCTTAATACCTGGATTGAGCCTTGGGACTTGAAAAATACTCACTTTAAAAAAAAGCAATCCACATTAGCCCCCAAGTGCCGAGTGCATAGCTTGTTATGTGCTGGGGACTTTAACAATTTCATCTTCTGACTTTTACAGACCGAGAAGACTATCAAAGAATCTCAAATCGCCGACCTTCAAGAAAACATCAAGTCCCAGCAAGAAGAGACCTCTAAAGCCAAAGAGGGGCTAAAGGATGTTTTGACAACCATGGAGCAATTGAAGGATGGTTTCAAAAATGAACGCGCCAACTGGGAAACAGAGAAAGCTGCTTTGTTGAAGCGGGCTGAAGATGCCAAAGCAGCTCTTAAACCGGTAACAAAAGAGCTGACAGGGCTAAAACATCAAGTGGATGCTATGACTTCTGCAATCTTTAGTAAGTACTTTGTCATAGCCAGTTTGAAAATATCTTGAACTCTGCCGGTTTAACATTGAATTCTTAAACCGTTGCAGGTAATCGCATTGCTCAGCTGGGCACAGATATGCGGATGAAATTGAAGGCAGCGTACACTTTGATTGAACAATTATACACCGATGCCCAACGGGTTATCTGTGCAGTCTCATACAACAAACTGGCAGCAACATTGATCAAGGACATGCTAGCAAGATTATCCATGACACCGGCTCAGATAGAGGAGGTGAAGCGATCTGCTGCCAGGGCTGGTGCTTTACTGGCACTGACTCGGGCCAAAGCCTGGATATCTGACTTAGATCCAGTTGATATCGCCAAGGGATTTCCGGATGAACAAGCAGACGGGTCAGCATTTGACAACAAAGCCCTCAAAGCCCTGACAAAGGAGATGTGTCCGCTATCAAGTCAACTGGCTGCAGAGGCTAACTTGACTGTTCATCGATCCTTTTACGGTGAAAGGAACCAGCGGGTTGATACGAATGTGATAGAAATGCAAAACCTTATCTCGCCAATCCGTAAGCACACTTACGCCCTTGATGTTGATCCGTCCAATCTGATAAGTGAAGAAGCTGTATTTCAGGCTCTAACCCGGATTGACTGGACCGCCATTGACTTCCAGCCTCTGGGTGGAGAGGAGGAGATTGAACCGGCGCCTGAAGATCCATCCACTTCACATTGTCCTGGCAATGAATCTTAATCCAGCATTCGGGTTACTTCGATAGACTTTGTTATGTAAGAACAATCAGCATTTTGGGCCTCAAAGTGCCTTGTAATAGGCTAGTGCAAGTACTTTAATCTTCAGCACTGATACATAACTTTGGTTGATGCGTCATGTTATTTGTTGTGCTTGGTTACACTTTGACAATTTTCATGTGATTCTGATATCTGCAGAAAAAGAATTGTCCTGGCGGTTTACCGCCGGACGGGTCATAATGCCCGAGATAAAGCCTGATTGATAACCAAACTTGAATAAATATGAAATAATTCATACCTGTGATATGACATCATGTAAGTGGTTTACCAACTTTGATTGTAGTAAGGGTGAAGACCCAAATCTTGAGTTTTTTATAACTCTCACCATGCAGTGATGATGTATAATAATTCATGTCGGGTTACGATGAACACCAGATGATCAAACTGACAACATATAGTTAAAGCCAGACCGGGTTAACAAACGCCGGTTTGATAATAAGGTCTGACAACTTTTAGTTGACAGCCAAGCCAGGTTAATAATAAGGTCTGACAACTTGTAGTTGAAAGCCAAGTCGGGTTAACAAACACCGGGTTAATATGATGACTAAAGAGCCAGACCGGATCAAAAGATACCGGTTCAACATAAAACTCATTCAAAGAGAAAAATCTTGACAAAGGCAAATAAAACCATGTAGTCGAGGATTTTTGAGGGCTGCCAGACCCAAATACAAGGCTTTTCGTGGGCTGCCAGGCCGCTGAGTTAAACCATTTGACAAAGCCTTTTAAGATGGGCCTCCAACTAACCAATTGTTGTTTTAACTTTGACAAGTTCAGTGTCTCAATGAGAGTAACTGTCAAACGTTCGGCGGGTCATGCCAGGATTACCTGGATAGGAGTGGCTTACTTGATGAAGGCAGGTTAACCCGGGGTTTTAGGTGAATACACCAGGCTTCCAAGCCGTGGGTCGATACCCAGCTACAAGGGTCCTTTCAAACTCTTTGTTGCTTTACACAAAGAGCCCCCAAGTAACTTTGTGAGCTGTGCTCATTGGGTGCCTATGTTTGAGCTGTGCATAGCATCCAGACTCTCTTTGGCCCCTTGGGTGTGAAGCTCCCAAGCTATTGCGGCATGATAGCCGGTTTAACAAGTAGTACTCTGCTTTGTCAGCTGAAGCCCCCATGCAACTCAAAAGATATTTGAGAAAAAATAGCAGAGGCCCTGCTTATAGCAAGGATGCTGTTTATTTTATTGATCATAATATATACATTGTCAAAATATGTACATAAGAGTAGCCTATGGCTCAAGTATAGTAAGGCCAAAGGAGAGGTATGTTCCACGGCCGCCGGGTCTCCTCCTCAGAACTGCGTGAGTTGTCTCGAACGTCAATGAGGTAGTATGATCCGTTGTGCAGATTCTTGCTGACCACAAAGGGCCCTTCCCAAGGTGGGGATAACTTGTGCATATCGGTCTGATCCTGGATGAGCTGGAGCACCAAGTCGCCTTCTTGAAAGGTTCTTGTCTTGACTCGGCGGCTGTGATAACGCTGCAGGTCTTGCTGATAAACTGCCGAACGAGCCAAAGCCATATCCCGTTTTTCATCTAACAGGTCCAACGCCTCCTGGCGTGCTTGCTCGTTGTCCGCTTCAACATAATTGGCAACCCGGGGCGAATCATGACGAATATCACTTGGGAGGACCGCCTCTGCCCCGTACACCATGAAGAAAGGTGTGTAACCCGTCAATCTGTTGGGGGTGGTGTGATGCTCCATAACACAGAAGGCAATTCTTCCACCCAACAACCCGGCGTCCGCTTTAAAGGAACCATAAGCCGGGGCTTGATACCCTTCAAGATTTCTTGAACCGTCATAGCTACGTCACACTTGCTTACGGGCTCCACTTCAACCCATTTAGTGAACTTGTCAACCGCCACCAACAGGTGGGTCTTCTTATCCTTGGATCGCTTAAAAGGTCCCACCATATCAAGCCCCCAAGTAGCAAATGACCAAGTGATGGGAATCATCCATAGCTCTTGAGCCGGAACATGAGCTCGGCGTGAAAACTTCTGACAAGCGTCACACCGCTTTACCAGATCCTCCGCATCAGCATGAGCTGTCAACCAGTAGAACCCATGACGAAAAGCTTTAGCAACCAGGGACTTTGAACCAGAATGGTGACCACAATCCCCTTCATGAATTTACCGTAGGATCTCTTGGCCTTCTTCAGGAGAAACACAACGCTGAAATACGCCTGAAACGCTGCAGTGGTGTAACTCACCATTATGAATAACCATGGACTTGGATCGCCGGACTATCTGCAGGGCCAGAACTTCATCGTCTGGTAACTCACCCCGGTTCATCTACGCTAGATATGGAACTGTCCAATCCGGCACAATATGTAAAGCGGCCACCAATTGGGCCTCCGGATCAGGAACAACTAAATCCTCCTCTGTAGGCAACTTGACAGACGGGTTATGCAAGATATCTAAAAAGGTATTGGTAGGTACCGGTTTACGCTGGGATCCTAGCCGGCTCAAAGTGTTTGTTGCGTCGTTTTTACGCCGATCAATATGCTCAACCTGATATCCTTTGAAGTGACCCGCCACAATATCCACCTCGCATCTGTAAGCCGCCATGAGTGGGTCCTTAGAATCCCAAGTGCCAGAAACTTGCTGGGCTACCAGATCAGAGTCTCCAAAGCATCGCACCCAGCTTAAATTCATCTTCTTGGCCACACGGAGCCCCTGGAGTAAAGCCTCATACTCAGTTGCATTATAAGTGCAGGGGAACATTAAACGGAGAACATAACGAATTTTATCACCTCGAGGGGAAGTAAGGACAACTCCAGCCCCCGAGCCCTCCAATTGCCTGGATCCATCAAATGAATAGTCCAGTATGTATTATCCGGTTTGTCATATGGTGCTTGTAACTCGGTCCAATCATTGATGAAGTCAACAAGTGCTTGAGATTTAATGGTTGTTCGAGGCATATACTTCAACCATGGGGACCAAGCTCAATTACCCACTTTGCAACCCGGCCAGTTGCCTCCCTGTTCTGAATTATATTGCCCAAAGGAGCGGAACTGACCACTGTAATGGGATGGCCTTGAAAGTATTGCTTGAGCTTCCGACTTGCCATAAAAACTCCATATACAAGCTTCTGCCAATGCGGATATCGCTGCTTTGACTCGATGAGCACCTCACTGATATAGTAAACCGGTCGTTGAACCGGATATTCCTTGCCAGCCTCCTTGCGCTCCACCATAATTGCCACACTGACAGCACGGGCATTAGCAGCCACGTACAATAACAAGGGCTCTTTGTCAACCGGAGCAGCAAGGACCGGCAGTTGAGCCAACTGCCGCTTCAAGTCTTCAAACGCCGCATTAGCCGCATCACTCCAGACAAAGTGTGACACCCCAAAAAAAAATTGGCCTTGTTTTAATGGAATAAAAATTTTGCCAGGATTTAAAACTTTGAATTTTTGAGCTCCATTTTGATTTTTTTAAATCATTTCCTTCCCTGTTATTATGAGTTTTCCCAGAGAGAAAACTTTTCAAAAATGTTGTTGGACTTGTTTAACCTCTCAAGAAAAACTTTCCTTTTATCAGTGTAACTAATTAAATAATTAAGCTGCTTGATCTTTATTTTCTTGAAAAGGGTTTTCTAGGTTAAATGGCCTTATTTGAACTACAACCATTTGATAAATTCACTTAAAATTCCCACAAAAAATTGGAGATGTCATGTGATGTTTTTAAATCACTTTTATGCAAAAATATATTTCATTCATGAAATATTTTGAGCCCTACACTCAATTTTTCATCTCTGGTCCAGAGTGCTTTTTGCACTACAACCTATTTAAATATTTCTTTAAAACTTCTACAAAAATTAGGGGAGGTCAGTAGGAGCCTATTATTTCACTTTGTGCAAAAACCTTTTTATGTTCTTTGAAAAAATTGAGTGAATCAACCTCATCTTCATTCTGGACCAACTTGATGGTTTGTACAACAACCATGTTTTTACTTGCTCTTTAACCCTTGATCTTTTCTCCTACTTGTAGTCCCCCATGTTAAACCCTTAAGTCCAGGAGCATGCACCTTTTGGATCATTTTTGGTTCATGAAATAATGCTATTTATTTCCTGTCCAGAATTGAAGTTTTGTGAAACTTGCACTAAAAGTTTCTGCTTTTGACCAACTAACATCACCACTCTCTCTTACATCTAAAGAGACTTCCATCTGGAGATTTTGGCCACTCCAAGAAATGCCTAAGTGCCCTTGGCATTTTGTCAAACACCTTTCGGGCATGATCAGTTTTGACATGAGTCCTTGTTTGCACTATGGACTTAATCCCCTGACCAGACCAGCATGTCCAATGGTTTTGCCTTAAACTATAACCCCACCCTGCTAACTTTCTTGTGGTTTGGAGCCCCCTAACATGCCATAGCATTTCGTCGAGCACGTCCCGTGCGTGCACAGGGCGCGCCCAGAGCGCGCAAATTGCAGCCACGCGGCCGAGCCGACACGCTGGCCCCCACGGCTTTGGCCCGCTCTGCAGAACCTCGCCACGCGCTCCCCTTCTCTCAGCTACGCGCCAAGCCGCCCCTCGCTGCGCCCGGCAGGCCAAGCACTAGCCGCCGCCACCGCCCGACAGCCCTGCGCCGTTCAGCGCCGCCCAAGCCACTCCCACTCGCCACCTGCCCCTGGAACAGCGCGTGCTCATCCGCAACCATGTCCGCTAGCGCTCGTCGCTGCCACGATGCCCTGCTGCTATAGAACGTCGGTTCGCCGGAAGCTTATCCACAGCCGCCGCTGAACTGCCTCGACTCGCCTATATAAGGAGCCCCGAGCTCATCTCCGCACGCAGGCAGTCCCAAGCCACCTCCAAAGGACCCCCATTGGCAGCCAATCGACCCGGGGAGGCCTCCTTCCTCATCTCCGGCAACTCTGCCGCCGCCACCGCCCCGGCCAATCCGGCACCTCCAGTATCTCCCCCTCTCCGTTCTCTTCACCAAGAACCCCCTCTTCCTCCCATGAACCATTCACCCTACTCAATTTTGTTCGGGAGCCATCACCGCCACAAAATCACTATGTCACCGAAGCTTCCTCCGCCGCGGAGCTCGCCGCCGACAGCTCACTCCGTCCCCGCCGACCCAACGACTACCGGGAGGACCGCCCTAACCTTGCGGATCCACCCCCACCCTCGGGAGCCCGCGAGGAGCAGCCAAACGCCGGCGACGATCGCCGGAGCCCCGCTCCGCTCGGGCAGAGGAGGGAGACGACGCGCGGCGACTGGTCAAACCTGACCAGTGGGCCAGGCAGGCCCATTGTCAGTGACACCCCGCGCCGTCCACGTGGTTAAGTGGAGGCGTAAAGCCTCAAGTACGCCTCCTCTGTACCGAAAGCGTATTCCCCTCCGAAACGTTTTCTTTTCTGTTTTATTTTAAATAACAGATTTTGACCACATCTTTGACTGGGTATAACTTTTTAAATATAAGTCCAAATGAGTTGATTCTTTTTCTTACCTTCCTTAAATTTGGTCTAGTTTATTTTAAGATTTATTTGAAAAAATTTCAAACAACTTTTTGGTTCTGTTTTTGAAATGTGTGTTAATTCAAATATATTTTTTAAGTAGGATTTTGGGGAGAGAGAAGAAGCTTTCAAAAGTTTTGGAGAGCACCTCACCCCTCCACAACATTGAAGGCAAGCATTCTGAACCCCGGCATAATATTTTTGGTGTGATCGTTGATACATTTATAACACCACCGCATTTCGAAGGACTTGTTATTTCATGTGATATGATCATATGCATGGGTGCATGTTGTTGATTTCCATGCTGTTGGAAATGGATTCACTTGTGATGATAATCACCCTCATGTGCCTTGCATGCATACCGGCAGGAACCCGGGAAAACCACGGCCTTGGGTAGGCATGAGTTTGTCGCCGGTCTCCGTCGGGGCGGTTATGTCTGGTATGGCATGGTAAGGTGATATGAGAGGTGACTCTGTTGGATGAAATATATTCGTCATGCTAATCATGCAGGGAATACTTGAACCTCCTGAGTCGACCGTAGATCGAGTCTTGTTCCAGTAACCCCCATACTTGTTTCGTACTACCACTCGTCTCTACAGCAAGTAGAGTACGGTTCAGTAAGTTGTCAACCTCTTTCCAGCACACACCGTACAGAGAGGCCATGGTGGAAGATACCGGTTGTAGCTGGTAGGCAGGCCACCTGGTCCGGGGGCATGGGTGTTTCCGGTTGGGACCGAGAGGGGAGGCCACCCCTTAGAGCGCGCGATATAAATTTGATCCCATGCTATGCGAGGTTGTAGCCTCCCCACTTAGAGTTTGCTTAACAGGTGTCGTGGGTGATTCCAGACACGTGTGAGATAAGCTAGTGTGTGCAAGTTAGGTGTGTTTTCAACAAAAAGACCGTAGACGGAATTAGTCCTGCTGGACTAGAGAAATCCATTACTCGTGGGTAAAGAGTACACCCTCTGCAGAGAATAAACCTATTCGAATAGCCGTGTCCATGGTTAAGGATTACAGTCTGGGATGGGTCAGGTGTCGGTCTTAGTGTCGGTCTTCGGAGGTGAAACTGTTAACCAGAAAATGGAATTACTACTCGTGACTTGTGATATCTATGATTATTATTATTGTTGACTAACCCGTGATATTATTGTTATTACCGAATATCTCTAGGATGGTTCTACCTCCGGGATATTCACTATGATTGTTTCTTTTAAAGCCCTTTATGTGGCGTCGCTCAGACGCCCGACTGTGGCATTTCTTTTAAGCCCTTTATGTGGTGTCGCTCAGACGCCCGACTGTGGCATTTCTTTTAAAGCCCTTTTTGTGGCGTCGCTCAGACGCCCGACTGTGGCATTTCTTTTAAAGCCCTTTATGTGGCGTCGCTCAGACGCCCGACTATGGCATTTCTTTTAAAGCCCTTTATGTGGCGTCGCTCAGACGCCCGACTGTGGCATTTCTTTTAAAGCCCTTTATGTGGCGTCGCTCAGACGCCCGACTGTGGCATTTCTTTTAAAGCCCTTTATGTGGCGTCGCTCAGACGCCCGACTGTGGCATTTCTTTTAAAGCCCTTTATGTGGTGTCGCTCAGACGCCTGACTGTGGCATTGCTTGTTATTCATCTCATAAATTTTAATACTGCTATGTATTGCATTTTTTTTATAAATAAACCGCCTGCATGCATCAGTATTTTATTTACTATTTTTGACTGACGTCATGAGCATAATAATATTTTTTAGCACATCGTGGTTATATTATACCTGTGTTCATAATGTTTGCGAGTACATTCAAAGTACTCACTGGCTTGTCCCTGGCTATTGTCTTGGCCAGATTATCTTGCACGAAGATGAGCGACGCGATGCCAGCCCCGGAACCCACTCAATGGAGATAGCAGCCTCGCAAAGATAGGAATTAACCTGGTCAGCTGTTCCCGTGGGAAATGGAGTCCCATAGACACTGATGTTTCACAACCCGCTTCCGCCATCAACCACTAGAAACCATTTGTTGTACTCACAGGCCAGAATGGTCTTGTACTACATATTTTGTATTTTGCTTGGAATTCCTGTATCAAGTTGGAGCCTCATCAGCTAACAGTAATCATGGGGCTGATGAGTACGACGGTCTTTTCTAGAAATTTATTACCCGGAAAAGCCCAGTCATGACAGACTTGGTATCAGAGCCGGGCTGACCATTGGCTAATCCTATCTTAGCCAGGTCAATAAACTAGGCAAACCAACCCACCAGACCTTAACCAAACCCCCACCAAGCTTCTCGTGCAAGATAGCCACACAGTGACCCAACACTTTTGGCAGTCGGTGCCCAACCTATCAACCTAACCTGTCACTCATGCGCCAGTGACCGGCCCCTAAATAGTCCTTTCTCACAAGCGTGTGAAGGAAGATTCCGTCCCCTTTTTCCTATAAAAAGGGTGCGCTAGCACCAAACCAGCACAACACAGCCGCTACCCCAAACCGAGCCATAATGCCTGGACCTATAGTGCACAACGAAACCACAGCAACCAACCTTGGAGATTTTGTGACCATCCTCGCAAACCTCACCCGTCGTGCCTACGCGTTAGAGGAGCCACCAGAATATGTTGTGTATCAAGGACCCATGAGCGGTGAAGACCGCCAATTCTGGGCCACTGTGCACATTTACCGTAGGAGTCTAGCACCCGAGCGCCCCTACCGGTTCACCGGAAGAACAACATCCTTTGAGCCACAAGCCATCCAGCTAGCCGCTCGAGAGGCTATAGTTCATCTCAGGCACTTGTCGCCCAGAGTTAACTGTCGCTCGTTCCACTACTATCCCAGACGTGAAGGGTATGGTAGACCATCCCAAGTTGCCAATGGAGATCACGAGACGGACCCCGCATTGTTGCACCTAGTACGCTATGTAAGTGCACTAGAGGCACTGTTCGACCAGATCACTATTGATCTAATCGCAGCTCGTCGAGAGCTGGTTCGTCGAGCCCCGGCGAGAGAAGAAAACGAGCACAACACCGACAACCCAGTCGTGCTGTTTGGACAACCGATCGAGACCCCGAGATCTGCCCCAGCCATCGGCCAAGGTGCTGCGATAACCCCAGAAGTGCTTCGTCGCATATTGGGAGCACACTCCAACGGGGTTGTGGCCAACAATCCCCGCAATGGTCATTCTCACTACCCCGACCCTGCAGTTCCTCCGCCATCTCCGACTAATCCCGGCAGAGAGACACGTGGAGAAGCCTCGACATCCACCAGGCACGCCCGTTTAGACATAAACGAAGTAGACTAAGCCGTATGAGTAGCACCAAGTTTCAATGTATCCTCGTTTTGTAATCATGCGACCGCGTATATTAACGCAGCCTGTCTTTGTGCCTCTGTTTTAATAATAGCCTTGCATATTTGGTCAGCACATAGCTGCATATTTTTCCGGGCACAACTACCAAAACCAACCCGACAACAACCACAGTAACGCGTCTTTTTATGAGATATGTGTATCTCTGAGACTGACCCGACCTTTGGAGCTAAGCTGGCAAATTTTTACCTTTCACCACGGTAAAACGATCCGGCTCCATTGCTATATAAAGGCCACCTTGTGACCTTACCCAGCAACCCTCACTTTGTGCACAACACTCACGCTTTTTCCTGTCATGCCGAACCCCAGCATTCATCTGAGAACCCCAGATGCAACCCCAGGTAGCTTTGTCAAAATATTGTGGGATTTTACCCGCAGTACCATGGGTTCTACCCAGCCACCCCAGTACGAGCTGTTCAAATCGAGGATCACCCCATCCACCTCGGAATATTGGGCAGCAGTACACATTCCCCCTGTAGACCCCAACCAAGATCCAATAGAAGTTTCCTTCGTGGGGAAATCTATGCCAACCCCACACTTGGCCATAGAAGCTGCTGCGAAAGAAGCGATTGCTCGTCTTCGATCCGCAGTACCCTATGCCCGCGATTGAGGATATCATTACTTTTCGAGTCGTGCAGCACCCGGAGAAGTAATGTCTTTTCCCGGTGGACGTATTGAGAGAGACCCAGTTCTGGCCAACCTTATCCAGTACATCATTGCTCAAGAGCATTTAAACCAGCGAGTGATGGATTATCTCCAGAGCCTCGCAGCTTTAAATCCTCAGATTGCCATCGGCAGACCACTGAGACCCGACACGGAGAGACGCATACATCGACTGGTCAATCCACTGCCTCCAATTGAAGAAGAATGTATTCCTTTACCGGAGACATTTTATCAGGACCCCGCCCGGTTACCATTTTCATTTTAGACGTCACTACTGTATTTGTTCTTTGCAGCATTTATTTATGTGTGTGACTTATGCGTAATACCCTGAGTTTGTACAACGAGTCAATTATTTGGCTTCTACTATTGTGTGTAGTTTTTGTTGTGGTTTATGCTCCTTCAAATTAACTGTTTTTCCCTCGCAAAACCCTGGAGTGAGATTTTCTTTTCCCTGAGTTGCTACATCTACACTTTCTCACGACATGGATTATTTAATTTCACTCAGCACCACGAGCAGACTCACAACCATAATCATTCGGACACATACACTGTTTGCAAAACTTTGCAACGGTGTTACATCCAGCTAATCACCCCCCAACAACAGTTAGCACCCGGCACACCCCATCTACTCTTCATGATCACCACCACCGCGGAGAGCCAACACCCGAGCCGCAGCATCGCGATACTCGTCGAAGATCATCGCGCACAGGAGCACAGAGAGCCCCAGCAGCGTCGCCAGCCCTCCGCATATCAGGATCACAAACCAGTCCGGCATCGCCTCCGCCATTAGAGCCTCGACCGAGCTTCTGTAAGCAGTAATGGAGAAAGAAGGAGGAGGAGAAGTGAGGCCAGGTGTGAGGAAGAAGAGAGAGGCACCCCAGCCGTTTTTATAGCTCGAGCTCGGTGTACGGTGGGCGAAGTCCACCAACGCCGCTCGTCGCCGATCGCCGGTGTTCGGAGTCGAATCCGCGAGCAGTGCCGACAGCGCGCTGGCCCGCGAGGTGAGTGCACGCTGCATCGGCAGCTAGCACGCCGCGCACTACCACGGTACGTCCTAGATGCCCTACACACTAGGTGTCGCCAGTGGAGAAAGCGCGCGGGAGAGAGGAAGAAGAAAGGGCCAGAGGGAGAAGAAGAGGAGACTGACAGTGGACCCGGGTCCACCTGTCGGCCAGAGAGAGCACTGTGCTCTCGGGTACAACCAGCGTATATCTAAATTTAGGAGTTATCCTAAATTTATATCCAGCGTAGAAATCACCCGTTTTTGTCCCGAACCATAGACTTTTCCGCGCAGCCCTAGTTTTTCACACTGTGGTTTTTCACCACTTATTGCCCTCTCACTGTAGCTACATCTTTATTGCGTAAATTATTTTCTTAACTCCGCTTTTCACAAATCTCGAGGACGAGATTTTTTTAAGGGGGTTAGTATTGTGACACCCCAAAAAAAATTTGGCCTTGTTTTAATGGAATAAAAATTTTGCCAGGATTTAAAACTTTGAATTTTTGAGCTCCATTTTGATTTTTTTAAATCATTTCCTTCCCTGTTATTATGAGTTTTCCCAGAGAGAAAACTTTTCAAAAATGTTGTTGGACTTCTTTAACCTCTCAAGAAAAACTTTCCTTTTATCAGTGTAACTAATTAAATAATTAAGCTGCTTGATCTTTATTTTCTTGAAAAGGGTTTTCTAGGTTAAATGGCCTTATTTGAACTACAAACATTTGATAAATTCACTTAAAATTCCCACAAAAAATTGGAGATGTCATGTGATGTTTTTAAATCACTTTTATGCAAAAATATATTTCATTCATGAAACATTTTGAGCCCTACACTCAATTTTTCATCTCTGGTCCAGAGTGCTTTTTGCACTACAACCTATTTAAATATTTCTTTAAAACTTCTACAAAAATTAGGGGAGGTCAGTAGGAGCCTATTATTTCACTTTGTGCAAAAACCTATTTATGTTCTTTGAAAAAATTGAGTGAATCAACCTCATCTTCATTCTGGACCAACTTGATGGTTTGTACAGCAACCATGTTTTTACTTGCTCTTTAACCCTTGATCTTTTCTCCTACTTGTAGTCCCCCATGTTAAACCCTTAAGTCCAGGAGCATGCACCTTTTGGATCATTTTTGGTTCATGAAATAATGCTATTTATTTCCTGTCCAGAATTGAAGTTTTGTGAAACTTGCACTAACAAGTTTCTGCTTTTGACCAACTAACATCACCACTCTCTCTTGCATCTAAAGAGACTTCCATCTGGAGATTTTGGCCACTCCAAGAAATGCCTAAGTGCCCTTGGCATTTTGTCAAACACCTTTCGGGCATGATCAGTTTTGACATGAGTCCTTGTTTGCACTATGGACTTAATCCCCTGACCAGACCAGCATGTCCAATGGTTTTGCCTTAAACTATAACCCCACCCTGCTAACTTTCTTGTGGTTTGGAGCCCCCTAACATGCCATAGCATTTCGTCGAGCACGTCCCGTGCGTGCACTGGGCGCGCCCAGAGCGCGCAAATTGCAGCCACGCGGCTGAGCCGACACGCTGGCCCCCACGGCTTTGGCCCGCTCTGCAGAACCTCGCCACGCGCTCCCCTTCTCTCAGCTACACGCCAAGACGCCCCTCGCTGCGCCCGGCAGGCCAAGCACTAGCCGCCGCCGCCGCCCGATAGCCCTGCGCCGTTCAGCGCCGCCCAAGCCACTCCCACTCGCCAACTGCCCCTGGAATAGCGTGTGCTCATCTGCAGCCATGTCCGCTAGCGCTCGTCGCCGCCACGATGCCCTGCTGCTACAGAATGTCGGTTCGCCGGAAGCTTATCCACAGCCGCCGCTGAACCGCCTCGACTCGCCTATATAAGGAGCCCCGAGCTCATCTCCGCACGCAGGCAGTCCCAAGCCACCTCCAGAGGACCCCCATTGGTAGCCAATCGACCCGGGGAGGCCTCCTTCCTCATCTCCGGCAACTCCTGCTGCCGCCACCGCCCCGGCCAATCCGGCACCTCCAGTATCTCCCCATCTCCGTTCTCTTCACCAAGAACCCCCTCTTCCTCCCATGAACCATTCACCCTACTCAATTTTGTTCGGGAGCCATCACCGCCACAAAATCACTATGTCACCGAAGCTTCCTCCGCCGCGGAGCTCGCCGCCGGCAGCTCACTCCGTCCCCGCCGACCCAACGACTACCGGGAGGACCGCCCCAACCTTGCGGATCCATCCCCACCCTCGGGAGCCCGCGAGGAGCAGCCAAACGCCGGCGACGATCGCCGGAGCCCCGCTCCGCTCGGGCAGAGGAGGGAGACGACGCGCGGCGACTGGTCAAACCTGACCAGTGGGCCAGGCAGGCCCACTGTCAGTGACACCCCGCGCCGTACACGTGATTAAGTGGAGGCGTAAAGCCTCAAGTACGCCTCCTCTGTACCGAAAGCGTATTCCCCTCCGAAACGTTTTCTTTTCTGTTTTATTTTAAATAACAGATTTTGACCACATCTTTGACTGGCTATAACTTTTTAAATATAAGTCCAAATGAGTTGATTCTTTTTCCTACCTTCCTTAAATTTGGTCTAGTTTATTTTAAGATTTATTTGAAAAAATTTCAAACAACTTTTTGGTTCTGTTTTTGAAATGTGTGTTAATTCAAATATATTTTTTAAATAGGATTTTGGGGAGAGAGAAGAAGCTTTCAAAAGTTTTGGAGAGCACCTCACCCCTCCACAACATTGAAGGCAAGCATTCTGAACCCCGGCATAATATTTTTGGTGTGATCGTTGATACATTTATAACACCACCGCATTTCGAAGGACTTGTTATTTCATGTGATATGATCATATGCATGGGTGCATGTTGTTGATTTCCATGCTGTTGGAAATGGATTCACTTGTGATGATAATCACCCTCATGTGCCTTGCATGCATACCGGCAGGAACCCGGGAAAACCATGGCCTTGGGTAGGCATGAGTTTGTCGCCGGTCTCCGTCGGGACGGTTATGTCTGGTATGGCATGGTAAGGTGATATGAGAGGTTACTCTGTTGGATGAAATATATTCGTCATGCTAATCATGCAGGGAATACTTGAACCTCCTGAGTCGATCGTAGATCGAGTCTTGTTCCAGTAACCCCCATACTTGTTTCGTACTACCACTCGTCTCTACAGCAAGTAGAGTACGGTTCAGTAAGTTGTCAACCTCTTTCCAGCACACACCGTACAGAGAGGCCATGGTGGAAGATACCGGTTGTAGCTGGTAGGCAGGCCACCTGGTCCGGGGGCATGGGTGTTTCCGGTTGGGACCGAGAGGGGAGGCCACCCCTTAGAGCGCGCGATATAAATTTGATCCCATGCTACGCGAGGCTGTAGCCTCCCCACTTAGAGTTTGCTTAACAGGTGTCGTGGGTGATTCCAGACACGTGTGAGATAAGCTGGTGTGTGCAAGTTAGGTGTGTTTTCAACAAAAAGACCGTAGACGGAATTAGTCCTGCTGGACTAGAGAAATCCGTTACTCGTGGGTAAAGAGTATACCCTCTGCAGAGAATAAACCTATTCGAATAGCCGTGTCCATGGTTAAGGATTACAGTCTGGGATGGGTCAGGTGTCGGTCTTAGTGTCGGTCTTCGGAGGTGAAACTGTTAACCAGAAAATGGAATTACTACTCGTGACTTGTGATATCTATGATTATTATTATTGTTGACTAACCCGTGATATTATTGTTATTACCGAATATCTCTAGGATGGTTCTACCTCCGGGATATTCACTATGATTGTTTCTTTTAAAGCCCTTTATGTGGCGTCGCTCAGACGCCCGACTGTGGCATTTCTTTTAAGCCCTTTATGTGGTGTTGCTCAGACGCCCGACTGTGGCATTTCTTTTAAAGCCCTTTTTGTGGCGTCGCTCAGACGCCCGACTGTGGCATTTCTTTTAAAGCCCTTTATGTGGCGTCGCTCAGACGCCCGACTGTGGCATTTCTTTTAAAGCCCTTTATGTGGCGTCGCTCAGACGCCCGACTGTGGCATTTCTTTTAAAGCCCTTTATGTGGCGTCGCTCAGACGCCCGACTGTGGCATTTCTTTTAAAGCCCTTTATGTGGCATCGCTCAGACGCCCGACTGTGGCATTTCTTTTAAAGCCCTTTATGTGGCGTCGCTCAGACTCCCGACTGTGGCATTTCTTTTAAAGCCCTTTATGTGGTGTCGCTCAGAAGCCCTTTATCTCATAAATTTTAATACTGCTATGTATTGCATTTTTTATATAAATAAACTGCCTGCACGCATCAGCATTTTATTTACTATTTTTGACTGACGTCATGAGCATAATAATATTTTTTAGCACATCGTGGTTATATTATACCTGTGTTCATAATGTTTGCGAGTACATTCAAAGTACTCACTGGCTTGTCCCTGGCTATTGTCTTGGCCAGATTATCTTGCACGGAGATGAGCGACGCGATGCCAGCCCCGGAACCCACTCAATGGAGATAGCATCCTCGCGAAGATAGGAATTAACCTGGTCAGCTGTTCCCATGGGAAATGGAGTCCCATAGACACTGATGTTTCACAACCCGCTTCCGCCATCAACCACTAGAAACCATTTGTTGTACTCACAGGCCAGAATGGTCTTGTACTACATATTTTGTATTTTGCTTGGAATTCCTGTATCAAGTTGGAGCCTCATCAGCTAATAGTAATCCTGGGGCTGATGAGCACGATGGTCTTTTCTGGAAATTTATTACCCGGAAAAGCCCGGTCGTGACACAAAGGTGTCTGTTTTCTTCAACATCTAGTATAGAGGGATCACCTTCTCTCCCAAGCGGCTAATAAACCGGCTTAAGGCCGCAATTTGACCTGCCAGACGCTGAACATCATTGATGAATGCCGGTTTAGCCAAAGATGTAATCGCTTTGATCTTCTCCAGATTAGCCTCAATGCCTCTATTGGACACCAGAAAACCTAGGAGCTTGCCTGCCGAAACACCGAAAACACACTTGTCCGGATTGAGCATCGTCTTGTAAACACGCAGATTGTCAAAGGTCTCCTTGAGATCCTCTATCAATGTCTCCTTCTTCCTGGACTTTACCACAATGTCATCAACATAGGCATGAACATTGCGCCCAATCTGAGTGTGAAGACAATTTTGCACACAGCGCTGATAAGTTGCCTGGGCACTCTTGAGCCCAAAGGGCATAGAAACATAGCAGAAGGCTCCAAAGGGAGTGATGAAGGTGGTCTTCTCCTGGTCCTTAACTGCCATTTTGATCTGATGATAACCTAAATAAGCATCCAAGAAACTCAAACACTCACAACCCGCCGTCGCATCAATGATCTGATCAATACGGGAGAGAGCAAAAGGATCGGCCGGACAAGCTTTGTTCAAATCTGTGTAGTCCAGACACATGCGCCAAGTGCCGTTTTTCTTAAGAACAAGCACCGGATTAGCCAACCACTCAGGGTGAAACACCTCAATGATAAAGCCAGCAGCCAATAGCCGGGCTACCTCCTCACCAATTGCCTTGCGTCTCTCCTTGTTAAAGCGGCGAAGAAACTGCTTGACTGGTTTAAACTTGGGATCAATATTGAGAGTGTGCTCAGCGAGTTCCCTCGGTACACTTGGCATGTCAGAAGGCTTCCATGCAAAAATGTCCCGGTTCTCATGGATGAGCTCGATGAGCGCGCTGATACGTCTCCAACGTATCTATAATTTTTGATTGTTCCATGCTATTATATTACCTGTTTTGGATGCTTATGGGCTTTATTCTAGATATTTATATCATTTTTGGGACTAACCTACTAACCGGAGGCCCAGCCCATATTGCTGTTTTTTGCCTATTCAGTATTTCGAAGAAAAGGAATATCAAACGGAGTCCAAACGGAATGAAACCTTCGGGAGCGATATTTTTGGACAAATCTGATCCGGAGAGCTTGGGGTGCAAGTCAAGAAAGCTCCAAGGGCCCCACGAGATAGGAGGGCGCGCCCCCCCTGTAGGGCGCGCCCCCCTGTCTCGTGGGCCCCTTGGGCGTCCATCGACGTACTTCTTCCTCCTATATATACCTACGGACCCCGAAAACATCCAGGGGCACCACGAAACACAATTTCAACCACCGTAACCTTCTGTATCCGCGAGATCCCATCTTGGAGCCTTCGCCGGCACTCTGCCGGAGGGGGAATCGACCATGGAGGGCCTCTACATCAACATCCTTGCCCATCCTATGAGTTGTGAGTAGTTTACCACAGACCTACGGGTCCATAGTTATTAGCTAGATGGCTTCTTCTCTCTTTTTGGATCTCAATACAATGATCTCCCCCTCTCTTGTGGAGATCTATTCGATGTAATCTCTTTTTGCGGTGTGTTTGTCAAGATCCGATGAATTGTGAGTTTATGTTCAGATTTATCTATGGTTACTAATTGAATCTTCTCTGAATTCTTTTATGTATGATTGAGTTATCTTTGCAAGTCTCTTCGAATTATCGGTTTGGTTTGGCCTACTAGATTGATCTTTCTTGCCATGGGAGAAGTGCTTAGCTTTGGGTTCAATCTTGCCGTGTTCTTACCCAGTGATAGAAATGGTTGCAAGACACGTATTGTATTGTTTCCATCGAGGATAACAAGATGGGGTTTATATCATATTGCATGAGTTTATCCCTCTACATCATATCATCTTGCTTAACGCGTTACTCCGTTCTTATGAACTTAATATTCTAGATGCATGCTGGATAGCGGTCGATGTGTGGAGTAATAGTAGTAGATGTAGGCAGGAGTCGGTCTACTTGATTTGGATGTGATGCCTATATACATGATCATGCCTAGATAACGTCATAATTATTCGCTTTTCTATCAATTGCTTGACAGTAATTTGTTCACCCACCGTAATACTTATGCTCTCGAGAGAAGCCTCTTGTGAAACTATGGCCCCCGGGTCTATCTCTTATCATATTTGCTTTCAATCTACTTTTATTTTCATCTTTACTTTTCTTGCATCTATATCATAAAATACCAAAAATATATCTATCTTATCATACTATCTCTATTAGATCTCACTTTCGCAAGTGGCCGTGAAGGGATTGACAACCCCTTTATTGCGTTGGTTGTGAGTTCTCAGTTTGTTTGTGTAGGTGTGTGGGACTTTTGAGGAGCCTCCTACTGGATTGATACCTTGGTTCTCAAAAACTGAGGGAAATACTTACGCTACACTTGCTGCATCACCCTCTCCTCTTCGGGGAAAACCAACGCTAGCTCAAGACGTAGCAAGAAGGATTTCTGGCGCCATTGCCGGGGAGGTCTTCGCTCAAGTCAAGACATACCAAGTACCCATCGCAAACTCATCTCCCTCGCATTTACATTATTTGCCATTTGCCTCTCATTTTCCTCTCCCCCACTTTACCCTTGCCGTTTTATTCGCCCTCTCTTTCCCAATATCCTCCTCTCTTTTCCGCTTGCCTTTTTCTGTTTGCTTGTGTGTTGGATTACTTGTTGCCATGGCACAAGATAATACCAAGTTGTGTGATTTCCCGAATACCAATAATAATGATTTCCTTAGTACTCCGATTGCTCCTCTTAATGATGCTGAGTCTTGTGAAATCAATACTGCCTTGCTGAATCTTGTTATGAAAGATCAACTCGCCGGCCTTCCTAGTGAAGATGCCGCTACTCATCTAAACAATTTTGTTGATTTGTGTGATATGCAAAAGAAGAAACATACAGATAACAATATTGTCAAATTGAAGTTATTTCCGTTTTCACTTAGAGATCGTGCTAAAGTTTGGTTTTCGTCTTTGCCTAAAAATAGTATTGATTCTTGGAACAAGTGCAAATATGCTTTTATCTCTAAGTATTTTCCTCCCGCTAAGATCATCACTCTTAGGAACGATATTATGAATTTTAAACAACTTGATCATGAGCATGTTGCCCAATCTTGGGAAAGAATGAAATTAATGCTTCGCAATTGCCCTACTCATGGTTTGAATTTATGGATGGTAATACAAAAATTTTATGCCGGTTTGAACTTTGCTTCTAGAAATCTCTTAGATTCAGCCGCGGGAGGCACGTTTATGGAAATTACATTAGGAGATGCTACAAAATTTCTTGATAATATTATGGCTAATTATTCTCAATGGCACACCAAAAGATCTTCTAGTAAAAAAGTGCATGCTATAGAAGAAATCAATGTTTTGAGTGGAAAGATGGATGAACTTATGAAGATGTTTGCTACTAAAAATACTCCTCTTGATCCCAATGATATGCCTTTGTCTTCTTTGATTGAGAATAATAATGAATCTATGGATGTGAATTTTGTTGGTAGGAATAGTTTTGGAAACAATGCTTATAGAGGAAATTTTAATGCTAGACCGTTCCCTAGTAATCCCTCTAATAATTATGGAAATTCCTACAATAATTCTTATGGTAATCTTAATAAGATGCCCTCTGATTTTGAGAATAGTGTGAAAGAATTTATGATTTCTCAAAAGAATTTTAATGCTTTGCTTGAAGAAAATTTGCTCAAAGTTGACGATTTGGCTAGGAACGTTGATAGACTTTCACTTGATGTTAATTCTCTTAAACTTGGATCCTCTTCTCCTAAGCATGATATCAATGAGTCTCTCAAAGTAATGAGAATCTCCATTGACGAGTGAAAGGAAAGAACCACTAGATTGCGTGCTAAAAAGGAAAGCTTTATAAAAGCGTGTTCTTCTAATCTACATGAAAATAATGATGAGGATCTCAAAGTTATTGATGCGTCTCCTATTAGATCTATGTTTTGCATTATGAATTTTGATGATTATGGGAGTGATGACGAATCAACTTTGCCTAGAAGGCGTCCCAAAAATTCGGAATCTTTAGATCTTAATGCTAAATTTGGTAAAAGAGAGATTGGAGAATCCTCAACTTCTAATAATGTTGAACCTACTATCTCGGATTCAAGGAATTTGATTATGATAATTGCTCTTTTAAAAGTTGTATTTCCTTGTTGCAATCCGTTGTTAATTCTCCTCATGCTTATAGTCAAAACAAAGCTTTTACCAAACATATTGTTGATGCCTTGATGCAATCTTATGATGAAAAACTTAATTTGGAAGTTTCTATACCTAGAAAACTTAATGATGAGTGGGAACCTACTATAAAGATTAGAATTAAAGATTTTGAGTGTTTTGCTTTGTGTGATTTGGGTGCTAGTGTTTCCACAATTCCGAAAACTTTATGCGATATTCTAGACTTCCATGATCTTGATGATTGCTCTCTAAATTTGCACCTTGCGGATTCCACCATTAAAAAGCCAATGGGAAGTATAAATGATGTTCTTATTGTTGCTTATAGAAATTTGGTGCCCGTAGATTTTATCATTCTTGATATAGATTGCAATCTTTCTTGCCCTATTATTCTTGGTAGACCTTTCCTTAGAACGATTGGTGCGATTATTGATATGAAGGAAGGGAACATTAGATTCCAATTTCCTTTAAAGAAAGGCATGGAGCACTTTCCAAGAAAGAAAGTCAAATTACCTTATGAATCCATCATGTGTGCTACTTATGAATCAAGTGCCAAAGATGGCACTCGTTAGATCTATCCTTGCTTTTATGCCTAGCTAGGGGCGTCAAACGATAGCGCTAGTTGGGAGGCAACCCAATTTTCTTTATGTTCTTTGTTTTTGTTCCTGTTTAGTGTTAAATTTTGTTTCTACTTTCTGTTTAGATGTGTTTTTATCTTTTGTTTAGTATTTGTGCCAAGTAGAACCTATAGGATAAACTATGATGATGGTTGATTTGATTCTGCTGAAAAACAGAAACTTTGCGCTCACAAGAAAAAATTCAATAAATCACATAAAAGAGCTTTTGCGTTGATTATTTTTTCTGTTGATCAATAATAAAATTTTCCAGTACGTCCTATTTTGGTAGGATTTTTAGAGTTCCAGAAGCTTGCGTTAGTTACAGATTGCTACAGACTGTTCTGTTTTTGACAGATTCTGTTTTTCGTGTGTTGTTTGCTTATTTCAATGCATCTATGGCTAATAAATTAGTTTATGAACCATAAGGAAGTTGGAATACAGTAGGTTTAACACCAAAATAAATTAAGAATGAGTTCATTGCAGTACATTATGTGGTGGTTTTGTTTTCTTTCACTAACGGAGCTTATAAGATTTCCTGTTGAGTTTTGTGTTGTGAAGTTTTCAAGTTTTGGGTAAAGCTTTTATGGACTATGGAATAAAGAGTGGCAAGAGCCTAAGCTTGGGGATGCTTATGTCACCCCAAGATATTCAAGAATAGCCAAAAGCCTAAGCTTGGGGATGCCCCGGGAAGGCATCCCCTCTTTTGTCTTCGTTCATTGGTAACTTTACTTGGAGCTATATTTTTATTCGCTACATGATATGTGTTTTGCTTGGAGCGTCGTGTATTATATTGGTATTTGCTTGTTAGTTTACCACAATCATCCTTGATGTAACACACCTTTTTGGAGAAGCCTATTTGATTAGAATTTGCTAGAATACTCTATGTGCTTCACTTATATCTTTTGAGCTTGATAGTTTTTGCTCTAGTGCTTCACTTATATCTTTTAGAGCATGGTGGTGGATTAATTTTATAGAAATTGCTAGTCTCTCATGCTTCACTTATATTATTTTGAGAGTCTCTTAGAACAGCATGGTATTTGCTATGGTTTTAGTTTGGTCCTAGAATGATGAGCATCCAAGTTGGGTATAATAAAAACTATCATAGAAAGTGAATTGGATGCTATGATCAATTTGATGCTTGATAATTGTTTTGAGATATGGAGGTAGTAATATTAAAGTCATGCTAGTTGGGTGATTATGGATTTAAAGAATGCTTGTGTTGAAGTTTGTGATTCCCGTAGCATGCACATATGGTGAACCGCTTTGTGATGAAGTTGGAGCACAATTTTATTTATTGATTGTCTTCCTTATGAGTGGCAGTCGGGGACGAGCGATGGTCTTTTCCTACCAATCTATCCCCCTAGGAGAATGCGTTTAGTGCTTTGGTTTTTGATGACTTCTAAATTTTTACAACAAGTATATGAGTTCTTTTGATTAATGTTGAGTCCATGGATTATACGCACTCTTTTCACCCCTCCATTATTGCTAGCCTCTCTTGTATCATGCAACTTTCGCCGGTACCATACACCCACCATACTCCTTCCTCAAAACAACCACCATACCTACCTATTATGGCATTTCCATAGCCATTTCGAGATATATTGCCATGCAACTTTCCACCGTTCCGTTCATATGACACACATCACTTTTGTCATATTGCTTTTTGCATGAACATGTAGTTGACATAGTATTTGTGGCAAAGCCACCGTTCATAATTCTTTCATACATGTCACTCTTGATTCATTGCATATCCCGGTATACCGCCGGAGGCATTCATATAGATGTCATATTTTTTTCTAAGTATCAAGTTGTAATTGTTGAGTTGTAAAAAAATAAAAGTGTGATGATCATCATTATTAGAGCATTGTCCCGGTGAGGAAAGGATGATGGAGACTATGATTCCACCATAAGTCGGGATGAGACTCCGGACAAAAAAAAGAGGCCATAAAAAAAGGCCCAAATAAAAAAAATGAGAGAAAAAGAGAGAAGGGACAATGCTACTATCTCTTTTACTACACTTGTGCTTCAAAGTAGCACCATGATCTTCATGATAGAGAGTCTCATATGTTGTCACTTCCATTTACTAGTGGGAATTTTTCGTTATAGAACTTGGCTTGTATATTCCAATGATGGGCTTCCTCAAAATGCCCTAGGTCTTCGTGAGCAAGCGAGTTGGATGCACCCCACTAGTTTTCTTTTGTTGAGATTTCATATATTTATAGCTCTAGTGCATTTGTTGCATGGCAATCCCTACTCACTCACATTGATATCTATTAATGGGCATCTCTATAGCCCGTTGATACGCCTAGTTGATGTGAGACTATCTTCTCCTTTTTGTCTTCTCCACAACCACCGTTCTATTCCACATATAGTGCTATGTCCATGGCTCATGCTCATGTATTGCGTGAGAGTTGAAAAAGTTTCAGATTATTAAAGTATGAAACAATTGCTTGGCTCGTCATCGGGGTTGTGCATGATTAAATACTTTGTGTGATGAAGATAGAGCTTAGCCAGACTATATGATTTTGTAGGGATAACTTTCTTTTGGCCATGCTATTTTGAGAAGACATGATTACTTGCTTAGTATGCTTGAAGTATTACTGTTTCTTATATCCATATGAACTTTTATTCTGTATTACTTGGATCTGAACATTCATGCCACAATGAAAGAAAATTACATTATGAATTATGCTAGGTAGCATTCCACATCAAAAATTCTCTTTTTATCATTTACCTACTCTAGGGCGAGTAGGAATTAAGCTTGGGGATGCTTGATACGTCTCCAACGTATCTATAATTTTTGATTGTTCCATGCTATTATATTACCTGTTTTGGATGCTTATGGGCTTTATTCTACATATCTATATCATTTTTGGGACTAACCTACTAACTGGAGGCCCAGACCATATTGTTGTTTTTTTGCCTATTTCAGTATTTCGAAGAAAAGGAATATCAAACGGAGTCCAAACGGAATGAAACCTTCAGGAGCGATATTTTTGGAACAAATCTGATCCGGAGAGCTTGGGGTGCAAGTCAAGAAAGCTCCGAGGGCCCCACAAGATAGGAGGGCACCCCCCCTGTAGGGCGCGCCCCTGTCTCGTGGGCCCCTCGGGTGTCCACCGACGTACTTCTTCCTCCTATATATACCTACGGACCCCGAAAACATCCAGGGGCACCACGAAACACAATTTCCACCATCGTAACCTTCTGTATCTGCGAGATCCCATCTTGGAGCCTTCGCCGGCACTCTGCCGGAGGGGGAATCGACCATGGAGGGCCTATACATCAACATCCTTGCCCCTCCTATGATTTGTGAGTAGTTTACCACAGAACTACGGGTCCATAGTTATTAGCTAGATGGCTTCTTCTCTCTTTTTGGATCTCAATACAATGATCTCCCCCTCTCTTGTGGAGATCTATTCGATGTAATCTCTTTTTGCAGTGTGTTTGTCAAGATCCGATGAATTGTGAGTTTATGTTCAGATTTATCTATGGTTATTAATTGAATCTTCTCTGAATTCTTTTATGAATGATTGAGTTATCTTTGCAAGTCTCTTCGAATTATCGGTTTGGTTTGGCCTACTAGATTGATCTTTCTTGCCATGGGAGAAGTGCTTAGCTTTGGGTTCAATCTTGGGGTGTTCTTACCCAGTGACAGAAAGGGTTGCAAGACACGTATTGTATTGTTGCCATCGAGGATAACAAGATGGGGTTTATATCATATTGCATGAGTTTATCCCTCTACATCATATCATCTTGCTTAATGTGTTACTCCGTTCTTATGAACTTAATACTCTGGATGCATGCTGGATAGCGGTCGATGTGTGGAGTAATAGTAGTAGATGTAGGCAGGAGTCGGTCTACTTGTTTTGGATGTGATGCCTATATACATGATCATGCCTAGATAACGTCATAATTATTCGCTTTTCTATCAATTGCTTGACAGTAATTTGTTCACCCACCGTAATACTTATGCTCTCGAGAGAAGCCTCTAGTGAAACCTATGGCCCCCGGGTCTATCTCTTATCATATTTGCTTTCAATCTACTTTTATTTGCATCTTTACTTTTCTTGCATCTATATCATAAAATACCAAAAATATATCTATCTTATCATACTATCTCTATTAGATCTCACTTTCGCAAGTGGTCATGAAGGGATTGACAACCCCTTTATTGCGTTGGTTGCGAGTTCTCAGTTTGTTTGTGTAGGTGCGTGGGACTTTTGAAGAGCCTCCTACTAGATTGATACCTTGGTTCTCAAAAACTGAGGGAAATACTTATGCTACACTTGCTGCATCACCCTCTCCTCTTCGGGGAAAACTAACGCTAGCTCAAGACGTAGCATGAGCTTTCCTATTTCAGATCCAGATTTGTGCTGATGCTAAACTGTTTGGATGAATCACCAGGAACAAAGTCAACAAGTTTAGTCTCATCAGCCGTTCTGAATTTCAGGTTCGGGTCATGCTCAGTTGTGGACTTCTTCAGAGGGGTCATATCTGCCGGATCAACATTGTCTTTATAGAACTTCAACTCCTTTGTAGCACAAATCGATTCATCATAAGTCGCATCACCCTCCTCGCAATCCAAAGCGATCTCACGACTTCAGTGAACTGTGATGGTCCCCTTGTGACCCGGCATCTTGAGCTGCAAATAAATATAACAGGGCCTTGCCATGAACTTTGCATAAGCCGGCCGTCCAAACAGTGCTTGGTATGGGCTCTGGATCCTCACTACTTCAAAGGTCAATGTTTCAGACCGGGAGTCATGCTCATCACCAAACACAACCTCCAAAGAGATCTTGCCAACAGGATATGCCGATTTACCTGGTACTACACCATGGAAAATAGTGTTTGACGGTTTAAGACTCTTGTCTGTCAACCCCATGCGACGGAAGCTCTCATAATACAGAATGTTGATATTGCTCCCTCCATCCATAAGCACTTTGGTGAACTTATAACCTCCCACCTGAAGTGCCACCACTAAAGCCAGGTGACCCGGATTGTCAACCCGAGGCAGATGATCCTCTCTGCTCCACACAATGGGTTGCTCGGACCACCGCAAGTAACGTGGTACTGCCGGCTCAAAGGCATTAACTGCCCTCTTGTGAAGCTTCTAATCACGCTTGCACAAACTAGTGGTGAATACATGATACTTCCCACCATTCAACTGCTTTGGGTGACTCTGATAACCTGACTGCTGCTGATTTCCTTGATTATTCTGTTGGTTATTACCACCTTGGTTGTTCTGGTTGCCCTGATTATTCTAAAATCCAGAGTTTGAACCGCCGCCACCATGAAAACCTGGACCTGAACCGCCCGATGGACCCTGATCATACCGGAAAATATCAGAGTTTTTGAACTCCTTCATAATGTGACAATCTTTCCAAAGATGTGTTGCTGGAACCTCCTTGGTCCCATGCTTTGGGCAGGGCTGGTTTAACAAGCGCTCCGGATTCATTCCGCCACCACGCTGGGGCGGTTTACCCTTACGATGCTGCACATTAGCGTTAGCCACAAAATCTGAATCCGCTTTGCGCTTACCATTATTCCCATGGCCTCCTTGGTTGTGCTGTTGTCCCTTTGCACCGCCGTTCTTCTTTCCCTTCTCCGGTTTCTCCTCATCAGAATCGGGATCCTTGGTATTATCAGAATCGACATATTTGACCAAGGCGGCCATAAGGGTGCCCATATCATTGCAGTGGTGCTTGAGCCGTCCCAACTTCATCTTTAGTGACTTAAACCGGCAATTACGTTCCAGAGTGATGATTGCTTGGCCAGCATTAATCCGGTCTGATGAATGCAAAACTTCTGAAACTCGGCGCACCCAATGAGTTGTTGACTTGTTCTCCCCTTGAACACAGGCATCCAGATCCACAATGGACATAGGCTGTTTACATGTGTCTTTGAAATTGGCTATAAACCGGGCCTTCAACTGGTCCCATGACTTGACGGAGTTAGCTGGTAAGTTCTTCAACCATGTACGGGTTGTTCCCTCCAACATCATCGTGAAGTACTTTGCACAAAACGCTTCATCTACGTCCAGCATCTCCATTGCCATCTCATAACTTTCCACCCATGCCTCGGGCGGTTGATCAGTGGTGTAATTAGGCACCTTACGTGGACCCTTGAAATCTTTAGGCAGCCACACATTACAGAGAGCCGAAATGAGACACGGTACTCCCCGGGAACTGAAGGCAAGCCCGGTGCCTCGGTCTACTGACGCTGCTGGCTGAACCGGAGCGGGTTGATGACGACCCATATACTGTGCTGCTAAAGCGGCCTCCCTTCATGCTCTGCCATTATCCACCACGTCCTGAGCATTCCCCTCACCACGCGCCGGATTGGGTCCTTGAGGGACAATACGGCACCGCGCACTGTTGGACACCTCTGGTTCATCTATATGCCTGCTATAGCTTTTGCTCGGACGTGGGGTTGTGTGAATCCTGTCTCGGCTATATGACTAAGCCTGCTTCTGTGTCATAGCCGTTTGAAGAAGATCCCTGGCCCGCTGTGTCTCAACCGCCGCTGGCGATTCACCTTCTAACGGAATAGCTGCCAGCCGGGATGCTGCCGCTATCATATTGTCCAAAGGGGTAGAGAAGTGACCCGGCAGGGGCGTGGTATACCGTGGCGGGTTGTCCGTTCGTCGAGGTGGGCCCATCACCTGAGGTTGATCCGGTGCTCCGGTCCTTGGCGCAATAGTCTGGTTCACTGCTGTCGGATTGCTAGTCCCTGCTCCTGGTGTATCAAAGAGATTCATCGCATTGTAATCCGCCGGTAGGAGAGATTGATGTCTCCTCCTGAATACTTGATTCGAAGCGTTCTGATCCATCAAAAGTCGATAATTCTCGGCTTGAATCCTCTGCGCCTGGGCATCTAAAGTGGCCCGTTCCTCAGCCATCCTGATCTCCTCAGCCGCCAAGTCCTCTTTGGCATGTGTTATCTGATCCTTTAGCTTCGCAACGTCCGCATTGTGCTGATCTTGCATCGCCGGGGTAACTGCCATGGTCAACAAGGTCGCCTAGGCATCCATCAAACCGGAGAGAACTTGAGCCGGCCGGCGCGCGGAGCCTCCTGCCCCTGCTACCAGTCCGGATGCCGCCGCAGTAGAATTTTGCAAAGTTGGTTGTGTTCCGGCCATGAATTCCGACTCGGTTCGGCGGTTCAAGAAATTCCAGAATACTGGTGCCATCAGAATACCCTTCGAAACCACCGTCATGAACTTGGTACAGGGATTCGGTTTCACCAGCGGATGATTCACCGTCGGAATAAGTGACCGTCTCAACTTCAGACACCGGTTCAGATCCGATCCCGTGGACACATCCCACGAACGCACGCTTCATGGCAGGCTGAATCCGAGCAGGGCTTGCACGCTGAGCCGTCTCGACTAGGTCGGTGCAGATATCCGGTTCAGGGCCCGGTTCGCCGATCTTGCCAATGAAAACGTGAATTCCGCCAAAGCGGACCCGGTACCCGTACTCAATTGAGCCGGCCTCGAGGCCCCATCCTTCTTTGTTGATGTAGAGCTTGCCGCGACGACTCTTGGTCATCCGGCCAACCGCGTACCCTTTGAGTCCTTCAAAGTTGCCCTTCAAAAACTCGAAACCATCATGCAATAGCCCCACGGTGGGCGCCAACTGTCATGGAAATATCATGTCGGATGTCCTCATGAAAGGACTTAGTCGTGGAGCCATTGCAACGGGTTAGCTTAAAGGGGTTAAACCGGACAAAGGACACGAGGGTTTTTATACTAGTTCAGCCCCTTCGATGAAGGTAAAGGCCTACGTCTAGTTGTGATGGGATTATTGGGATCTCGATAACCAGGGAGCTAAACACACTATGCCTAGCCCTCGAGTTATTGTTTCTTGTCCCTGAACCGCCGCCGGGTCGTCCCCTTATATACACGGGTTGACGCCCGGCCGGTTTACAGAGCTTCGAGGCCGGCTCATACAAGTGTCCGGCTCGGTCTCTCCTTTCCTATCTTACAATACACGTTATATGATTATGGCAGTTTACCACTATGGGCCCTAATCCGCCTTTGGGCTCCGGACCTCTAAGCTTCATAGTAAAGCGCCATCTTCTGGGTCTTCATGGGCTTCAATATAGTTGAGTGTGAACCGGCCCCTCCTGGGCGGTTTATACTCAGTAGTTATATCCCCAACAACCTGCAAAATACTTTCTCATCAAGTGGTTTAGTGAAAATATCCACTAATTGTTTTTTGGTGCGAACATGTTTAAGATTTATGTCCCCTTTGGCAACATGATCTCGAATGAAATGATGACGAACTTCAATATGCTTAGTTCGAGAATGTTGCACGGGATTATGAGCAATCTTGATAGCACTTTCATTATCACAAAGTAATGGAACATGTTTCACATATATCCCATAATCTTTAAGAGTTTGGGTCATCCAAAGTAATTGAGCACAACATGAACCAGCGGCAATATATTCCGCTTCGGCGGTGGATAAGGATACCGAGTTTTGTTTCTTGGAAGACCAAGACACAAGAGATCTACCAAGGAATTGACAAGTACCCGAAGTGGACTTTCTATCAACCTTGTCACCGGCATAGTCTGAGTCGGAGTAGCCAACAAGATCGAAAGAGGCCCTCTTAGGATACCAAATGCCAAAATTTGGCATATGAATTAAGTATCTCACTATCCTTTTCACGGCCTTAAGATGACTTTCTTTAGGAGCAACTTGATATCGTGCACACATGCACACATTTAGCATAATATCGGGACGTGAAGCACATAGGTATAACAATGAACCCATAGAGCGATAAACTTTTTGATCAACTGGTTCACCATATTTGGTCAAATCAAGATGTCCACTAGTAGGCATGGGTGTAGACATACCTTTGCATTCTTGCATATTGAACTTCTTGAATAAGTCCTTAGTATACTTCGTTTGAGAGAAAAAAGTACCTTCCTTAGTTTGCTTGATTTGCAACCCAAGGAAGAATTTGAGTTCACTCATCACTGACATCTCAAATTTCTCTAACATTAGCTTTCCAAACCTCTCACTAAAATGAGGGTTAGTTGATCCAAATATAATATCATCGACATAAATTTGGCATACAAATAATTCTCCATTGACCCTCTTAGTAAAAAGTGTAGAATCTATTTTTCCAATTTCAAAGCCTTTTTCAATAAGGAACTTGGTTAAGCATTTATACCAAGGTCTAGGAGCTTGTTTAAGTCCATAAAGAGCTTTGTGTAGTTTGTAAACATGATTAGGTTTCTTAGGATTAACAAAGCCGGGAGGTTGTTTGACATAAACTTCCTCCTCTATTTCACAATTTATAAAAGCACTTTTAATGTCCATTTGGTACAAGGTGATATCATGGTGATTAGCATAGGCAAGTAAGATGTGAATGGACTCAAGTCTAGCAACGGGAGCATAAGTCTCACCATAGTCCATACCTTTGACTTGTGTGTAGCCTTGGACGACGAGACGTGCTTTGTTGCGAACTACTTGTCCATCTTCATCTTGCTTGTTGCAAAACACCCACTTGGTACCGATGATGTTGTGGTTGTTGTCGGGCTTCTCAACCAATGTCCACACTTGATTTCTCTCAAAGTTGTGTAGCTCTTCATGCATGGCGTTTATCCAATCCGGATCTTCCAATGCTTCTTCAACCTTCATAGGTTCAATGCTAGAGATGAATGAATAGTGTTCACAAAAGTTAGCTAAACGAGTTTTAGAGCAAGTGATTCTCCCGGTTTGGATATCTTTGTAGATTTGCTCAATGGGATGGTCTTTGGCAATTCTTGCTCAAACTCGTGAAAGCTTTTGCTTGGGTCTTGGTTGAACATCTTCTTCATCTTGTTCTTATTGTTGGTCTTCTTCATTGTTGACGTTGTCGTTCTCTTGTCATGGTGGAGAAGGAGGTTGTTGACGTTCTTGGTGTACTTCCTCGTTTTCTTCATCTTGGTGTGTCCCACTTGTGGATGCTTCCGTGTCGACTCTTGGTTCACCTTGTCGTGAGGTAGAAGCTTCCACTTGGACGGATGAGGTACTCTCCTTCACCTCCATTGGACGGATCTTGCCAATAGACAAGTCTTGGATTGCTTCCGAGGGGTCTTTGTCTCCTACATCAATTGGCAATTGCTCTACTTGCGAGCCGTTAGATTCATCAAACTTCACATCTACCGTTTCTTCAACCTTTCGGGTGAAATTATTGTAGACATGGTAAGTGTGAGAGTTTGAGCCATAACCAAGTAGGAAACCTTCATGAGACTTAGGAGCAAATTTAGAACGACGATGCTTATCAAGAATGTAGCACTTTGAGCCGAATACTCGAAAGTATCCAACTTGGGGTTTGTT
>NC_041389.1:369568610-369645512 GCF_002162155.2 Triticum dicoccoides | reverse complement strand
AGATACAAGCGATTTGTTGCATGACAAGCTGTCTCAACTACTTCTGCCCAAAAGTGCTTCGGCGTCTTGTACTCATCAAGCATCGTTCTCACCATTTCGATGAGCGTCCGGTTCTTCCTCTCAACAACTCCATTTTGTTGAGGTGTGTACGTAGCCGAGAACTCATGTGAAATCCCTTCTTCGTCAAGAAAGGTGTCCACATTTGTGTTCTTGAACTCCGTTCCATTGTCGCTGCGAACCTTCTTGATCTTCACTTCAAACTGACTTGGGCCTTCCTAGCGAAGTTTTTGAAGGTCTTTTGGACCTGCGATTTGTCATCAAGAAAGAACACCCACGTAAATCTTGAAAAATCATCAACTATAACTAGACCAAAAGAATTTCCACCGAGACTTTTGTAAGCGTTGGGACCAAAGAGATCCATGTGAAGTAGCTCAAGTGGCCTCCTTGTGGTCATGATGTTCTTCACGGGATGCCTTCCTCCAACCTGTTTACCTGCTTGACAAGCGCTGCAGAGTCTATCCTTATCAAATATGAATCGTTAACACCAAGGATATGATTTCCTTTAATAAGCTTGTCAAGATTTCGCATGCCGACATGACCTAATCGTCTATGTCATAACCAACCTTTAGAACATTTAGCAATGAAGCAAGTTCTAGATTGAGCCTTTCTAGTGAAATCAACTATGTAAAGATCACCTCTACGTATATCGGTAAAGACCATTTTACGATTGTCTATACGAAACACTTGGCAATCTATTTCAGTAAATAGGACATTGAAACCGAAATCAACAAGTCTAGATACTGAAAGTAAGTTGTAGCCAAGAGATTCAACGAGCATAACATTCTGAATGGAGCTATCATGTGAGATGGCCACCTTACCGAGGCCAACCACCTTACCCTTTGAGTTGTCACCGAAAGTGACATACTTTCGAGGACCATCGTTTTCAGCAAGCTCATGAAACATGTCTTTATCTCCGGTCATGTGATCGGTACACCCACTATCAAGAACCCATTCCTTTCCTCCTGCCATATATCCTCGAAGATTTGCCATAAGACCAAAGTGTCTCATTGCATCATCAAGATCAAAATCACTATCATCATCCTCATCATAGTATCCATGTTCAACATCGTCATGTGGTGGATCAACTCCTAGAGATGGTGATTGGTTAGAGTGAGTTATGAATTTTAATAGCTTCGGAAATAATATCGCTAATGATTTCAACATTTCCTTTGGTGCGCATAAGATTTGTAAGTTCAAATAGACAATCACCAAAGAGTGGAATTCATCTTACTCAAGGCAATAGACTTATGGAGAATTTCATCTAGATTTTTCAAGGAATAGTCCAGAAATCGTTCCTCAAGAAATTTCCATATAGTGTAGGCACACTCAAGAGTAGGCAAGTTTCCAATCAAGTTTCTAGGCAAGCCTCTAGTAAGCACTCTATGTCTAAGACTCCCCAAAGTAGACTCATCCATCTTCCTCCAATGGTGATTAAACCAAAGCAATGGAGACCAAAGCTCTGATACCAATTGTAGGATCTAGAAGTAGATGTCTAGAGGGGGGGTGATTAGACACTAGGTGCAAAAGGTAGCAGTTTTTAACATCTTTAAGTTTAAGTGGAGTTTTGGCACAAGTTTAATAATCACAATACATATCAAGCAAGCATGCAAAGAGTATATGAGCAACGGAAAATAAAGCATGCAACTTGCAAGAATGTAAAGGGAAGGGTTTGGAGATTTCAAACGCAATTTGGAGACACGGTGATTTTTGAGCTTGGTTCCGATAGGTGATGCTATCGTACATCCACGTTGATGGAGACTTCAACCCACGAAGGGTAACGGCTGCGCGAGTCCATGGAGGGCTCCACCCAAGAAGGGTCCACGAAGAAGCAACCTTGTCTATCCCACCATGGTCGTCGCCCATGAAGGACTTGCCTCACTAGCGGTAGATCTTCACGAAGTAGGCGATCTCCTTGCCCTTACAAACTCCTTGGTTCAACTCCACAATCTTTTCGGAGGCTCCCAAGTGACACCTAGCCAATCTAGGAGACACCACTCTCCAAGAAGTAACAAATGGTGTGTTGATGATGAACTCCTTGCTCTTGTGCTTCAAATGATAGTCTCCCCAACACTCAACTCTCTCTCACACATGATTTGGATTTGGTGGAAAGAAGATTTGAGTGGAAAGCAACTTGGGGAAGGCTAGAGATCAAGATTCATATGATAGGAATGGAATATCTTGGCCTCAACACATGAGTAGGTGGTTCTCTCTCGGAAATGGTAAGTTGGAAGTGTAGGTTTGTTCTGATGGCTCTCTCCACGAATGAAGAGTGGGTGGAGGGGTATATATAGCCTCCACACAAAATCTAACCGTTACACATAATTTACCAATCTCGGTGGGACAGAATTGAGAAACTCGGTCTGACCGATTTAGTAAACAATGTGACCGTTAGGGTTTTTGGTGGGACCGACATGCAACTCGGTAGGACCGATATGGTTAGGGTTAGGGCATAACGTAATCTCTTTGAGACCGATTACACAAACTCGGTGAGACCGATTTTGGTAATAAGCTAACCAGAGAGTTGGTCAGGTAAACTCGGTGGGACCGGTTCGCTCATTTCGGTGAGACCGAAATGTTACGAAAAGGAAACAGAGAGTTTACATTGCAATCTCGGTGGGACCGATCGCTCATCTCGGTTAGACCGAAACATTACAAAGGGAAACAGAGAGATTTCAATCCCATCTCGGTGAGACCGAGATCCCTATCGGTGAAACCGATTTGCCTAGGGTTTGTGGCAGTGGCTATGACATCTGAACTCGGTGGCGCTGGATAGAAAGAATCGGTTGGGCCGAGTTTGACTTTGGGTTTAGGTATATGTGGATGTGGGAAAGTAGTTGAGGGTTTTGGAGCATATCACTAAGCACTATGAAGCAAGAAACTCATTAAGCAACACCTCATCCCTCCTTGATAATATTGGCTTTTCCTATAGACTCAATGTGATCTTGGATCACTAAAATGTAAAATGTAGAGTCTTGAGCTTGAAGCTTGAGCCAATCATTTTATCCTTAGCATTTTGAGGAATCCACTTTTCTCATCCATGCCACTTCATTGTTGAACTTATCTGAAACATACTAGGTAAAAGTGTTAGTCCAACAAGAGATATGTTGACATTAATTACCAAAACCACCTAGGAAGAACTTGTGCTTTCAATTATGGTCTGCAAAATCTTGTGGGCCTTTAGCTGGGCCAGCCCATTATGGTCCGCTAAATCTTGTGAGCCTTTAGCTGGGCCGGCCCATTATGGTCTGCAAAGTCTTGTGGGCCTTTAGCTAGGCCGGCCCATTATGGTCCGCTAAATCTTGTGGGCCTTTAGTTGGGCCGGCCCATTTAAACCTTATGGGCCACTTTTGGGCTCGTCCACGTGTCAACATATCATAGGCCCATCTTGACCGTTGGATGAGTGACACCTGTGCCAACGCGGAGCTGACGCGTGGTTCCGTCGGCCAATGAGAATTTTACACATGGAAAATCGGCATTGGTCGTGGCTGTTAGCGGGTTATCGGATCCAAAATTGGACCTGATAGCTTAACGGCGTCCCGTTACGATGGATGCCACGTGTCGGTCACCCTTGACGAAAGCACTTCTATGACGCGCGATTTATAGTCATGGAAGTGGACACTTCCGCGGTGATAATTTTGGTAATGTCATTGAACACTTCTACGACAGCACAGGTATGACTATCTTGATTCTGTCATAAAATCGTCATGGATGTACATGCATGACAAAAAACGCGACCTATTGTGACAAACACGTACGTATCATCACGGAAGTGTATTTTTTTGTAGTGTGTCGTTCGATTTCATTCCAACAGTTGTCGTGCTTTATTCAATTTTGTGTATCCGCCTTGCGGCAGCATCTAAAACCAGCACCGTACCGATCGCTTGCAATATGAAAAGCAATGACGTAGAACACATGGGCCCCCAAACATGCAGGCCCGCCGAACTGTGGCCCAAAGTCCAGAACCATGAGCCTGTCTGAGTATTATATTCTTAGCTGTACCCCCATAATGCCCGTGCGTTGCACGTAACATCAAGATGCATTTGTATGAGTATTTTATCTTGTGAGAGAAAAGGATGAATGAGGAAAGGCCTTATTTGCAAATGTGGAAAGGTGTGTGGGTACCTTTTTGCAAAATTTCCATAGTTTCCTTCCTATCCGTCAGATATAAATCGGACGGCCTATATTGCAGGATGGCAGGCACACCATCATCACCAACTCGTCTATACTGTGTTAAAAAAACTCTGTTTTTTATAATTATATATGTTATATATATTCCCCTTGATTTTCTTATGTATAAAGTTGTGATATAAAAGATTTTTATATTTCTTTACAGAGGGAGTATCTCTCTGTCAAAAATATATTTATGTGTAACTAGTTACTCCTGTCTTTCTACTTCCTTTCGCTGATATGTGGGGCATCCGGCAACGGGGTCCACGTGCCATATGCACCAAATTAGAGTGCACAACTGCATGGTAGAAACACCCCGGTCATAGCGCCGCAGTAATGCTCAATGAGCCGTCAAATCACAAAACCCCCCACCTTTCCAGATTTAGCAGTAAGCTGGACGCACGAAGCGGCAATATTTCACTGGGCCTGAATCCCCTTCTTCCCCGTCTGCTTGTTCAGAGAAAACCCCCTCTCGGCGATTGCATAGGGTTTTCTCATGGAGAACTAGGTACGAATTCTTCATCCATCCCTGATAAATCCAAGTCCCTTGGTCGCGGGTAATCCTAGGATGGCAGCCGCCACCGTTGATGCATTTTTCTTCCTGCTAAATCTGGTGTGTTTCATTTGCAGTGCCCAAAGTGCGAGGACCCTATAGGTTTCTGTGCCCTCGGCGAGACGCCACACTTGTTCCTTCTCATCCTAACACAGGATTTTAAAATGCGCACAATATGTTCCTAGAATCCTCTTTTCTATCCGGGAGGGTGGGGTTTTCTGAACATGTTGTCGACTAATTTGGAAATTTGGATTGCTATATTTGGATAAAAGGTACTAGTACGATGGTCAACACTGACGTGAAGGAGGAAATTATTTCTAGATTTGGATAGGGAATACATTGTGTTCTCATATTATTTTTCCTGCAGTGCATTATTTGCTCTGCCAGAACACATGTACTCAAGATGCTCGGCCTTGCCATAACTAAATACACCAGTTTAATGGTCACAGTGAAGACAAGCCATGGATATAAGTTCCGAGTTGGGTTCATGAACCAAGAAGATCGCTGCTTTTTTTATGGCCGAACTTGGATAAACTTTCTCAAGTGTTACAGACTGAAAGTTGGCGCACAAATGTTAATGGAAATAGCAGAACCTGGTCTCATCTTCACTGTGATCTTCCACCACGACGTCATTCCAATTGTTCATCCATGTTAGTTTTGTATATGGTTCTTGCTTGTTGCCTCGATTACTTCTTAATCCACCTATTATGTCTAACTTATCACATTTTAACTTTACAAGTAGAAATGAATCTCTCACAAAGATGCTACTTCTAACTAATATTTTCTTATAATTGGTGTCACGTGTAGGTTTTTTCAGAGTTAAGCAGGCTGCTTGTTTGTTATTCTGTAAGAACTCGACTGTTACTGATGGCACTAAAGTTGACTGGGACGACATCCACAAGTTCCTACACTTTATTGATCGTCTTGAGGTCCTTGTGGGGCGTTTCAATGGTGGAAGGCCACGTGGGATATGTGTGCCACTGCTGCACTCGTTGATCGGGTCCAACTGTGTCGAGAAACTTATGGTACGAGCTATTTTCCGTTATATACGTTGTTCATAAACTATTGCTTATACACAGTTTTACAGTTGTGATCTTCTTGAAACAGAAATTGCCCAGTTCTATTGTTCCTATACAGATGCCTGACCATGGTCGGGTCAGACTTGCGCTTGGTCACAATATGATGTTTATGTCGACCTACTCCATTCCCCTTGGAGGTGAAAAGATACTTATTCATGGGTGGTCTCAAATAATGAAGGCCCGTCCATCTTGGAGAATAGGACAGAAGATTATGTTCCTGCTTTTCCATGGCTCTAAAGCGAATATCCTGTTTATTGACCACATTGCAAGATGAAGCCGCTTTCAGAAGGTTGTGGATGCGCGGGGTGGCGCCTGGGCCTTGTCCTGGGGCTTGGCGGCCACACCCTTGGTCAACTGTAGGCAAAGTAGCATTGTTCGAGGCGTGCTCTGTACGGTTGAACCTATATAAGTACTCATACTGCTTTCAGCTATGGTTGTTAAGTGCCCCTGCTGGTTTTAGTTAAGGTTGTTAAGTACTCCTGCTACTTTTATAGTTTGTCGTGTTTCTTCAGTCTTGTCTTCCTCCAGCCGCCAAAACCAAACCAGCGCTGACAGGGCCGCCTGCTTCCGCCTCCCACGGCTGGTTGTGCCTCAGCGCACACATCGCCACCCCACTGTCTCCTAAATCATTAACGCCGACGTCTGAGGCCTCGCCGTCGTCCTCCGCACGCTTTGGTGCACTCGCCGCGGCGCCGCCCTCTCGCGTAGTCAACATGGTCAACAAACAACAGGAATCGGTAGAAGTACGTGGAGAGGATGACAGTAGGGGGCCACCATGTCAGCGTATGGAAAAAGAAAATGCTTCCTCCTAGTGCTTTCCTGACATCTGGGACCCATGACATTGTGAGCATACATAATCAATAGACAAGAGAACAATACAAGATCGGCTGACACCTGAGACGTAGCTGCTCGAGCAGTATATTTTTTTGTTATTGTTGAGACGGAGCAGGGTTTCAACTGGGATGTGGCCCGTCTAGCCCAGGCTTATATTTTATGTTCACCATATGACCAGCCCAACTATTTTTTCTTCGTGAAAATGAGCCCAGTTTATGTTGTCTGAAGAATACCCAATCCTGGCCTACTTATTTTTCTACGCCCTAATGGGCTGCAACTCTTTCAAGACGCCTGCAAATCTTGAAAGTAATATGAAATGGGTTGTAAATATAAAAACAGATGGCAATTTGGCAATTACTTTATAATTTCTGAATTTTTTAACATTTTCATATTCCTATTTCACTGGGCTTTAACCTAATTTAAATATATCTTCAAAGTACTTTAAATCTGGCTCGACATCTCGGTATTAAAAATAGTTTGGAACCCACAGAAATATGCGAAATTTCGTTTAAATTTTTAACCCTGACCCTGGCCAACAAAAAAAATGGACTGCAATAAATTGCATAAGAAGTTGCAATGAGCTATATATAAATTATTAAAAAAATAGGGAATGGTCTGACTTGTGGGCCTATTAAGTTGACGCGTATGCAAGATTTTTTAGTTATTATATACGTCAACAAACAATTCTAGCAGACATGACTGTTGGATGTCAATCCAACGGTCGTCGTGTTTCTTCAATCTCTGATCTTCTTGCTCAAGTGGTCGGCTATGCTGCCGGCAGGCCTCACTGCCCCCTACTACTCCCACTGGCCAGGGCATCCCTCTACTCACCCACACCCCCTGTTATTCTGCGGCGACGGCAGCCTCACATCGCAGCCGAACTAGTGAACCCTCGTACTCCTCTCCACGCGGGCTTCCACTATCGTGTCTTCCCCGGCTACTCGTCGTCCCCTTCCTAGGCCTCGCTGTCGTCCACCGCCCTGGTTCTCTCGGCACGACATGGTCAACATGGTCAAGGAACGACTTCCATCGGACATGGACTGTACGTGGAGAGGCTGACAGCTGGGTCCACGGCCGCACATAAGGAAATGCCTCCTTATTACGCGCAAAATAATTATTCCTCCAGCTGACATTTGGGACCCATCGGAAGGTCCTCTGTATTTCAAGAAAAAATGTTCCCCCCGCTGACAGGTCGGACCCACCAGCTATATCTTCGCACGCAAGTAGGTGCCTCCTTATTACGCACAAAAAAATGGATACTCCCCCTGCTAGCTGGGACCCAGCATAGTGGGAGGCTGACTTGCGGGCCTACTAAGTTGACGGGGATGGAGGGCTTTGTCAACTTAGTCAATATGAATGATTCAAGCTCCAGTGACCATATGATGTCCATCCAACGGCCGTAGTGATTCTTCAACCTCTGGTCTTCTTGCTCCAGCCGCCCAAAGTAGCGCTAGTCGTGTCGCCTGCTCCTGCCTCCCGTGGCCGGCTGTGCTGCCATGGAGGCCTCACCGCCCCCTATTACTCCCACCACTGGCCAGACCATCCGTCCACTCACCCACACCCCATGTTACTCTGCGGTGACGGCAGCCTCACATCGAAGCCGGACCAGAACCCTCGTACTCCTCTCCGTGTGGGCATCCACTGCCGCATCTTCCTCGGCTCTGTGTCGTCCCCTTCCTAAGCCTCGTTGTCGTCCATCGCCCTTGTGCTCTCAGCGCGGCGTGGTTAACATGGTCAAGGAATGACTTCCATCGGAAGAGTACTGTATGTGGAGAGGCTGACAGCTGGGTCCACGCTGCAGCAAGGAAGTGCCTCCTTATTACGCGGAAAATAATTATTCCTCCACCTGACAGCAGGGACCCATCGGACGGGCCACCGTATTTCGTGAAAAAAACGTTTCCCCCCTGACTGTTGGGACCCACCAGCTACATCTTCGCACGCAAGGAAGTGTGTCCATATTACGGGCAAAAAAAAGATTCGCCCCCTAACTGCTAGGACCCACCAGCTACATCTTCGCACGCAAGGAAGTGCCTGACAGTCGGGACCCACCTGGTCGAAGAGTATGTAGCGTTGTCATTCTGCTCGTGAACGTGTACGTACATACTGGTTGATGTAGAGGCACGCACGTGTCGCAGTAGAGGCGCGCACGTTTCGTAGTAGAGGCACGCACGTAGCATGTACACGTATGTACAGCAGCCAGGGTGCAACAAAGAAAATACAGCCACGTACGTACATACGGGCGGGGTTTCGAACGCCTACTCACACATACGTACGGCCAGGGATCATGTACATGGCTGGGTCGGAACGGAGAAACTGCATCATCGTCGTGTTCATGGAGAGCCAACCGGCTAGGTCGGAACGGAATGCACCGTCATGTTCATCGGGAGGGCTTGGACAGAACAGCCGATGGAAACAAGGCTTGGCGTACCGCAGAACGGAGGAAACGGCCTTGTGTTCGACCGGCCACGGTCGAAACGGGATCCTGTTCATCGGGAGGGGTCTGGCGAACCGCAAAACAGAGGAAACAGACTTCTGTTGGACCTTCTATGGTCGAAACGGGGTCCTGTTGATAGGGAGGGTTGTGGCGTATCGCAAAACAGAGGAAATGGACTTGTGTTGGAACGGTAGTCGAAAAGGGGGTCCTATTCATCTGGAGGGGTGTGGCATACCGCAAAACAGGACTCCATGGGATACTGTTCATCTCCACCGTCGACCTCCTCCAGCCTCCACGGGCTACTGTTCATCCACCGTCGACCTCCTCTAGCCTCCTTCTGTGACTGTTCATCCACGGGCTTCTGTTCATCCACCGTCGACCTCCTCTAGCCTCCTTCTGTGACTGTTCATCCACGGGCTTCTGTTCATCCAGCCTCCACCGCGCGCTCCTCCACCGACTACTGTTCAACCAGCCCTCTCCACGGGGTCCTGTTCAACCACCCCTCCATGGGCTACTGTTCATCCAACCCTCCACCGGCTACTGTTCAACCAGCCCTCCACCGGCTACTGTTCAACCTTCCCTCCATGGGGTCCTGTTCATCCATGCCCAACTGGCTCGATCGATTGGGGTCCTGTTCATCCAGCGGGAACACCACGGGGTCCTGTTCATCCAACCCCCACCGGGAATTGTTCATCCAAACCCCCCCAGCAATGATCATTGTTCATCCAGAGGCAGCATCGATCGGCTTCAATTAGCAGCAGTAGCGAAGGAATCGCTCGATCACTCGGGTTCAGTAACGCGTAGCCTACAGTGCAATCACTCAGGTTCAGTTAGGTGATGCCTTGCTCGGATTCAGTTAGAGCTCAACGCCTCGCACCCACATGCGTACGTGTACGAGAGAAACGCGCATCACTCGGCCCCCGACCACCCACCGTAACCAGGAACTCCCCGATATTTTCCTTGCCCTTGCTTCTACCACAGTTTTTTCTGTCATGGACGGCCCAAAGAATGTCATGCAGCTGCGTCTCTGGCCCGCCCAAGACGAAAAGCCCATTTTCTGTCATGATTTTTTCATAGAAGTAGGAGCCCACCACATCTATGATGATACCGGGTTTTGTCATAGTTATCACCATAGAAGTATCATAAGTATGACAGAAAAAATTTCGTTCGGCCCAAAATGTCATGAGTGTGTCTTTTTTTGTAGTGTAGGTGACAGACCTATTGCAAGAGCAGATGTAGACGTTATGAACGTTTGGCAAGCTCGATATGATGACTGCTTAATAGTTTAGTGCACCATGATTTACGGCTTAGAATCGGGACTTCAAAAATGATTTGAACGCCATGGAGCATATGATATGTTCCAAGAACTGAAAATTGGGATTTCAGACACATGCCCGTGTCGAGAGGTATGAGACTTCTGACAAGTACTTTGCCTACAAGATGGAGGAGAATAGCTCAGCCAGTGAGCATGTGCTCCAAATGTCTGGGTACTACAATCACTTGAATCAAGTGGGAGTTAATCTTCCAGATAAGATAGTGATTGATAGAGTTCTCTAGTCATTATCACCAAGCTACTAGAACTTCGTGATAAACTATAATATGCAAGGGATGATGAAAATGATTCCCGAGCTCTTCGCCATGCTGAAATCGGTGAAGGTAGAAATCAAGAAATAGCATCAAGTGTTGATAGTTGACAACACCACTAGTTTCAAGTAAAAGGGTAAGGGAAAGAAAGGGAACTTCAAGAAGAATGGCCAGCAAGTTGCCATCCCAATTAAGAAGCCCAAAGCTAGACCCAAGCATGAAACTAAGTGCTTCTACTTCAAAGGAAATGGTCACTGGAAGCGGAACTTCTCCAAATACTTTGCAGATAATGATGAGGACATCAATACCATTGTTACACCCACAGCCCCTGCTGCTATACATACTAGACCAATTACTAGAGCTCGCGCACGCCAACTAAATTACCAGGTACTTTCGTTTCTTGGTAATGATTCTAATGTTCATGAGAATATGATGCTGCCTAAATTGGATACATTTGTTTTGCTTACAAATGAAGGGCCTAGCTTGGAGAAGGATGAACATTGGAGCAAGAACAAGCATGGAGATGATGGCATGCGCAGGGGGAACAAGAACGGAGTTCCAAGTGATGATTTCAGGACTTTGAAGCCACCATAATGGGTGCATGAAGCCTTGGACAGAATATACAAGATGCCACTTCATAAATTTCGTCCCGAGGCTATTATAGGTGCTGCGTCACCTTATTATTGGGCCAGGCCCATGTCATTTCGAAATACATAAGTATAGGCTATTTTTAGAGTCCGTATGTGTGGGGAAACAAGAGATAGGGTTGATTTCGGACCCCTCCACCAAGGGCCACGAAATTCCCCCCCTCTTCCTCCATATATACAGCCCTTAGGGCATCGTTTAGACTTTGGGGTTTTGTTTAGATTAAAGTTCGCCATAGCTGCAACTTCGCGTACTTCGTTTGTGTTCAACGACCAGACAAAGGCGTCACAGAACCCCACCTTGATCAATAAAGCTTTCATCTTATATTCGGAATATCCGGATTGCAATCTCAGTTTCTTGCTTGTTCTTCGTTTGCTCGTAGGAAACAGACCCTCGTGGTCAGGTTGATCGTGCTCCGACGTGGTCAATAACCTCTCGGAGTTGGTTTAGCGATTGCTAAGGCGCGACGTCCTCGCACGTTCGTAGTCGGATCGTCAAAGTCGACTTCCACCAAAGCGAAATCCATCATCTCATCGAAAGACGGGACACCTCCGCCTCTATCAAGTGGTATCAGATTTCCAGGTTGCTCGGTGAGATTTTACAGTTTTTCGTAATTTAGATCGAGTCTGTTCTTCATACCTATAGTCCACGAAAAAGCCAACAAAAAAATAGGGTTAGTTCATCCCATCCGAAACAATCTGAGCCTTTGCATAATCTTTTCTGTATTTGCTTTGTTGAATTTGCGGTTGCATCGTCGTGTCAAGTTGCTGGTCTTAGCGTCTAGTCTTTTAGAGTTTCGAGTTCTGGTCACAAGTTGTCACGCCCCCACCGCACCATCATCATCGCCCCTGCCACCTACCACCACCGATCCGAATCCGTATCCATATACCACCACCAATCCGTGTCCATATACCACCACCGATCCATATCCATATACTACCACCGCTACCACCACCGCTGCCATATACCACCACCATATATCCACCACCAATCCGAGTTCCTTGCATATTAGGTTTGTTTTCGAGATTCATCTAGTTTCCGATTCGTTTTCCTTGCCGGAGTAGGTTTCGGAAAAAAACGAAAACGAAAAAATCCAGAGTGTGCTTTTCCCTTGTTTACGTGCAGCGCCGTGATTTTGTTAGTATTCTAGGCTCGCGTCTCTAGCACGGTCTAGCCTAGGACCAGCACAGTACCGTTGTTGAGCGTTTATTCAACTTTGTATCTCTGAATTGATTTTTGCTGACCCCTTTTGCTACCATATTATAAGCCTTCCCAGCTCCACATACATCTACGTCATGCGTTTGACTCTCCCTGGTAATCGCTCTTTCCAAGCTTTGAGAGTTTTGACTACAACCGTTGCCGATCACCACCTGCTGCTGGGTAAGAACTGGTAAGAATTTGAGATTTGCTTGACGGGTTTGTTATACACCACCACCACTTCTTAGTAGTCTGTAGGATCATATCCTTGTGTGTTTCTGTTTGCTGCTAACCATGGTAGGATCACAAGCCGATGAGACTGATTGGGAGAACCTGACGAACAAACAGCTACATGATAAATTTCAGCAAATGATGAGTGAACAGGTGCAAGATGTGCTAAACAGATTTGACGAGGCCATGGAGAAGATAGATGGCATGGAGAAGACGTTCGAAACAAAGCTTGATAGCAAGTTTAATGAATTGCTCGCGCGTTTACCACCACCGCCGCCGGCTGCACCTATCGCACCTCTGCAACACCAACAACAATGCCTCCTTCCGAATCAGTATGGACGAGCGAAGCGTGTTCCTATTGAGGATGGCCAAACTTCTGGTGTTGCTATTCCTGTTATTGATGCTTCTTTGGCTCCTGCTACTGCTGCTGGTGGTACCCAGGAGGATGATGAGTATGCGGGCGATTATGAGGATGAGGTTGATCAAAATCAGAACTACGTGCACCCACCAGCACGACCACCAGCAGGTCAACCTCAGGTATATATTCGTAATGGTAGGCCTGCACCACCACCTCAGGTACGAGATGATGTCCATATTCCTAAACTGAAATTGAATATTCCACCATTTGAGGGTAGATATGTTCCTGATATATATCTTACTTGGGAGTTAGAAACTGAACAATGATTTACATGTTTACAATATCCTGAGGAGAGACGGGTTGCTACTGCTGTTTGTGCTTTCACTAGTTTTGCATGTGTATGGTGGTCTGAACATTGTAGATTATATCCTATTCCAACTACTTGGGCTGCTTTGAAAACTGCTATGCGTACGCGTTGGGTTCCACCATATTATCAACGTGAGTTGCTTCAAAAATTGCGGCGTTTAAGACAAGGGAAAAATTCTGTAGAAGAATATTATCAGGAATTACAAACTGGCATGATTAGATGTGGTATTGTTGAGGAGAATGAAGCTATGCTTGCACGTTTATTCCATCTTGCTTGTAAAGCTGAACGTGAAGTGCAGGATCGACAAGCATTGGCGCGAACTAACTTTTCTGTAGGCTGACCTTCATCATGGACACCGCGTGCATCTTCTACTTCAACTGCACCAGCACCTCAATCAGGTGCCTCCTCCAGTCGTGATACAAGAAAACAGGCACAACCACCATTATCTGCCAAGAGCGCACCTGCCGGGCCTGCACAGAGTTCTTCTTCTTCCATGGCATCAACAGGGCACACAAGTGATATTATTTGTCGTCGTTGTAAGGGAGGAGGTCATTATGCGAGAGAATGCAAATCTCCGCGTGTGATGATTGCTACCGCGGATGGTGGATATGAGTCCGCTAGTGACTATGATGAGGAGACTTTGGCTCTTATTACATGTGAAGAACATGGTGGAGATGATTCTGATCATGAGACGCAATACATGGCTCCTGAAGACGCTGACAGGTATGAATGTTTAGTTGCTCAACGTGTTTTGAGTGTGCAGGTCACACAAGCTGAGCAAAATCAGAGGCACAATTTGTTCCATACCAAGGGAGTTGTGAAGGAACGTTCTGTGCGCGTCATCATAGACGGAGGGAGCTGCAACAACTTGGCTAGCATGGAGATGGTGGAGAAACTTTCTCTCACCACAAGACCACATCCACATCCTTACTACATCCAATGGTTCAACAACAGCGGCAAGGTTAAGGTAACACGTACTGTTCATGTGCATTTTAGTATCTCTACATATGCTGATTATGTTGATTGTGATGTGGTACCTATGCAAGCATGTTCCTTATTACTGGGTAGACCATGGCAATTTGATAAAAATTCTGTACACCATGGTAGAAACAATCAGTATACTCTTGTTCATAAGGATAAAAATATTACTTTGCTTCCTATGACTCCTGATTCTATTTTGAAAGATGATATTAATAGAGCTAATAAAGCAAAACAGGAGAAGAATAAGAGTGAAAATCAGATTGTGGCAAAAGAATTTGAGCAACAAATGAAGCCTAATAATAAACCATCTAATGTTGCTTCTGAAATTAAATTGAAAAGTGCATGTTTATTTACCACCAAATCTGATATTGATGAGATAGATTTCAGCAAATCTGTTTGCTATGCTTTTGTGTGCAAAGAGGCATTATTTTCATTCGAGGACGTGCCTTCCTCTTTGCCTCCTGCTGTCACTAACATTTTGCAGGAGTTCGCTGACGTCTTTCCACAAGACGTGCCACCAGGATTACCGCCTATTCGAGGGATTGAGCATCAGATTGACTTAATTCCCGGTGCTTCACTACCAAACCGTGCGCCATACCGTACCAATCCAGAGGAGACGAAGGATATTATGCGTCAAGTACAAGAGCTTCTCGACAAAGGTTATATATGCGAATCCCTTAGTCCTTGTGCTGTTCCTATTATTCTAGTGCCGAAAAAGGATGGTACATCACGTATGTGTGTTGATTGTAGAGGCATTAATAATATTACTATTCGTTATCGTCATCCTATTCCTAGGCTAGATGATATGCTTGATGAATTGAGTGGCTCTACAATATTCTCCAAAGTTGATTTGCGTAGTGGATACCATCAAATTCGTATGAAATTGGGAGATGAATGGAAAACAGCATTTAAAACTAAGTTTGGATTATATGAGTGGTTAGTCATGCCTTTTGGGTTAACTAATGCACCTAGTACTTTCATGAGATTAATGAACAAAGTTTTACGTGCTTTCATTGGACGATTTGTGGTAGTTTACTTTGATGGAATATTGATTTATAGCAGATCTTTGGAAGAACATTTGGAACATTTACATGTTGTTTTTATTGCTCTACGTGATGCACGTCTGTTTGGTAACCTTGGGAAGTGCACCTTTTGCACCGACCGAGTATCTTTTCTTGGCTATGTTGTTACTCCACAGGGAATTGAAGTTGATAAAGCCAAGATTGAAGCTATTGAGAGTTGGCCGCAGCCCAAAGCGGTCACACAAGTGAGGAGTTTTCTTGGCCTCGCAGGATTCTATAGGCGTTTTGTGAGAGATTTCAGCACCATCGCTGCACCTCTCAATGAGCTTACAAAGAAAGATGTGCCTTTTGTTTGGGGTACCGCACAAGAAGAAGCCTTCATGGTATTGAAAGATAAGTTGACACATGCTCCTTTACTCCAACTTCCTGATTTTAATAAGACTTTTGAGCTTGAATGTGATGCTAGTGGAATTGGATTAGGAGGTGTGTTATTACAAGATGGCGAACCCGTTGCATACTTTTCTGAAAAATTGAGTGGGCCTAGTCTGAATTATTCTACTTATGATAAAGAATTATATGCTCTTGTTTGGACTTTAGAAACATGGCAACATTATTTATGGCCCAAAGAATTTGTTATACATTCTGATCATGAATCTTTGAAACATATTAAAAGTCAAGCTAAACTGAATCGTAGACATGCTAAATGGGTTGAATTCATTGAGACTTTCCCTTTTGTCATTAAACACAAGAAGGGAAAAGAAAATGTTATTGTTGATGCATTGTCTCGTCGCTATACTATGCTTTCACAACTTGACTTCAAAATATTTGGTTTGGAGACCATCAAAGATCAATATGTGCATGATGCTGATTTTAAAGATGTAATGCAGAATTGTAAAGAAGGAAGAATGTGGAACAAGTTTATCATTAATGATGGATTTGTGTTTCGTGCTAACAAGCTATGCATTCCAGCTAGCTCCGTTTGTCTTTTGTTGTTGCAGGAGGCGCATGGAGGAGGATTAATGGGACACTTTGGCGTGAAGAAGACGAAGGACGTACTTGCTACACATTTCTTTTGGCCAAAGATGAGACGGGATGTTGAGCGTTTTATTGCTCGCTGCACTACATGTCAAAAAGCTAAGTCACGACTCAATCCTCATGGTTTATATATGCCTTTGCCTGTACCTAGTGTTCCTTGGGAGGATATATCTATGGACTTTGTTTTAGGTTTACCTCGAACAAAGAAGGGGAGGGATAGCATATTTGTTGTCGTGGATAGATTCTCGAAAATGGCACACTTTATACCATGTCATAAAAGCGATGATGCTGTTAATGTTGCTGATTTGTTCTTTCGGGAAATTATTCGCTTGCATGGTGTGCCAAATACTATTGTTTCAGATCGTGATACTAAATTTCTTAGCCACTTTTGGAGATGTTTATGGGCTAAGTTGGGGACTAAACTGCTTTTTAGTACTACTTGTCACCCCCAAACTGATGGACAAACTGAAGTAGTCAATAGAACATTGTCTACTATGCTTAGGGCTGTTTTGAAGAATAATAAGAAAATGTGGGAGGAATGCTTGCCTCATATTGAATTTGCTTATAATCGTTCATTGCATTCTACTACTAAGATGTGCCCTTTTGAAGTTGTGTATGGTTTCCTACCTCGTGCACCTATTGATTTGTTGCCTCTTCCATCTTCGGAGAAGGTTAATTTTGATGCTAAACAACGTGCTGAATTGATTTTAAAAATGCATGAGTTAACAAAGGAAAACATTGAGCGTATGAATGCTAAATATAAACTTGCTGGAGATAAGGGTAGAAAACATGTTGTGTTTGCACCTGGAGATCTTGTTTGGTTACATTTGCGTAAGGATAGATTTCCTGATTTGCGCAAATCAAAGCTAATGCCACGTGCTGATGGTCCCTTTAAGGTGTTAGAGAAAATAAATGATAATGCATATAAACTTGAGCTGCCTGCAGATTTTGGGGTTAGTCCCACTTTTAACATTGCAGATTTGAAGCCTTATTTGGGTGAGGAAGATGAACTTCTGTCGAGGACGACTTCATTTCAAGAAGGGGAGGATGATGAGGACATCAATACAATTGTTACACCCACAGCCCCTGCTGCTATACATACTGGACCAATTACTAGAGCTCGTGCACGCCAACTAAATTACCAGGTACTTTCGTTTCTTGGTAATGATTCTAATGTTCATGAGAATATGATGCTGCCTAAATTGGATACGTTTGTTTTGCTTACAAATGAAGGGCCTAGCTCGGAGAAGGATGAACATTGGAGCAAGAACAAGCATGGAGATGATGGCATGCGCAAGGGGAACAAGAACGGAGTTACAAGTGATGATTTCAGGACTTTGAAGCCACCATAATGGGTGCATGAAGCCTTGGACGAAATATACAAGATGCCACTTCATAAATTTCGTCCCGAGGCTATTTTAGGTGCTGCGTCACCTTATTATTGGGCCAGGCCCATGTAATTTCGAAATACATAAGTATAGGCTATTTTTAGAGTCCGTATGTGTGGGGAAACAAGAGATAGGGTTGATTTCGGACCCCTCCACCAAGGGCCACGAAATTCCCCCCTCTTCCTCCATATATACAGCCCTTAGGGCATCGTTTAGACTTTGGGTTTTGTTTAGATTAAAAGTTCGCCATAGCTGCAACTTCGCGGTACTTCATTTGTGTTCAACGACCAGACAAAGGCATCACAGAACCCCACCTTGATCAATAAAGCTTTCATCTTATATTCGCAATATCCAGATTGCAATCTTAGTTTCTTGCTTGTTCTTCGTTTGCTCGCAGGAAACAGACCCTCGTGGTCAGGTTGATCGTGCTCCGGCGTGGTCAATAACCTCTCGGAGTTGGTTTAGCGATTGCTAAGGCGCGACGTCATCGCACGTTCGTAGTCGGATCGTCAAAGTCGACTTCCACCAAAGCGATATCCATCATCTCATCGAAAGACGGGACACCTTTGCCTCTATCACTAAGTTGGGGACTAAACTGCTTTTTAGTACTACTTGTCACCCCCAAACTGATGGACAAACTGAAGTAGTCAATAGAACGTTGTCTACTATGCTTAGGGCTGTTTTGAAGAATAATAAGAAAATGTGGGAGGAATGCTTGCCTCATATTGAATTTGCTTATAATCGTTCATTGCATTCTACTACTAAGATGTGCCCTTTTGAAGTTGTGTATGGTTTCCTACCTCGTGCACCTATTGATTTGTTGCCTCTTCCATCTTCGGAGAAGGTTAATTTTGATGCTAAACAACGTGCTGAACTGATTTTAAAAATGCATGAGTTAACTAAGGAAAACATTGAGCGTATGAATGCTAAATATAAACTTGCTGGAGATAAGGGTAGAAAACATGTTGTGTTTGCACCTGGAGATCTTGTTTGGTTACATTTGCGTAAGGATAGATTTCCTGATTTGCGCAAATCAAAGTTAATGCCACGTGCTGATGGTCCCTTTAAGGTGTTAGAGAAAATAAATGATAATGCATATAAACTTGAGCTGCCTGCAGATTTTGGGGTTAGTCCCACTTTTAACATTGCAGATTTGAAGCCTTATTTGGGTGAGGAAGATGAACTTCCGTCGAGGACGACTTCATTTCAAGAAGGGGAGGATGATGAGGACATCAATACCATTGTTACACCCACAGCCCCTGCTGCTATACATACTGGACCAATTACTAGAGCTCGCGCACGCCAACTAAATTACCAGGTACTTTCGTTTCTTGGTAATGATTCTAATGTTCATGAGAATATGATGCTGCCTAAATTGGATACATTTGTTTTGCTTACAAATGAAGGGCCTAGCTTGGAGAAGGATGAACATTGGAGCAAGAACAAGCATGGAGATGATGGCATGCGCAAGGGGAACAAAAACGGAGTTCCAAGTGATGATTTCAGGACTTTGAAGCCACCATAATGGGTGCATGAAGCCTTGGAAGAAATATACAAGATGCTATTATAGGTGCTGCGTCACCTTATTATTGGGCCAGGCCCATGTAATTTCGAAATACATAAGTATAGGCTATTTTTAGAGTCCGTATGTGTGGGGAAACAAGAGATAGGGTTGATTTCGGACCCCTCCACCAAGGGCCACGAAATCCCCCCCCCCTCTTCCTCCATATATATAGCCCTTAGGGCATCGTTTAGACTTTGGGGTTTTGTTTAGATTAAAGTTCGCCATAGCTACAACTTCGCGTACTTCGTTTGTGTTCAACGACCAGACAAAGGCGTCACAGAACCCCACCTTGATCAATAAAGCTTTCATCTTATATTCGCAATATCCAGATTGCAATCTCAGTTTCTTGCTTGTTCTTCGTTTGCTCGCAGGAAACAGACCCTCGTGGTCAGGTTGATCGTGCTCCGGCGTGGTCAATAACCTCTCGGAGTTGGTTTAGCAATTTCTAAGGCGCGACGTCCTCGCACGTTCGTAGTCGGATCGTCAAAGTCGACTTCCACCAAAGCGAAATCCATCATCTCATCGAAAGACGGGACACCTCCGCCTCTATCAGATAAGAAGGGTGCAAAAGTGAACAAAGGTATATATGATATACATGTTATTGATGTGTAATTTACTAGTGTTCATAGCAACCCCTGGGTATTTGATACCGGTTCCGTTGCTGAGATTAGTAACTCGATACGGGAATTGCAGAATGAATAGAAACTAGTTAAGAGCAAAGTGACGATGTGTGTTGGAAGTGATTCCAAGGTTTATTAGATCACCATTGTGTACTCCCTCTACCTTCGGGATTAGTGTTGAACCTAAATAAATGTTATTTGGTGTTTGCGTTGAGCATGAATATGATTGGATCATGTTTATTGTAATATAGTTATTCATTAAGTCAGAGAATAATTGTTGTTATGTTTACATGAATAAAACCTTCTATGGTCATACACCCAATGTAAATGGTTTATTGAATCTCGATCATAGTGATACACATATTCATAATATTGATGCCAAAAGATGCAAACTTGATAATGATAGTGCAACATACTTGTGGCACTGCCGTTTAGGTTATATTGGTGTAAAGGGTATGAAGAAACTCCATGCAGATGGACTTTTGGAATCACTTGATTATGAATCATTTGATACTTGCAAACCATGCCTCATGGGCAAGATGACTAAAACTCCGTTCTCCACAACAATGGAGTGAGCTAATGACTTATTGGAATTAATACATACCGATGTATGCGGTCCGATGAGTGTTGAGGCACACGGTGGGTATCGTTATTCTCTGACCTTCGTAGATGATTGATGCGTCCATTTTGTATCATGTTTACCTACTATTATTTATAATGTTTTATTGCATAATAATGCTTTTTGGAGCAATTCTGATGCCTTTTATCTCATAATATGCAAGGTACACACAAAGAGGGAGAATTTCGGCAGCTAGAAATCTGGACCTGGAAAAGCTACGTCAGGCCACCTATTCTGCACAACTCCCTATGGGCTGAAACTTCATGATGATTTTTAATGTAATAAGTAAGAAATACTAAAGCAAATAACCACCAGAGGGGGGCCACCTGGTGAGCACAAGACACTAGGGTGCGCCTGCCCCCCCCCCCCCAGACACGCCCTGGTGGGTTGTGCTCAGCCCGGCCCACCTTTGGTGCCCATCTTCTGGTATATAAGTCATTTCGACCTAGAAAAAAGAAGGCAAGGACTTTCAAAATGGAGCATTGCCGTCTCAAGACGGAACTTGGGCAGGAGCAATTTTGACCTCCGGTGGAGCGATTCCTCTGGGGGAACTTCCCTCCCGAAGGGGGAAATCATCATCATCAACAACAACAACTCTCCCATCTTGGGGAGGGCAATCTCCATCAACGTCTTTAGAAGCACCATCTCCTCTCAAACCCTAGTTCATCTCTTGTGTTCAATCTTTGTATCGGAACTATAGATTGGTGCTTGTGGGTGACTAGTAGTGTTGATTACATCTTGTAGTTGATTACTATATGGTTTATTTGGTGGAAGATTATATGTTCATATCCAATATACTATTTAATACCCCTCTGATCTTGAGCATGATTATCATTTGTGAGTAGTTACATTCGTTCTTGAGGTCGCGAGAGAAATCATGTTGCAAGTAATCATGTGAACTTGATATGTGTTCGATATTTTGATAGTATGTATGTTGTGATTCCCTTAGTGGTGTCATGTGAACGAAGACTACGTGACACTTCACCACATTTGGGACTACGGGAATGCATTGTGGAGTAGTAATTAGACGATGGGTTGCGAGAGTGACAGAAGCTTAAACCCTAGTTTATGCGTTATTCCGTAAGGGACCGATTGGATCCAAAAGTTTAATGCTATGGTTAGAATTTATTCTTAATACTTTTCTCATAGTTGCGGATGCTTGCGAGGGGGTTAATCATAAGTAGGAGGTTTGTTCAAGTAAGAGAAGCACCTAAGCACCGGTCCACCCACATATCAAATTATCAAAGTAGTTAACACGAATCGAATCAACATGATGAAAGTGACTAGATGAAATTCCTGTGTACCCTCAAGAATGCTTTGCTTATTATAAGAGACCGTTTTGGCATGTCTGTTGCCTCAAAAGGATTGGGCTACCTTGTTGCACATTTGTTACTATTGTTGTTACTTGCTCGTTACAAATTATCTTGCTATCAAACTACTCTGTTACTTACAATTTCAGCACTTGCAGACATTACCTTGTTGAAAACCACTTGTCATTTCCTTCTGCTCCTCATTGGGTTCGACACTCTTACTTATTGAAAAGGCTGCAGTTGATCCCGTATACTTGTGGATCATCAAGGCTATTTTCTTGCACCGTTGGCGGGGAGTGAAGCGCTCTTGGTAAGTGGAAATTGATAAGCAAAAATTATTACTACGTGCTGAAATTTCTTATCACTTGATACTATGGAGAACAATCCTTTGAGGGGTTTGTTCAGGGTATCTTCACCTCGAACAGAACCACAGTTAGTTACCCCTCAACCTACTACACCTACTGAAAATATCGAATATGAAATTCCTTCGGGTATGATAGAACAACTGCTAGCTATCCTTATGCAGGAGATGGAACCGAACATCCTGATATGCACTTGATATATGTGGAAGAAATTTGTGGATTGTTTAAGCTTGCAGGTTTACCCAGAGATGAAGTTAAGAATAAGGTTTTACATTTATCTTTGAAGGGAAAAGCATTGGCATGGTATAGGCTAAGCGATGATATTGAATCTTGGAATTGGAATTGATTGAAATTGGAGTTTCACCAAAAAAACATCCTATGCATCTAGTTCATCATGATCAGGATTACATATATAATGTTTGGCCTCATGAAGGAGAAAGTATCACTCTAGCTTGGGGGAGGCTTAAGTCAATGTTATATTGATGCCCCAATCATGAGCTCTCAAGAGAAATTATTATTCAGAACTTTATGCTCGGCTTTCTCGTGATGATCAATCCATGCTCGATACTTCTTGTACCGGTTCATTTATGAAGAAGACTATTGAATTCTAGTGGGATCTTTTGGAAATAATTAAGTGCAACTCTAAATATTGGGAACTCGACGAAGGTAAGGATTCAGGTATTAAGCTTAAGTTTGATTGTGTTAAATCTTTTACGAATACCGATGCTTTTCAAAAGTTTAGCACCAAATATGGACTTGACTCTGAGATAGTAGCCTCCTTTTGTGAATCATTTTTCTACTCATGTTGATCTCCCTAAGGAGAAGTTGTTTAAATATCACCCACCTATTAAAGAATAAATTAAAGAACTGGTACTAGCTAAAGAGGAAATTATTATTTATAATGTTGATCCAGTTGTTCCTACTGCTTATATTGAAAAACCACCTTTCCCTGTTAGGATGAAGGAACATGCTAAAGTTTCAACTGTAGTCGACCAAAGTTATACTGGAACACCTAAAACTGATGAACAAATCAAAGTAGAACCTAGTGTTGCTATGGTTAAGGATCTCCTGCAGGAAAATATAGATGTGCATGTTATTTACTTCTGTGAAGAAGCTGCTAGAATTGCCGAACCCGATAAAAAGGATAAACATAGACCTGTTGTTGGCATGCCCGTTGTCTTAGTTAAAATACGAGATCACTATTATCATGGTTTTTGTGACATAGGTGCCAGAGTGAGTGCTATTCCCTTTACCTTATATCAAGAAATCATGAATGACATAGCACCCGCAGAGATAGAAGACATAGATGTTACTATTAAACTTGATAATAGAGATACTATATCACCAATTGGGATTGTTAGAGATGTTGAAGTATTGTGTGGGAAAATAAAATACCCTGCTGATTTTCTTGTTCTTGGTTCCCCACAAGATGACTTTTGTCCCATTATCTTTGGTAGACCTTTCTTGAACTCTATTAATGCTAAAATAGATTGTGAGAAACAAATTGTTGGTTTTAGCTTTGGTGATGAGTCTCATGAGTTTAATTTTACCAAGTTTAGTAGAAAACCTCATAAAAAAGAATTGCCTATTAAGGATGAAATAATTGGTCGTGCTTCTATTGTTGTGACTCCTACTGATCCTTTAGAACAATATCTGCTAAACCATGAGAATGATCTACATATGCATGAAAGAAATGAAATAGATAATATTTTCTTTCAACAACGTCCTCTGCTTAAACACAATTTGCCTATTGAAACTCTAGGAGGTCCTCCTCCACCTAAAGGTGACCCTGTGTTTGAATTAAAACAATTGACAGACACTTTGAAATATGATTATCTTGATGAGAAGAATATATATCATGTTATTATTAGTGCTAACCTTTTAGAACATGAAGAAGAAAGATTATTGAAAATTATAAGGAAGCAACGAGATGCTATTGGATATACTCTTGATGATTTAAAGGGAATTAGTCCCACTCTATGTAAGCACAAGATTAATATGGAACCTGATGCTAAACCCGTTGTTGATCACTGTCGGTGTCAAAACCGGCGGATCTCGGGTAGGGGGTCCCGAACTGTGCGTCTAGGCGGATGGTAACAGGAGACAAGGGACACGATGTTTTTACCCAGGTTCGGGTCCTCTCGATGGAGGTAAAACCCTACTCCTGCTTGATTAATATTGATGATATGGGTAGTACAAGAGTGGATCTACCACGAGATCAGAGAGGCTAAACCCTAGAAGCTAGCCTATGGTATGATTATTGTTCGTCCTACGGACTAAAACTCTCCGGTTTATATAGACACCGAACAGGGCTAGGGTTACACAGAGTCGGTTACAATGGGAGGAGATCTTCATATCATATCACCAAGCTTGCCTTCCACGCCAAGGAAAGTCCCATCCGGACACGGGACGAAGTCTTCAATCTTGTATCTTCATAGTCCGGGAGTCCGGCCAAAGGTCATAGTCCGGCCATCCGGACACCCCCTAATCCAGGACTCCCTCAGTAGCCCCTGAACCAGGCTTCAATGACGACGAGTCCGGCGCACAAATTGTCTTCGGCATTGCAAGGCGGGTTCCTCCTCCGAACACTTCATAGAAGATGTTGAACACAAGGATAGTGTCCGGCTCTGCAAAAATAAGTCCCACATGCCACCGTAGAGAGAATAATATCTGTACCAATCTAATCTGCTGACGTATTCTGCAGCGTGACATCACGCCACGGCCAAGCCTTTATTCGAATCATTTTACTGTTCCACCTCAGCGCGTTTAGCGAGGCGGTTTCCTTGGCACGTCTTGTCAAAGCTGAGATCGTGTCCCCTTATTCCGGGATTCTCATCAATACGGGCGTGGGTAACCAAACCATGCCATTAACCGCGGTGCTTGGGAGATAAGCGAGTTTTATTAGGCTGGTGGGGGTTTGTAGCTTCGGCCGCCCATATAAGGGGATAAGGATCTACCCTTTCCATTTACGCCTTCTTCCTCCTTTCCTTATCCATCCCTGCGCACTCGAGCTCCAGCGCCCAAGTCCTCACTTCCTACCTCAACCTTCTCCAATCATGTCTGGAGCGGGAGGTAGATGGATGGCCTCCTCCGTCACGGAGGGACAAATCAAAAAGTTGAGGAAGGCCGGATACTTGTTTGACGACATCGCGTACCGGCTTCCAGATAAGGGGCAACTCATCCCCACCCCTAGGCCCCATGAGAGGGTTGTATTTCTCCCCCATTTCCTCCACAGACTGGGCTTTCCTCTTCACCCGTTCGTCCGGGGGCTCATGTTCTATTACGGCCTGGACTTCCACGATCTGGCCCCGAACTACATCCTCAACATCTCAGCGTTCATCGTCGTGTGCGAGGCCTTCCTCCGCATCCAGCCTCACTTTGGCGTATGGCTAAAGATCTTCAGCGTCAAGCCGAAGGTCGTGGGCGGCCGCCATGCGGAGTGCGGAGGCGCCATGGTGGGCTAGATAGCCAACGTGACATGGCTCGAGGGCGCCTTCATAGAGACCATCAAAGGGTGGCAATCGGGGTGGTTCTATATCACTGAGCCGCGTGACCATGAATGGGCAGCGGCCCCCGAATTTCGATCTGGCATCCCCACATGGCTCACGTCTTGGAAAGAGACGGGCCTGTTGTGGGGTAATTCAGCAGAAGTGACCGGACTTCAAACCTGCATCAAAGACCTGATCGGTAGGAAGGTTAAACTTGTCACCGTAGTCCAGGTCATGCTCTTCCGCCGGATTCTCCCGTGTCAACGACGAGCTTTCAACTTGTGGGAGTTCGACCCGGCCCAGCACCAGACTCTGTCCCGTCTCTTTGACACAAAGCACGAGGATGCCTGGAAGGTGCTATTCAAGAGCTCTGAGGTCTCCCCTCCCATCACCGAGGATCGCGGATTCTGCGCCAAGCGCCAAGCCAGTGTGGTGAGCTTAATTTTTCCATTACGGGGTATTTGTTTTCCATAGATTTGATCCTATGCGGGATCTAAACCCCCATCCCTTTAACAGGACTGGCAGAAGAAGGCCGGACAGATCAACTGTCCGGCTCCTTTGCCCGAAGACCCAGCGGACGCTTGCTTAACGAAGCTGCTGGTTCCGGCACCTCACGTGGTGCCGGAGAAGAAGGCCAAGAAGAAGGCCACGGGGACTCGAAAGAGTTCCCGGCGCCTGGTGGTGTCGGATTCATCACCCGACGACCCCGAAACACCCTCCGCCTCCGAAGACAAGGAGGAGGAAAAAGAAGAAGCCTCTCCCCCTCCAGAGGGGGGAGGAAAGAAAAGGAAGGCCGCCCCAACTGGGGAGGCCGGAGGGCCCAAGAAGGGGAGGACCCTTCTGCCGGACTACGCCTCCGATGCCGAAGACGGCGGGAAGGAATGGCCATCCAGGGTCAAGCCCCTGGCAAAATCGTAAGTATCCGGACACTCGAATAACTTATGGCGCCCCTCTATTATACGGTACCTTCTAACGCCGAATTCAATTATGCAGTCCGCCCAGGGCTCAGCTCGGTGATTCGTCGAGCGGTTCCCTGAATTCGTCGGACATGAATAGCGCTTCACTTCCGACGGCCTCCTCCCCTCTCCCTGCGGACGACGCCGAGGTGGAGTCCCAAAAGGGACTCAACTAGGAGGAGGTGGTCCTGGAGGCGCCGCAAGGCGACCTCCCGGACTCCAGGCCCAAAGGGGGTAAAGCCCTGGAGGGATCTAAGTCCGGTCCTGGGCCAGACACTGCTCCGGAACCGTCAATGGTTCCAAAGTCCGACAGGCGGCACCTTCGTAAGAAGGGCAAGCCTATGATGCCTGTGACCTCCGTCCACCAGGGGGCACCAGACAATTTGCTGGAGGTGCTTAACGGTGCCTCCATCGACGAAGAACACCGCACTGTTACGAGTGCGGTGATTCAGAAGGTTCATTCCGCCAAGAGCGGGCTGACAGAAACCTGTACAAGTCTGTTAACAGGCTTTGAGGTATGTATTCGAAACATATAAAAATGTTACCGCATAGACAGTAGCCCCTGATGCTCAGTTTGGTGTTCGGAAAGAAAAGCCGAGCTGAGGATCTAAAAAGATATACGCAGGAGTCTAACATAAATATGTCAATATGGGAATGCAGGCTGCGCTGCTGACCTCTGCCGCACTGACTGCGGAGGTCAATGCATTGAAAGAGAGCCTCGAGCGGTCCGAGAACGAGCTCTGCCGTGCCAAGAAGTAGCTTGAGGACAAGGAGGGTATGTAATACCGCATGTAAATGTATATAGAAATACCTGGTTGCAAATAATGACAGGACCAACGTGAATGTTGCAGGGGCCACGGCCGAGGTGGCGACCCTGAAGGAAGCGGTGTCCAAGGCCGAAAACAGTGCGGCCTTGGAGCGCACCGAGCGAGAGAAGTAGGAGGCGCGGGTGGTGGAGGTGCAGCAAGAGCTACAGGCTCTCGTGGAAAAACACGAGAGTTTGGAGCGTGACTCGAAGACTCGAGAGTCCAAGCTCGCCTTGGCTCTTGAGAGTACCAAAACCGCTAAGACCGAAGCCCACAAGGCCCTCCAGGAGATCGAGGCGATAAAGAAAATAGCGGCGGGTAAGGCATTCTTTATGCAAAGAAAGCATTGTGAATTATCTGTTACTTGCCCGAATTCGGAGCTCTCCAGGAGCATTCGTCGATCTGCCCTGTAGTGTGTCTGATGCTGCCGCGTTCTACCGAGCTGAGGAGGGGAGCTCAATGGAAAAGGTGTTCTGGTCTCAATATGCTGAGGCCGGACATCCGGTGCCCCTGAGCGACCAGCTGAAGCAGCTGGTCGAGCTCCACAAGGTTGCCGAACATGCCATGAAGGCCCTCATAGTTCGGCTGTGGCCTAGAGAAGCCATGCCTGGGAGCTACTTCGGTTTGTTGCAGCGGCTGGTGGATGCTTGTCCGTGGATTGAAGTCATAAAGCGCTCCGTCTGTATTGAAGGTGCCCGTCGGGCCCTTGCCCGTGGTAAAGTGCACTGGGGCAAGCTGGACGCTGAGAAGCTTTTGATAGACGCGCCACCGCCGGGCAAGGAGTATCGCACGCCCGAGATGTATTATAAGGGCATCCTGAAGGGTGCCCGCCTTATAGCGGGTGAATGCTCCAAAGATGTAATTTTTGAGTAGACTCGCATCTGTTATCCTGTACGCTGAAAACTTTGTTCATATGCATTAAGCAACGCTTGTTAATTTAAAATATTACCTTCTGTGCGACTGTTTATCAAATCTGAGAGATGCAAGTCGTCAGCTTCTACCCCCATGCCACGAGTGTTGGGGTGTTCGGGATAAACCTGAGCGCTCTTGTTCCCATTCTTGGGTCCATCTAGGGAGGCGCTCAGCACAATGAACCAGGCCATCGGACTTATAGTGCTTTATCACTCTCACTTAGCCATAGAATTCTATAATTTTAAATTTCGGCGAAGCCCCTAGTATTCGGAAGACCGAGTTCGGGGCGCTGTCCACGCCTAGGCCGGATAAGTCCGGCTCCTCGCTCTAAGCGGCATAAGTCTTTAAGGACTCGAAAAACCTCGCGAACAGTGACCGGTCTCTCGCACTATCATGACGGTCAGTTTTAGCTTTCTCTACTGAGGTGTTAACCCAGCTCAACTGGGGCACAATCGCAGTAGTTCTCCCAGCGCTACCTTAGCCAACATTGCGGAACGTAAGGTACCAAAACATGGGAGCCGGGCAAACCCAACTCTTGACCCAAGACATGATTCGAAGCCGATGCATATAGTGCTATAAGTTCGGGGTGCCGCACTCATGAGAGTGTTCGGTCTTCTCACACCATGTTATGGGGTGCTTAAGCCCCTAGTGTATTGGCCGTACCAAAGTGTACGGTTGCATAATTTCATGACTGAACATATTTGTATAAAAATAGATGAATACAATAATAGATAAGAGCTATGTATTGTTTATTAAAAAAGGGCTGCTATGAAAGCAGAACGATACAAATAGTGCGATAAGCAAGAGCTGGGATTATTTGACATGTCCCCCTCCAGGGGCAAGCTGCGGGACTTTAAGTAAAACAGGTATTTAGCTCGTTATAGAGACCACCTGGACATTTGACGCGGCTTGTTCTCTCCCTGGCTGTTGCATCGTGTGTTCAGCGAGTGTATTGCCGGACAGGCCTTCCGAATAGTTGGGTCCTGAAAGTATATAAAAAAACAAAACGACAGAATAGGGAGCCCCTAAGTGCGGTTGAGCCACATTCTGGGCGTGCCGTGGTTGTGCCCCTCCCCTTATGCCCATGGTATTTCCAAAGCGTAATTATGTACGCGTGGTACCGATATCGCCATCTGGCGAGGGCTGGGGTTGGGGCCGCACTGCTATGCTTGCTCAGAACGTGCCAGCCGGTTTTGTTGTAGGTTACTTCTGGCGCGCTTGACGTTGTCCGGATGTTTAACACCCGGATTGGAGAATTGCCTTCAGAGGCTACTCTGTACTTCCGCCACCAGGGCCGCCGTGTGCTCCTCCGTTCAGAGAGAGCGTTCGGTGTTTCCATTTACCGTGATGACTCCGCGAGGGCCTGGCATCTTGAGCTTGAGATATGCGTAGTGCGGCACCGCATTGAATTTTTCAAATGCAGTTCGTCCGAGCAGGGCGTGATAGCCACTGCGGAATGGGACTATGTCAAAGATTAACTCTTTGCTTCGGAAATTATCCAGGGATCCGAAGACCACTTCAAGTGTAACCGAGCCTGTACAGCTGACTTCTACACCTGGTATGATGCCTTTAAAGGTTGTCTTTTTGGGTTTAATCCTTGAGGGATCTATACCCATTTTTCGCACTGTATCCTGATAAAGCAGGTTCAGGCTGCTACCGCCGTCCATGAGGACTCTAGTGAGGTGAAATCCGTCAATGATTGGGTCTAGGACCAATGCGGCGAATCCATTGTGACGAATGCTAGTGGGGTGGTCCCTTCGATCAAAAGTGATCGGGCAGGAGGACCATGGGTTGAACTTTGGGGCGACTGGCTCCAACGCATATACGTCCTTTAGAGCACGCTTCCGCTCCCTTTTGGGGATATGGGTTGCGTATATCATGTTCACCATCCGCACTTGCGGGGGGAAGCCCTTCTGTCCTCTGTTGTTCGGCGGCCGGGGCTCCTCCTCGTCATCGCTGTGCAGCCCCTTGTCTCTAGTTTCGGCATTTAACTTGCCTGCCTGCTTGAACACCCAACAATCCCTGTTGGTGTGGTTGGCTGGTTGTTCGTGGGTGCCGTGTATCTTACACGAGCGATCGAGTATCCGGTCTAAACTGGATGGGCCCGGAGGGTTTCTTTTGAATGGCTTCTTCCGCTGACCGGGTTTAGAGCCTCTGAATCCGGCATTGCCTGCCGTATCCTCAGTATTGTCGCCGTTAATGCGGCGCTTGTGCTTGTTGTGACGTGACCTGCCATTATTGTCCTTGGTATCCGAATTGCCAGGGCTCTTGGTTATGTTATTGCTATGAGCTAGCCAGCTGTCTTCTCCTGCGCAAAAGCGGGTCATGAGTGTCGTGAGGGCTGCCATAGATTTCAGCTTTTCCTGTCCTAGGTGCCGGGCAAGCCATTCGTCTCGGATGTTGTGCCTGAAGGCTGCAAGGGCCTCGGCGTCCGTACAGTCGACTATTTGATTTTTCTTGGTTAGGAATCGTGTCCAGAATTGTCTGGCCGATTCCTCTGGCTGCTGGATTATGTGGCTTAGGTCATCAGCGTCTGGTGGTCGCACATAAGTGCCCTGGAAGTTGTCAAGGAATGCGGATTCCAGGTCCTCCCAGCAACTAATTGACTCTGCTGGCAGGCTGTTAAGCCAATGTCGAGCTGGTCCTTTAAGCTTGAGCGGGAGGTATTTGATGGCGTGTAGATCATCACCACGGGCCATGTGGATATGAAGGAGATAATCCTCGATCCATACCGCGAGATCAGTTGCGCCATCATATGATTCGATGTTTACGGGTTTAAAACCCTCGGGGATTTGATGATCCATTACTTCGTCTGTGAAGCATAGTGGGTGTGCGGCGCCCCTGTACTGGGCTATATCGCGACGTAGCTCGGATGAGCTTTGTCTATTGTATTTGGCCTGGCCGTATTTATCATATCCCGCGTGACGGTTATCGTCACGTGATGTGGGGCGCCCACGCGATCTGTAGATCGATCTTGTTTGCCTTGCCTTATCCTCCAATATGTCTCGCAGGTCTGTTACGTTTCCCCGTGCTCTGGTATTCTTAGAGCGGCGCCGGGGTGCGGCTTGGATTGAGGGCCGAAGGGCCTCTCTGTCGCGGCCACGGGGTGGCCGATCGGGCGCATCATACGCTGGTGATGTAGGTTTAGTTGCTTCCTCCTCTAGTTGGGGTAGCATCTTGTGCTTTGGGTAACTCTTGGAGGGGTGTTCGAGTTTATACTCTTCGGCCGCCAGGACTCCAGTCCATCTGTCGGCTAGCAAGTCTTGGTCAGCTCTAAACTGCTGCTATTTTTTCTTGAGGCTGCTCGCCGTGGCCATAAGCCTGCGTTTGAAACTCTCTTGTTCGACGAGATCCTCTGGCACGACGAATTCGTCGTTGTCGAGGCTTGCCTCTTCTTCGGAGGGAGGCATATAATTGTCGTCCTCGACCTCTCTATCTGCCGCTCTCTCATGAGGGCTGGCTCCTTCGTCCTACTGCGTTGAATCCTGCTGGAGGGGGTTGTCTTCGGCACTGTCCGGGGTGTTGATGTCTCCGGTGCCGGATTCGCCGTTCTTGCATTGGCGGGATTTAGAGCGGCATCGCTGATGTCGGCGCTTGGGTTGCTTCTTGGAGGGGTCGTCCTCCGTTTTTTCATCACCATCCCCTGCTTTGGGGGTGTCCACCATGTATATGTCATATGACGAGGTGACCTTCCAGTGCCCTATAGGTGCTGGTTCTTGGTCGTCTCCTTCATCCGCGTCCATACCGTCGATGTCTTCGGAGTCGAAGTCGAGCATGTCGGTTAGATCATCGACAGTGGCTACAAAGTGGGTGGTGGGTGGGTTTCGAATTTCTTCATCGTCCGCATCCCAACCATGCTGACCATAGTCCGGCTAGGGCTCTCCTGACAAAGAGAGAGACTTTAGTGAATTCAGGATATCGTCAAAGGGCGAGTGCTGAAAGACGTCCGTGGTGGTGAACTCCATGATCGGAGCCCAATCGGGTTCGATCGGAAGGGGTGCGGAAGATTCGTAGTCCGGAACGGAGCCCGGCACCTTGGAGTCACGGGCCTTGCAAAGGACTAGGCTGGTATTCGGCTCTATCGCCGTAGAGATTGCGGCTCCTAGGGCGGCGTCCAACCGACCGTCCCCGACTGGCGCAGTCGGCTCCGAGCTAATGGTCGGAGCGGACACCTGAGCGGCACTCGGGGCGTTATCCGGCGGCAGAGCTAGATCATGCCCATCATGACAGTGCACCATGCTCGACTGTGGCTCGAATCCATCGAAGATCAAGTCCCCGCGGATGTCGGCCGTGTAGTTTAGGCTTCCAAATCTGACCTGATGGCCAGGGGCGTAGCTTTCGATCTGCTCCAGATGGCCAAGCGAATTGGCCCGCAGTGCGAAGCCGCCGAATACGAAGATCTGTCCGGGGAGAAAAGTCTCACCCTGGACCGTGTCGTGGTTGACGATCGAAGAAGCCATCGGGCCTAAGGGTGACGACACAGAGGAACTCTCAATGAAAGCACCAATGTCGGTGTCAAAACCGGCGGATCTCGGGTAGGGGGTCCCGAACTGTGCGTCTAGGCGGATGGTAACAGGAGACAAGGGACACGATGTTTTTACCCAGGTTCGGGCCCTCTCGATGGAGGTAAAACCCTACTCCTGCTTGATTAATATTGATGATATGAGTAGTACAAGAGTGGATCTACCACGAGATCAGAGAGGCAAAACCCTAGAAGCTAGCCTATGGTATGATTGTTGTTCGTCCTATGGACTAAAACTCTCCGGTTTATATAGACACCGGAGAGGGCTAGGGTTACACAGAGTCGGTTACAATGGGAGGAGATCTTCATATCATATCGCCAAGCTTTCCTTCCATGCCAAGGAAAGTCCCATCCGGACACGGGACGAAGTCTTCAATCTCGTATCTTCATAGCCCGGGAGTCCGGCCAAAGGTCATAGTCCGGCCATCCGGACACCCACTAATCCAGGACTCCCTCAATCACCAACGCCGGTTAAATCCGAAGATGAAGGAAGTGGTAAGAACAGAAATATTAAAACTTTTGGAAGCAGGTATAAGCTATCCTATAGCTGATAGTAGATGGGTAAGTCTTGTTCATTGTGTCCCTAAGAAAGGAGGTATTACTATTGTTCCTAATTATAAGAATTAACTTATTCCACAAAGAATTGTTACATGCTACAGAATGGGAATTGATTTTAGGAAATTAAACAAAGCAACTAGAAAAGATCATTACCCTCTACTACGTCTTGAGCTTGCGTTGGTTTTCCTTGAAGAGGAAAGGGTGATGCAGCAATAGTAGCATAAGTATTTCCCTCAGTTTTTGAGAACCAAGGTATCAATCCAGTAGGAGGCTCCTCAAAAGTCCCATGCACCTACACAAACAAACAAGAACTCGCAACCAACGCAATAAAGGGGTTGTCAATCCTTTCACGACCACTGCGAAAGTGAGATCTGATAGAGATAATATGATAAGATAAATATATTTTTGGTATTTTATAATATAGATTGAAAAAGTAAAGATGCAAATAAAAGTAGATTGAAAGCTTATATGATAAGAGATAGACCTGGGGGCCATAGGTTTCACTAGTGGCTTCTCTCAAGATAGCATAATTATTACGGTGGGTGAACAAATTACTGTTGAGCAATTGATAGAAAAGCGAATAACTATGAGATTATCTAAGCATGATCATGTATATAGGCATCACGTCCGTGACAAGTTGATCGAAACGATTATGCATCTACTACTATTACTCCACACATCGACCGACTCCTGCCTGCATCTAGAGTATTAAGTTCATAAGAACAGAGTAACGCATTAAGCAAGATGACATGATGTAGAGGGATAAACTCATGCAATATGATATAAACCCCATCTTTTTATCCTCGATGGCAACAATACAATACGTGCCTTGCTGCCCCTGCTGTCACTGGGAAAGGACACCGCAAGATTGAACCCAAAGCTAAGCACTTCTCCCATTGCAAGAAAGATCAATCTAGTAGGCCAAACCAAACTGATAATTCGAAGAGACTTGCAAAGATAACTTAATCATACATAAAAGAATTTAGAGGAGATTCAAAATATTTCTCATAGATAAACTTGATCATAAACCCACAATTCATCGGATCTCGACAAACACACTGCAAAAAGAGTTACATTGAATAGATCTCCAAGAAGATCAAGGAGAACTTTGTATTGAGATTCAAAGAGAGAGAAGAAGCCATCTAGCTAATAACTATGGACCCGAAGGTCTATGGTAAACTACTTACAACTCATCGGAGAGGCCTTGGAGATGATGTAGAGGCCCTCCGTGATTGATTCCCCCTCCAGCGGAGCGTCGGCGAAGGCTCCAAGATGGGATCTCACGGATACAGAAGGTTACAGCGGTGGAAATAGTTTTTCATGGTCGCTTCTGATGTTTTAGGGGTACATGGGTATATGTAGAAGGAAGAAGTACGTCGGTGGACGATCGAGGGGCCCACGAGGGTGGGGGGCGCGCCCACCTGTAGGGGGCACACCGGGCACCCTCGTGGCCGCCTCGCTTGTTTCTTGACTTCCACTCCAAGTCCTCTGGGTCACGTTTGTTCCAAAAAGATCGCTCCCGAAGGTTTCATTCCGTTTGGACTCCGTTTGATATTCCTTTTCTTCGAAACACTGAAATAGGCAAAAAACAGCAATTCGGGTTGGGCCTCCGGTTAGTAGGTTAGTCCCAAAAATGATATAAAAGTGTAAAGTAAAGCCCATAAACATCCAAAATGGGTAATATAATAGCATGGAACAATCAAAATTATAGATACGTTGGAGACGTATCAAGCATCCCCAAGCTTAATTCCTGCTCGTTCTCGAGTAGGTAAATGATAAAAACAGAATTTTTGATGTGGAATGCTACCTAGCATAATTCTCAATGTAATTTCTTTATTGTGGCATGATTGTTCAGATCCAAATGATTCAAGATAAAAGCTTACAAAACATAAAAATAATAATACTTGAAGCATACTAACGAATAATCATGTCTTATCAAAATAGCATAGCCAAAGAAAGCTTATCCCTACAAAATCATATAGTTAGGCCATGCTTCATTTTCATTACACAAAATACTCCCATCATACACAACCCCGATGATGAGCTGAGCAATTGGTTCATACTTTTTAACGCGATTCAGCCTTTTCAACTCTTACGCGATACATGAGCGCAAGCCATGGACATAGCACTATGGTGGTATATGGTGGTGGTTGTGAAGATAAAAAGGGAGAAGATAGTCTCACATCAACTAGGCGTATCAATGGGCTATGGAGATGCCCATTAATAGATAGCAATGTGAGTGAGTAGGGATTGTCATGCAACGGATGCACTAGAGCTATAAATATATGAAAGCTCAACAAAAGAAACTAAGTGGGTGTGCATCCAACTTGCTTGCTCATGAAGACCTAGGGCGTTTTTGAGGAAGACCATCATTGGAATATACAAGCCAAGTTCTATAATGAAAAATTCCCACTAGTATATGAAAGTGACAACATAGGAGACTCTCTATCATGAAGATCATGGTGCTACTTTGAAGCACAAGTGTGGAAAAGAGATAGCAGCATTGTCCCTTCTCTCTTTTCTCCCTTTTCATTTTTTATTTGGTGGGCTTCTTTGGCCTCTTTTTTATGTGCTTCTTTGGCCTCTTTTATTTTTATAAAGTCTGAAGTCTCATCCCGACTTGTGGGGGAATCATAGTCTTCATCATCCTTTCCTCACTTGGGACAATGCTCTAATAATGAAGATCATCACACTTTTATTGATTTACAACTCAAGAATTACAACTCAATACTTAGAACAAAATATGACTCTATGTGAATGCCTCCGGCGGTGTACCGGGATATGCAATGAATCAAGAGTGACATGTATGAAAAATTATGAAGGTGGCCTTGCCACAAATACGATGTCAACTACATGATCATGCAAAGAGCAATATGACAATGATGGAGTGTGTCATAATAAACGGAACGGTGGAAGTTGCATGGCAATATATCTTGGAATGGCTATGGAAATGCCATAATAGGTAGGTATGGTGGCTGTTTTGAGGAAGGTAAATAATGGGTGCATGATACCGGCGAAAGTTGCGCGGCATAATAAAGGCTAGCAAAGTGGAAGGGTAAGTGTGCGTATATCCATGGACTCACATTAGTCATAAAGAACTCACATACTTATTGCAAAAGTTTATTAGCCCTCGAAGCAAAGTAATACTACGCATGCCCCTAGAGGGATAGATTGGTAGAAAAATACCATCGCTCGTCCCCGACTGCCACTCATAAGGAAGACAATCAAAAGAGCACCCCATGCAACAAATTTGTCACACAACTTTTACCATACATGCATGCTACGGGATTTGCCAACTTCAACACAAGTATTTCTCAATTTCATAATTACCCAACTAGCATGACTCTAGCATCACCACCTTTATATCTCAAAATAATTATCAAGCATCAAATTGATCATAGTTTTTAATGCACTTTCTATGATAGTTTTTATTATACACAACTTGGATGCTCATCATTCTAGGACTAAATTTATAACCATAGCAAATACCATGCTGTTCTAAAGAACTCTCAAAATGATATAAGTGAAGCATGAGAGATCAACAATTTCTTCAAAATAAAGCCACCGCCGTGCTCTAAAAAATATAAGTGAACCACATATAGCAAACTATCTAGCTCAAAAGATATAAGTGAAGCACATAGAGTATTCTAATAAATTCCAATCAAGTGGGTTTCTCCCAAAAGGTGTGTACAGAAAAAATGATTGTGAAAAAATAAAAAGCAAAGACTAATATCATACAAGACGCTCCAAGCAAAACACATATCATGTTGCGAATAAAAATATAGCTCCAACTAAAGTTACCGATAGACGAAGACGAAAGAGGGGATGCCTTCCGGGGCATCCCCAAGCTTAGGATTTTGGTTATACTTGAATATCTTGGGTTGCCATGGGCATCCCCAAGCTTAGGCTCTTGCCACTCCTTATTCCATAGTCAATCAAATCTTTACCCAAAACTTGAAAACTTCACAACACAAAACTCAACAGGAAATCTCATAAGCTCCGTTAGTGCAAGAAAGAAAAAACACCACATAAGGTCTTGTGATGAACTCATTATTTATTTATATTGGTGTTAAACCTACTGTATTCCAACTTCTCTATGGTTCATACCCCTACATACTAGCCATAGATGCATCAAAATAAGCAAACAACACACGAAAAGCAGAATCTGTCAAAAACAGAACAGTCTGTAGCAATCTGTAACTTTCGAATACTTCTGGAACTCTAAAAATCCTACGAAAATAGGAAGTCCTAGGCAATTTGTCTATTGATATATAGCAAAAAGAATCAATGCAAAATCACGTTTCTGTGATTTATTGAATTTTTTCTCGTGAGTGCAAAGTTTCTGTTTTTCAGCAGAATCAAATTAACTATTACCATAGGTTTTCCTATAGGTTCTACTTGGCACAAACACTAATTAAAACATGAAAACACATGTAAACAGAAGGTAGATGAAAAAATTATTACTAAACAGAAGCAAAAACAAAAAACAAAAGTAAAATTGGGTTGCCTCCCAACTAGCGTTGTCGTTTAACGCCCCTAGCTAGGCATAAAAGCGAGGATAGATCTAAGTAGTGTCATCTTTGGCACTTGATTCATAAATAAAGCACTTATAATTTTTAGGAGTTTCTTTCTTTTTAGCAATGATTAAGCTCTGTCGTATGTTGGGTTCCGATAGACCCTTAAGGTTCGAACTCTGGGGTGCGCATGAAGATCTTCCCCCTACCAATCCACGTCTGATTGCCTCGCGAGGATCTAAGCTAAACGATGACCAACTCAAGGACACAAGATTTATACTAGTCCGGGCCACCGTTGTGGTGTAATACCCTACTCTAGTGTGTGGTGTGGTGGATTGCCTCAGGGGGCTGAAGATGAACAATACAAGGGGAAGAACAGCCTCGCGAGAGGTGTTCTTGCTGTGATGGTTTGCTTGAGAAGGATTCGATCCTCTCGTAGCCCTAGATGATATTCTCGATGCCTTCTACTGTGGTGGCTATCCCAATATATAGAGGCCCTGTTCCTCTTCCCAAATATTGAACGGGAAGGGCGCTAACAATGGCCGTTTTGAAGGGGAACATCTAGTACAATTTATCCTGACTAAAGTTGGTCTTCGGCTGCTAAAGGCACTAACGATGACGCTGCCTTGAGCTCCACGGTGATCTCCTTCCTGCCGCTCTGCTGGTCTTGGTCTCTTTGCACCGAAATGGTAACCTTTGCCTGATGCCTCGGTACTCCACGCCTGTGCTTGCCCCCTTTGCACCAAAGAGGAAACAAGGACACTACGCAGGCCGGCGCCTGCCTGGCGCCCGCCTGGTCTTGATCGTCACGGCTTGCGTCACGAGCACCTCACGAGGTACCCTCGCCTTGATCTCTCCGCCTCCTTGCGAGCCTGCCTGGCAAGGCCGCTCCTGAGGAAGCCTTGCGTCGTCCGCCCCACGAGGCTTGGCTCCTCGCGAGGGTCTTGAGTTTGAGCTGATGAAGATGGGTCGTACTGGACCACCACTCGAGCCACGCCGCAGGTCGCAGGCAGGCAAGTCTGGGGACCCCCGTTCCCAGAACACCGACAGTAGCCCCCGGGCCCAAGGCGCGCTCGGACTTGGCTTAGCAGAGAAGCGAAGGGGCAAGTGCAGAGCGCCGCGGGCCCCATCAGCCTGCAGCCTTGGGCGCCGTGTGGCGGTTGATTGGACGTGGGCGTCTCCGCTTCCCCATGCTCCCTCATTATGCGCCTTGCTAGGTGGCCACGAGGCTTGTACACAGTTATTCTCCCCTTGTTGCATGCGCGCTTCTTGTTCCCCTTTCCTCCCTGAGCATCTGCTTTTGCTTCCAATCCATCTTGAGTTCTTCCCCCTTCCATTGCCATGGCGCCAACAAAAAGGGAGAAGGGGAAGAAACCGGCGCCTCCTTCCAGCTCGCCTCTGGCAGCTGCTCCTGCTGTCGACCAGTCGCTGATACTTAATCTGGAGGCCTTGGAGAAGGTTCCTCCGTGCTCGCCTCCAGCTTCAACGAGTGCGGGAGGACGACGGTCTGGCCCGCGTCCCATGCTTCCTTTGACAGGATCGTCACAGAGGTCTGATTCTTCGCCAACGCCTTGTGGGCAGGCCTGGTTCCCCCCTTCTCTGCTTTCTTCAATGCAGTGCTTTCCCATTACCAGATCCATATGATGCACCTTGGTCCCCAATCTATTACTCTGCTTGTTGTCTTCGCCTTCGTTTGTGAGGCCATGATGGGGATTCCTCCTTCCGTTGCTCTCCTACGCCACTTCTTCTCTCTGCGCCTAAATGATCCTTCCCAATGTTTGGGATGTGTGAGCTTCCAGGCCGTGCCGGAGACGGCTGCTTTGGGGATCGACTTTGGCCTCCCATCTTCTGCGAGCGGGTTTCAGGAGCGATGGTTGTATGCGGACATCGGGTGCCCAGCCCCTGCTCGCGCACCCGACATTGCCCGCTATTCCCAACCCCGGCTGGGGTCACGAGGAGCTTACGAGCCCCCAGCTTGATTTGGCATGGCATCACTTCGAGAGGCTGAGGACGCTCGGTGTTACGGTGCCTTAGGTGGTGAAGGAGTTACTTCAGTGCCACATCGCTCCTCTCCAGCGCCATTCCCACCCGATGTGGGCCTTTTCTGAGAATCAGGACCGCATGAGGCTCCAGGAAGGGGATCTCGCGCCCGAAACGCTGAAGAAGGTGTTGAAAGTCCTGACTGGCGACCCCTCTCCAGGCAACGTTCGTCACGAAGGCGCCCTCTTGTATCTCTGTTCAAACAGGGTCGAGTTCATGAGGCAGATGCCCCGCTTCGACGAATGGGGGCTGCGCCCGGCTGGCCTCGTGGGGCCCCGCGAGAATCTGGTTACTGCGGCACTTTCCCCGGTCGCCCACGCCGGTCTTGCCCCAGGACTCGTTGTACGGAGGCCAGCATCGGCAGGGGCTGAGGGGCCTGACGTTGAGGTGCTGATGTTGCGCGGGGCTCCCGAGGCGTCAGCCTCCAGAGTTTACGGGGCCCCTCTCGAGGTGGTGGCTGGTGAGGGGGCGCAACCTGCAGTTCCCAAGGCCGAAGCCCCCATGGCCTCGGTAGGCCACCAAGAGGTGGCACCTGATCGCCCCTCTCAGGCTGGCGCCCTTGATGTAGGTTGCCCCGATGCTTCGGCTCCTATGTAGCGCGGTGACCCTCACGTCAAGAGCTTGGGCCGGTTCCGCATAGATTTCGAGGCCCTTCGTAAGAGGAAGGAGGCTTTGGGTGGTGATGATCGCCTGTGCCGCCCATTGAAGCACAGGAAGTACTTCACCGTGGACGAGTAAGTCCCTCCTTCTTAAAGTTCCTTGTTTGTCGTTCCCTTTGCTGATCGCGGCCCTTCAGGATCCCTCCTGTCGAGCCCATGGAGCCAGCCAAGGAGCCGCTCCCTCAGGCTTCACCTCCACCACCGAACATGATCGCCCCGGGCCTGTGCGTCACCCTTGGCGCGAGTTCGGCTGGAGAGGTAGGCCGGCCTGCAGTGCGCCTTGAGCCTGCGGGCACGCCGCTCCTCCTTCGCGAGCTCTCCTTGGGCACAACTAGCTTGCCCAGGGCTCCTCCGCTGATCATAGGCGGCGAGTGGTTGAAGTCGATCTTCAGTTCCTCACCGGGGGTGGATCGGCGCCAGGCCGAGTAACTTGCAGGGCCCATCCGGCAATCGCGGGGGCGCCAGCCCCCAGCCCCCTATCAGGAAGGGGCGAGCCACTCCAGGGTCCTCCGCCGACGCCGATGGCAGAGGATGACATCGATGACGTGCTCAGGCGTGCGCGGGAGCGCAGCGTTGTCCGCTGAGAGTTCCTTCTGAGGGCGACAGATGCAGCGGACCAGCTTGGTGTAGAGCTTGCGGGCGAGGACGCGTGCCTTGAAGCTGAAGGCCTGCGGCTGGTCGAGGAGCGGTGCAAGCTGAAGGCGGTTGTTGGTCTCGCGCGCCACCAGCGTGACCTCGAAAATGCCAAGGCTGAGGCATCCCTGGCGGCCTCTCGGGAGGCCTGCTCCCGAGCCATTGAGGAGGCTCGGGAGGCGGACCGGTGATGTGAAGCTGCGGAAGAGCGTGCGTGGGAGCTCCAAGACCGGTGTAATTCTCTGGAGCAGTGAGTGGAGTTGCGCCGAGCTACCCTTGCGTCGCTGAAAGGGGCACCCGCCAAAGAGGAGGAGCTCCGGAGGCGCGAGGAAACGCTGACATTGGAGGCTGCCAAGCGCAACCTTGATCTTGAGCGGTTGGACGAGGGAGCGCCAGGTCACCCAGGCGGACGACGATGTCGGTGCGCGGGAGGCACGGATCCAAGAAGAGATCGACCGCCGCGTGGCGGAAGCTCGCGCGGGTCTTGAGCGCGAGTATGAAGAGAGGCTGGAGCTGATCAAGGCTGAAGCCGCGAGCAGAACTGCCGCTCTCAGAACCAGGCTGACCGAAGCCGCGCAGCAAGCTGAGGCCACTGCAGCCGCTCTAGGCACAACACAGGCTGAGCTGGCCTCCTCCCGCGCCGAGTTGCTTCTTCTTCAACAACGGATCAACGATGCTGAGGCCGTTGCGCGGCGAAACGAGGATGAGATTCGCCAGCGGCAGACGCTGGAGCACATGCATGGCCCCATGCTCCGAGCACTCAGGGAAAGGGCCAATGCGGCCTTGGGAAACATCTGCGAGGCAGCCGCCGGGGAGCCGCGTGTGTCCAACTACGCCGGCAATCTCCGGTTCTTCACTGACGTGGTGACGCATCTGGAGAACTGCTCCGAGAGGTCTCGCCAGCTGGTAGAGGAGCGGAGCTGCGGCCTGCTTGCACGAGCATTCTCCCGCGTCTTCAGCTATATCCAGAACATCGACCCCCTCTTCAACTTCGACGCTGCCATCACCCCGGTGCCTGAGGTTGTCCGAGGTGACCTAGCGCGATGGGTGGAGGACAATGTAGATGCGCGGCATGTCTGATTGATCCCACGTTCCCCCCTGCTATTTATCATGCGCAAGAAGAGACTCGGGCGTGGCCCTGAAGGCTGTAAGAGCATTTTGGGAGGGGAAGCCCCTCATGTAAAACGATTGTTGATTATGCGTTGTCGAGGCCGGCGCCAGATGGGCATCCGTATGATGTCATGATTTCGCTATGAGTTGGTTGTTGTGGTTTTACCTGTGTCCTGGCGAGCCTCGAGTAGGCTCGCAACGTCCATCCGAGGGTCTCATGAAGGTCCCGTTTGACCACATGGTGAGAGCCTGGCGAGAGCGAACGCCAGCTGCGGGGCGGCGGGCGCTCATGCTGGGCCCTGCCCTACTCGCGGGGGGCTCGCAAAAGGGTGACAGCTGGCGTGAATCCCAACTTGAACAGAAATCGGAACACGAGAAAGCACACGAATAAAACAAGACACCCCTCCCCGCATACGCAAACACAAATTCGACTTCAACTTAGATCCAAAGCGAGAAAGCTTGTTCACACAAAAGGAAGCAAAAACAAAAGTCCGTGTCCATCACCTAGTCTAGTCTTCGACGTCTTCTCACCAGCGCGGAGCTAAGTGCTGCCACTGGGCGTGGGAGGGAGCCCCCGAGGCCTGAGGGCGGCTCTCCGGAGACTCCGGGGCATGTACAGCCCCAACTCATTATTACGTGAGAGTGTCACGGGCGGCGAGCTTCACAGACACTAGGCCTTCTTCATAGGTACCGCCCTTGCTTCATATCGCTAGATGAGGGGCCCGCCTTGTGCCACCCTTGACCACCGTTGATGGCGACCGGAAACCAGGACGACGCCAATGGGGAAAAGGGGACGCCAGCGGTTCCCTCGATGACCATGGGTCCTCTGCCGGGGTAGGCCTTGAGGCACCTCCCCGGCAGAGGGCCTACCTCTGGAGAACGCCTTGCTCCATGTGCCGTGGGGAGGAGCCTGGCTCTCGGCCCCTATCCTGCTGCCCCCAGTGCCCTCCCATGAGGAGGGAGGCCGCCGTACTGGGGCAGCCATCCGCTGTAGCAACCTGAACCTTGTGCGACCTAAGGTTAGCATAAACTTTCTCTTGAGGAATTAGCGGTACCCGATAGCTGCTGCCGCCGGCATGGCTGTTAAGGTTTCCGTGAGGCTCCTGAAAGAGCTCGGCTTCTAGCGCCTCTTCCTCCCAGCCTGGCCCGAGGAACGAGTCGTGGTCTTCTTCCAGTGCGTACTCTCGATCCACCATGTGGGGCACATAGGCCTCCGGGGTCACCACCCCAAAAGCCTCGCCATAGTTCCCCGTGCGCCATGTAGTCCGACTTGAAGCCCCATCTTGTGGGCGGTAGGGAAGTGGCCCGCATGGGCCATAGGCAGTGGTGCGCATGCCCTCGCTCGCCAAGGGCGGTGCCGGTGCAGCCTGTTGCCCGGTGCTGATGGCCAGGCTGGTGTGGATGAAGCCTTGAGGTGCGCCTGGGGGCGCATGGGCACGGATAGGCCCGCAGTGTGATCCGCCCGGGGCCTGGGGTGGAAGTTGGACGCAGAATGGGGGTGCCCCTGAAGCCGCGGCATCCAGGAGCTCAGCGACGCGCTCCAGTAGCACGTTGTGGTCGCTTTCTTGCGGTCGGCACCGCAGCAGTTCCCGCACCACTGTGAGCACGGCCTTCATGTTTGCCTACTCCCGTCGGGTGTGCGGTGCTATGGCCGCAGCATGGCTTGAGGCCCTTGCTGCCGATCGCACCTGCTGCGGAGTGAGGGCAGGTGATGCTTGACCGCGTCGCTTGCGCCCCGCAGCGCTCTGTGGAGCGCGGGCTGCCTGAGGTGCGGGGTTGAGGTCACCTTGGGCAGGCGACACGGCGTGGGCAGGCCATGCCGCATAGCGGTCGGAGTTGGTCGTCGGGTCGCCGGACATGGAGGCAGTGAAGTGGCAGAATGCAGGACGGAAGAAGGAAGATTTTGGCACACCTCTACCTGGCGCGCCAAATGTCGGATGTTGGGTTCTGGCAGACCCTTAAGGTTCGAACTCTGGGGTGCACACGAAGATCTTCCCCCTACCAATCCACGTCTGATTGCCTCGCGAGGATCTAAGCTAAACGATGAACAACTCAAGGACACAAGATTTATACTGGTTCGGGCCACCGTTGTGGTGTAATACCCTACTACAGTGTGTGGTGTGGTGGATTACCTCAGGGGGTTGAAGATGAACAATACAAGGGGAAGAATAGCCCCGCGAGAGGTGTTCTTGTTGTGGTGGTTTGCTTGAGAAGGATTCGATCCTCTCATAGCCCTAGATGATATTCTCGATGCCTTCTACTGTGGTGGCTATCTCTATGTATGGGCACTCCCCTTGGCTTCCGCCAAGCTTGGGGGAGGTGCCCCGGTATCGTATCACCCCCACTATCTTTTGCCTTTACTTATCTTATTTCGATCCGTAGTTATCTTTTGCTTTAGATGAATAAAAGTTTAGCTCGATCCTTTCTTTTTGAGAGTTTGCTTAGTGATCTATCCTTGTAATTGTGTGCGAGATATATAATAAAGTTTAGTTTGAGTTTTTGCTTTCTTTACTTTCATGTTCCAATTAGAAGAAAGGAAATAAATGAAAAAGATCATATGTTAATCTTATGGTAGGTAATGACACCACATAAGGAAAAGTATAAGTAGATAATTTTATTAGAGATTGACAAACATAGCATTGGTCAATGATGCAACTCATGAAAGAATTAATAAGGGAAGAGAAGATTCACATATAAATACATTATCCTGGAAATATTTTGTGATTGTGAGCCCCCATCAAAATATTATATGCCAAAATTGCTGATGTTGGACAAGGAAGACAACGTAATGATTTATGTTTGTCCATATTCACATAGAAGTTATATTGTCATAGATCCTTCAACATGTGGTGCTTGCCCCCCATCTTTGCTAGCCAAAAATTCTGCACCAAGTAGAGATACTACTTGTGCATCCAAAAACCCTTATACCCAAATCTTATTTTCAAGAGTCCACCATACCTACCTAAGGATTGAATAAGATCCTTCAAGTAAGTTGTCATCGGTGCAATAAGGCAATAAAAAATTGCTTCTAAAAGTGTTAGGTCATTTAGTGTAAGAGAAAATTGAGCATTGTACGAACTTGTGATAGCAAAGAATAAAAGTGACAGACTGCATAATAAAGGTTGCTATCATAAGGGGCAATATAACATGGCGTTCTTTTGCACTAAGGGGTTGAGCATACAAACAAATAAACGCATGGCAACCTCTGCTTCCCTCTGCGAAGGGCCTATATTTTACTTTTATGCAAGAGTCAAAGTTTTTCTCGCTATTCCTTTTTATTTTTCTCCTTTGGCAAGCATCATGTGGTGAGGAAAGATCTAGGCACATGTGTCCAGTTGAATATGGGTAACATGAGTTATTATTGTTAACATCACCTTAAGGTGAATACATTGGGAGGCGAAAACTATAAGCCCCTATCTTTCTATGTGTCTGGTTGAAACGTTTTGCTCATATGTATGTGGTGAGTGTTAACAATTATAGAAGACTATAGGATGGTCGAGTATGTGAACTTGCCTAAAGGCTCCGATAGGTGACCCTTCCTAAAAAGATGATGAATTGTAGTTGCAAAGTTGACTAAGAACATAGTTTGTTGGTTTTCAATAGAGTTTATGCTTTATACTTCAATAGTGTGATGAATTGCTACTTATTCATGAGAAGTCTATGATAAAAGTTTTATGTTAAAGTTTGTTGTTGTTTTAATAATTCACATGATGCTTCTATGTCCATATTTTGTTTTTATCGACACCCCTCTCTCTCTCTAAGCATGTGCACATGTTTTTCGATTTTGGTTTTCGCTTGAGGACAAGTGAGGTCTAAGTTTCGGGGAGTTGATACGTCCATTTTGCATCATGTTTACCTACTGTTATTTATAATGTTTTATTGCATAATAATGCTTTTTGGAGCAATTCTAATGCCTTTTCTCTCATAATATCCAAGGTACACACAAAGAGGGAGAATTCCAGCAGCTGGAAATCTGGGCCTGGAAAAGCTATGTCAGGCCACCTATTCTACACAACTCCCAATGGGCTGAAACTTCATGAGGATTTTTTATGGAATAAATAAGAAATACTCGAGCAAATAACCACCGGAGGGGGGACACCTGGTGAGCACAAGACACTAGGGCGCGCTTGGCCCCCAGGCGCGCCCTGGTGGGTTGTGCTCAGCATGGCCCACCTCCGGTGCCCATCTTCTGGTATATAAGTCATTTTGACCTAGAAAAAAGAAGGGGAGGACTTTCGGGATGGAGCGTCGCCATCTCGAGGCGGAACCTAGGCAGGAGCACTTTTGCCCTCCGGCGGAGCGAAACCGCCGGGGAACTTCCCTCCCCGAGGGGGAAATCATCGTCAGCATCATCAACAACAACTCTCCCATCTTGTGGAGGGCAATCTCCATCAACATCTTCAATAACACCATCTCCTCTGAAACCCTAGTTCATCTCCTATGTTCAATCTTTGTATTGGAACTATAGATTGGTGCTTGTGGGTGACTAGTAGTGTTGATTACATCTTGTAGTTGATTACTATATGGTTTATTTGGTGGAAGATTATATGTTCAGATCCAATATGCTATTTAATACGCCTCTGATCTTGAGCATGATTATCATTTGTGAGTAGTTACTTTCATTCTTGAGGTCACGGGAGAAATCATGTTGCAAGTAATCATGTGAACTGGGTATGTGTTCGATATTTTGATAGTATGTATGTTGTGATTCCCTTAGTGGTGTCATGTGAACGTCGACTACATGACACTTCACCATATTTGGGCCTAAGGGAATGCATTGTGGATTAGTAATTAGATGATGGGTTGCGAGAGTGATAGAAGCTTAAACCCTAGTTTATGCGCTATTCCGTAAGGGACTGATTGGATCCAAAAGTTTAATGCTATGGTTAGAATTTATTCTTAATACTTTTCTCGTAGTTGCGGATGCTTGCGAGGGGGTTAATCATAAGTAGAAGGTTTCTTCAAGTAAGAGAAGCACCTAAGCACCAGTCCACCCACATATCAAATTATCAAAGTAGCGAACATGAATCGAATCAACATGATGAAAGTGACTAGATGAAATTCCAGTGTACCCTCAAGAACACTTTGCTTATTATAAGAGACCGTTTTGGCCTGCCTCAAAAGGATTGGGCTACCTTGCCGCACTTTTGTTACTACTGTCGTTACTTGCTCGTTACAAATTATCTTGCTATCAAACTACTCTGTTACTTACAATTTCAGCACTTGTAGACATTACCTTATTGAAAACCATTTGTTATTTCCTTCTGCTCCTCGTTGGGTTCGACACTCTAACTTATCGAAAAGGCTACAATTGATCCCATATACTTGTGGGTCATCAATGATTTGAGCAGATATGGCTATATCTACTTAATGAAACACAAGTCTGAAACATTTGAAAAGTTCAAAGAAGTTCAGAGTGAAGTGGAGAATCATCGTAATGAGAAAAAAAGTTTTTACGATCTAATCACGGAGGCAAATATTTGAGTTACAAGTTTGGCCTTCATTTAAAACTATGTACAATTGTTTCACAACTCGCGCCACCTGGAACACCACCGTGTAATGGTGTGTCTGAACGTTGTAATCGTAATTTATTACATATCATGCGATCTATGATGTCTCTTACCGATTTACCACTATTGTTTTGGGGTTATGTATTTGAGACAGTTGCATTCATGTTAAATAGGGCACCATCTAAATTCGTTGAGACGACACCCTATGAATTGTGGTTTGGCAAGCAACCTAAGTTGTCATTTCTTAAAGTTTGGGGTTGCGACACTTATGTCAAAAGGCTTCAGCCTGATAAGCTCGAACCCAAACCGGAGAAGTACATCTTCATAGGATAGCCTAAGGAAACAATTAGGTACACCTTCTACCACAGATTTGAAGGCAAGATCTTTGTTGCCAAGAATGGGACATTTCTAGAGAAGGAGTTTCTCTGAAAAGAAGTGAGTGGGAGGAAAGTAGAACTTGATGAGGTAATTGCACCTTCTCTCAAATTGGAAGGTAGCTCATCACAGAAAATTGTTCCCGTGATGCCTACACCAAATAGAGAGGAAGCTAATGATGATGATCATGAAACTTCAGATCAAGTTACTACTAAATGTCGTAGGTCAATCAGAGAATGATCCGCACTAGAGTGATACGGTAATCATGTTCTGGAAGTCATGTTACTAGACCATGATGAACCTACTAACTATGAAGAAGCTATGATGAGCCCACATTCCGATAAATGGCTTGAGGCCATGAAACCTGAGATAGGATCCATGTATGAGAACAAAGTGTGGACTTTGGTGGACTTACCCGATGATCGGCAAGCCATAGAGAATAAATGGATCTTCAAGAAGAAGACTGACACCGATGGTAATGTTACTGTCTACAAAGCTCAACTTGTCGCAAAAGGTTTTCAACAAGTTCAAGGAGTATGATGAGACTTTCTCATCCGTAGTGATGCTTAAGTCTGTCTGAATCATGTTAGCAATTGCCGCATTTTGTGATTATGAAATTTGGCAAATGGATGTCAAAACTGCATTCCTTAATGGATTTCTTGAAGAAGAGTTGTATATGATGCAACCAGAAGGTTTTGTCGATCCTAAAGGTGCTAACAAAGTGTGCAAGCTCCAGCGATCCATCTATGAACTGGCGCAAGCACCTCGCAGTTGGAATATACGCTTTGATGAGGTGATCAAAACATATGGTTTTATGCAGACTTATGGTGAAGACTATATTTACAAGAAAGTGAGTGGGAGCTCTGTAGCATTTCTGATACTATATGTGGATGACATATTGTTGATCAGAAATGATATAGAATTTCTGGATAGCGTAAAAGGATACTTGAATAAGAATTTTTCAATGAAAGACCTCGTTGAAGCTGCTTATATACTGGGCATCAAGGTCTATAGGGATAGATCGAGACGCTTAATAGGACTTTCACAAAGCACATACCTAGACAAGATTTTGAAGAAGTTCAAAATAGATCAGTCAAAGAAAGAGTTCTTGCCTGTGTTGTAAGGTGTGAAGTTGAGTAAGACTCAAAGCCCGACCACGACAGAAGATAGAGAGAGAATGAAAGTCATTCCCTATGCCTCAGTCATAGGTTCTATAAAGTATGCCATGTTGTGTACCAGACCTATTATGTACCTTGCCATGAGTTTAGCAAGGGGGTACAATAGTGATCCAGGAGTAGATCACTGGACAATGGTCAAAATTATCCTTAGTTACCTAAGAGGACTAAGGAAATGTTTGTCGGTTATGGAGGTGATAAAGAGTTCATCGTAAAAGGATTACATCGATGCAAGCTTTGACACTAATCCAGATGACTCTCAGTATCAATCTTGATACATATTGAAAGTGGGAGCAATTAGCTAGAGTATCCCCATCCAGAGCATTGTAGACATAGAAATTTGCAAAATACATACGGATCTGAATGTGACCAACCCATTGACTAAACCTCTCTCACAAGCAAAACATGATCACACCTTAGTACTCTTTGGGTGTTAATCACATGGTGATGTGAACTAGATTATTAACTCTAGTAAACTCTTTGGGTGTTGGTCACATGGCAATGTGAACTATGGGTGTTAAATCACATGGTGATGTGAACTAGATTATTGACTCTAGTGCAAGTGGGAGACTGAAGGAAATATAGCCTCGAGGCAATAATAAAGTTGTTATTTTATATTTCCTTATTCATGATAAAGGTTTAATATTCATGCTAGAATTGTATTGATTGGAAACCTAAATACATGTGTGAGCACATAAACAAACACCGCCTCTACTTGACTAGCTCGTCGATCAAAGATGGTTAAGGTTTCCTAACCATGGACATGAGTTGTCATTTGATAACAGGATCACATCCTTAAAAGAATGATGTGATGGACAAGACCCATCCGTTAGCTTAGCATAACGATCGTTCTATTTTATTGCTATTACTTTCTTCATGTCAAATACATATTCCTTTGACTATGAGATCATGCAACTCCCGGATACCAGAGGAGTGCCTTGTGTGCTATCAAACGTCACAATGTAACTGGGTGATTATAAAGATGCTCTACAGGTATCTCCGAAGGTGTTTTGTTGGGTTGGCATGAATCAAGATTAGGATTTGTCACTCCGAGTATCGGAGAGGTGTCTCTGGGCTCTCTCAGTAATACACATCATAATAAGACTTGCAAGCAAATGAATAATGAGTTAGTCACGGGATGTTGTATTACGGAACTAGTAAGTAGACTTGCCAGTAACGAGATTGAACTAGGTATAGAGATAACGACGATCGAATCTCGGGCGAGTAACATACCGACGGACAAAGGGAATTGTGTATGTTGTCATAACGGTTCGACTGATAAAGATCTTTGTAGAATATGTAGGAGCCAATATGAGCATCCAGGTTCTGCTATTGGTTATTGACCGGCGAGGTGTCTCGGTCATGTCTACATAGTTCTCGAACCCATAGGGTCCGCACGCTTAACGTTCGATGACGATATTGTATTATATGAGTTATGTGATTTGGTGACTGAATGTTGTTCGGAGTCCAAGATGAGATCACGGACATGACCAGGAGTCTCGAAATGGTTGAGAGGTAAAGATTGATATATAGGATGATAGTATTAGGACACCAGAAGTGTTCCGGAGTGTATCAGGTACTTATCGGAGTACCGGAGGGGTTACCGGAACCCCCGGGGGGAATATATGGGCCATATGGGCAATGAGAGGGGAGCACACCAGCCCACAAGGGGTGGCGCGCCCCCCTATGGCATGTGTCCGAATTGGAGAAGGAAAAAGGGGGGTTCGCCCCCCTCCTTTCTCTCTTCCCCCTTCCCTTTCTTCTCTGGTGGAAAAAGGAAAGGGGGGGCGCCACTTGGGGAAACCCCAAGTAGGATTCGGATCCTACTTGGGACGCCCCTGGATTCCTCTCCTCCCCTCCCACCTACATATATGCGGGAAGGGGGGCGCCTAGAACACACAACATCAATTGTTAGCCGTGTGCGGCGGCCCCCTCCAAAGTTTACACCCCCGGTCATATTTTCCGGTGCTTAGGCGGAGCCCTGCAAGGATCACTTCACCGTCACCGTCACCCTGCTGTCGTGCTGACGGAACTCATCAACTACCTCGACACCTTGCTGGATCAAGAAGGCCAGGGACGTCACCGAGCTGAACATGTGCAGAACTCGGAGGTGTCATACGTTCGGTGCTTGATCGGTTAGAGCTAGAAGAAGTTCGACTACATCAACCGCGTTGTCAAAACGCTTCCGCTTTTGGCCTACGAGGGTATGTAGACACACTCTCCCCCTCGTTCTTATGCAGCTCCATGGATAGATCATTGTGTGTGCATAGAATTTTTTTTGTTTTCCATGCAACGTTTCCCAACAGAGATACCATGTGATGATCGGGTGTGATAGACTCTATGTTCACATACAATGACTGTAAGACTGTTTTACACATGCATAATACTTGGGTTAAACTTGACGAGCCTAGCATGTACAGACATGGCCTCAGAACACTGGAGACCGAAAGGTCGAACGTGAATAATATAGTAGATATGATCAACATAGAGATGTTCACAATTGATGACTACCCCATCTCACGTGATGATCAGACATGGGTTAGTTTATTTGGATCACGTATCACTTAGATGACTTGAGGGATGTCTATTTAAGTGGGAGTTCATTAGTAATTTGATTAATTGAACTTAATTTATCATGAACTTAGTCTTGATAGTTTTGCATATCTATGTTGTAGATCAATAGCTCGCGATATAGCTCATATATATGTGTGTGTGTGTATATATATATATATATATATATATATATATATATATATATATATATATATATATATATATATGATATGTTCCTAGAGAAAACTAAGTTGAAAGATGATAGTAGCAATGATGCATACTTGGTCCATGATCTGAGGATTATCCTCATTGCTGCACAGAAGAATTATGTCCTTGATGCACCACTAGGTGACAAACCTATTGCAGGAGCAGATGCAGACGTTATGAACGTTTTGCAAGCTCGATATGATGACTACTTGATAGTTTAGTGCACCATGCTTTACGGCTTAGAACTGGGACTTCAAAAATGTTTTGAACACCATGGAGCATATGATATGTTCCAAGAACTGAAATTGGTATTTCAAACTCATGCCCGTGTCGAGAGGTATGAGACCTCTAACAAGTACTTTGCCTACAAGATGGAGGAGAATAGCTCAGCTAGTGAGCATGTACTCAGAATGTCTGGGTACTACAATCGCTTGAATCAAGTGGGAGTTAATCTTCCAGATAAGATAATGATTGACAGAGTTCTCTAGTCACTATCACTAAGCTACTAGAACTTTGTGATGAACTATAATATGCAAGGGATGACGAAAACGATTCCCGAGCTCTTTGTGATGCTGAAATCGGTGAAGGTAGAAATCAAGAAAGAACATCAATTGTTGATGGTTAACAAGGCCACTAGTTTCAAGAAAAAGGGCAAAGGGAAATAAAGGGAACTTCAATAAGAACATCAACAAGTTACCACTCCCATGAAGAAACCCAAAGCTGGACCTAAGCCTGAAATTGAGTGCTTCTACTACAAAGGGAATGGTCCCTAGAAGCGAAACTGCTCCAAATACTTGACGGATAAGAAGGATAGCAAAGTGAACAAAGGTATATTTGATATATGTGTTATTGATGTGTACCTTACTAGTATTCATAGTAGCCCCTGGGTATTTGATACCGGTTCAGTTGCTAAGATTAGTAACTCGAAAGAGGAGTTACAGAATGAACAGAGACTAGTTAAGGGTGAGGTGACGATGTGTGTTGGAAGTGATTCCAAGGTTGATAAGATCACCATCGCACACTCCCTCTACCTTCGAGATTAGTGTTGAACCTAAATAAGTGTTATTTGGTGTTTGCATTGAGCATGAATATGATTGGATCATGTTTATTGCAATACGGTTATTCATTTAAGTCAGAGAATAATTGTTGTTCTGTTTACATGAATAAAACCTTCTATGGTCATACACCCAATGTAATTGGTTTATTGAATCTCGATCGTAGTGACGCACATATTCATAATAATGATGCCAAAAGATGAAAAGTTGATAATGATAGTGCAACATATTTGTGGCACTGCGGTTTAGGTCATATTGGTGTAAAGCGCATGAAGAAATTCCATACAGATGAACTTTTTGGAATCACTTGATTATGAATCATTTGATACTTGCGAACCATGCCTCATGGGCAAGATTACTAAAACTCCGTTCTTCAGAGCAATGGAGCGAGCTAATGACTTATTGGAAATAATACATACTGATGTATGCGGTCCGAGGAGTGTTGAAGCACGCGGGTATCGTTATTTTCTGACTTTTACAGATGATTTGACTAGGTATAGGTATACCTGTAACATCCCAATTTTCAATTAGGATGTTATACATAGATCATCATATGCATATCATATTTATTCTTGCATTTTGCGGTGATCCTGGAAATCTTAAGCAACTCAAGGACCCAAGGAGAGAGTTGGAGGTTTCACAAAATTCATATTTGAATTTAGTTCAAATTTGAAGAAAGGATCAGTTTGATTTTATTATTTTTCTCTCCAATTATTTCCAATATTAAAAATAAATGAGAGAAGACAATGTGACTTCTTCAAACTAAGAGAAATATTGGAGAAATAAAGTTAAAATCAAATTATTATTTTATTTGGTATTTTATTTGAATTAGAAAAATGTTGCACTTTTGAAAACTGCATTTTAGTCTAGAAGAATGTTCATCTTGTCCTAATTTTTACGTTTGAACGGTGAAAATTGTTTCTGGAATTTTTAGAATTTTTTATATATTTATTTAGGATTTTTCCTTCGTGGCGAAATTGTTTTAAAAAAAGTTTCAAAATTATATTTATTTAGGATTGGGCTACCTTGCTGCACTTTTGTTATTACTGTCATTACTTGCTCGTTACAAATTATCTTGCTATCAAACTACTCTGTTACTTACAATTTCAGCACTTGCAGACATTACCTTGTTGAAAACCACTTGTCATTTCCTTCTGCTCCTTGTTGGGTTCGACACTCTAACTTATCGAAAAGGCTACAATTGATCCTATATACTTGTGGGTCATCAATGATTTGAGTAGATATGGCTATATCTAATTAATGAAACACAAGTCTGAAACATTTGAAAAGTTCAAAGAATTTTAGAGTGAAGTGGAGAATCATCGTAACAAGAAAATAAAGTTTCTACGATCTATTGCGGAGGCGAATATTTGAGTTATGAGTTTGGCCATCATTTAAAACAATGTGGAATTGTTTGACAACTCATGCCACCTGGAACACCACAACGTAATGGTGTGTCCAAACATCGTAACCGTACTTTATTAGATATGGTGTGTTCTGTGATGTCTCTTACATATTTAACACTATCGTTTTGGGGTTATGCATTAGAGACAACTGCATTCATGTTAAATAGGGCACCATCTAAATCCGTTGAGATGACGCCGTATGAACTGTGGTTTGGCAAGAAACCTAAGCTGTCATTTCCTAAAGTTTGGGATTGTGACACTTATGTAAAAAGGCTTCAGCCTGATAAGATCGAACCCAAATCGGAGAAGTACATCTTCATAGGATACCCTAAGGAAACAATTAGGTACACCCTCTACCACAGATCCGAAGGCAAGATCTTTTTTGCCAAGAATGGAAGATTTCTGGAGAAGGAGTTTCTCGAAAGAAGAGAGTGGGAGGAAAGTAGAACTTGATGAGGTAATTGTACCTTCTCTCGAATTGGAAGGTAGCTCATCACAGAAAACCGTTCTCGTGATGCCTACACCAACTAGAGAGGAGGTCGAATTTCGTGTTTTGACCCTTTTTGGAAAGAATTTCAGGATCTGACCCTTGTTTGAATTTTTTTCAAGATTTGACCCTTTTTCCTACCGCCAGGGCCTCTGGCGGTAGGGTTAGATAGCCTACCGCCACAACCCATGGTGGTAGGAAACTTATCCACGTTAGCGCGCGGAGACGGCGCCGTCCCCCTCCGTCGCACCCTACCGCCCAGGGCCCTGGCGGTAGGCTGTCTAACCATACCGCCAGGGGCCCTGGCGGTAGGGTCCCGGCAGTTATTTGCCCTGAAACCCTCGCGCCCCTGCCCATCTCCCCACCCCTCCCCTCCCCCCCGTCGGCAGTTCATCCTTTTCTCCCCCAAGTCGCCCCTCTCTCTGTAACGCCCCGAGACCGATGTGCCAGGTGTCGTGTAGTTATTCGCTGTTGTTGCCCTATCATTGCTTGCGTGTCATGCATTGCATATCATGTCATCATGTGCATTTCAATCGCATACGTGTTCGTCTCATGCATCCGAGCTTTTTCCCCGTTGTCCGTTTTGCATTCCGGCGCTTCGTTCTCCTCCGGTGATTATTTCTACCTTTCTTTCTTGTGTGGGGATTAAACATTTCCGGATTGGACCGAGACTTGTCAAGCGGCCTTGGTTTACTACCGGTAGACCGCCTGTCAAGTTTCGTACCATTTGGACTTCGTTTGATACTCCAACGGTTAACCGAGGGACCGAGAAGGCCTCGTGTGTGTTGCAGCCTAACACCCTTCCATTTTGACCAAAAACCCACCTAACTCCCCTCCATGCTCTCGGTCGTTCGATCACGATCGCGTGGCCGAAAACCGCTCCTCATTTGGACTCTCCTAGCTCCCTCTACCTATATATATGTCTTCCTCCCCGAAATTCCCGCAGTCCAACCCTAGCCCTCTCCCTCCTCGCGCCGCCGGACGCGTCCGCCCGCGCCGGACACGTCCAGCCTCCAGGTCGCTCCGACGAATCGGAGGCCGCCACGTCACCTCCTCCGCGCCCGCAGCTAGTCCCGGGGCGCCACTTGTCCACCCGCGCCCACTTCGCCGCCGGGCCCCGTGAAGCCCAGATCGGACCCGCCCCGGGCCGCGCCGGGCCCGAGGGAGCCCGCAACCTCGCCGCCCGAACCCGTCTTGCCCGATCTGCGCCGCCGCCTTCGCGCCGTCGCCGGCGACCAACTCCGGCGACCGGAGCACGCCGCCGCCCGTCCTCTGCCTCGATATCCGCCGCCTGCACCAGGTCACCGGCCTCCGCGCCCGTCTCCTCCTTCCTTCTCTGGCCCGATCTCTCCCTCACCTCGCTCTCTCTCTTCTCCCCGCAGGATCTGCCGCCGCCGCCTCGTGAAGCTCCGCTCGACGTCGGTGGACCTCGCCGTCGCCGGGAACGGAGCCCCCGCGGCCAGATCCGTCCGGATCCGCTGCAGCAGCGCCGTCCCGGAACCTCCCTGCGCCTTCCAACCTTCCCGCCGGCGTCCCTGCGGCACCTGTCGCCGCCATGGCCTCGTGCTCGGGCGGGAGCACGAGGGCCTCGCTCGCCTGGGCCAACCTCCTCCGATCCGGCCCATCTCCCACCGCCTCGGCCTCCTTCCTCCTCTGCCGGGCCGAGCCCAGGGTGAGCAGTCCCCCAGCGCCCGCCTCTTTTTTTTCTTTTTCCCTGCCTGCTGTGGGCTTGCCCCAGTTTCGGCCCGATATGTTTTTTTTTCAGGGCCTGCGAATTTGTCTATTATCCTCAGTTTGTCAGTTTTACAGATTAGACCCTCATGTTCATGCATTTAATAACCCATGAACCCTGCATCGGATTAAAATGTTTTATATATGAAACTTGCTCAGAATTTTGTGTAGATTAATAACATCCAACTTTCATCTATGTTTGAGATGATAAAAATGTTGTTTGCATTAATTTGCTCCTATGCCATGCTAAATGCTTTATTTCATAACTAAATAACCGTAGCTCGGTTTTAAATAAACTTTATATGTAAATGGGGTGGAAAAATGCCTAGATTAACATGTTGCACTTTATTTTCCTGTTTAACAACATTAAAATTGTGTTTAGGGCAGAACAGTACCTAATCTAAAATATGCATATGGGAGTTTCCGGAATTGTTGTTCGTTGCTTCCGGCCTCATTTAAACTTGACTAGATAGGTAGTTTTACTTTGCTTCACCCTCTTGCCATGTTAACCAACATTTAATATTGTTGAGTACATAAACGAGACCAAACTAAATAACTTGTTGTGGTGTTTCGTCAATATGCAACCCGTTGCATATTGAGCTCCACTTAACTTGTAGTATTGTTTGTTGCACTTTGCCATGCCTTGCCTCATTAAACCGGACATGCATCATACTCGTTTGTGCATCATGCCATGTTGAGGTGTTGGTTATTTACTATGTTGTGTGCTTCTTTTCCGGTGTTTGCTTCTTCGGGTTGGTTCCGATAACGTCGCGTTTGTGAGGATCCGTTCAACTACGTCCGTTTGTCTTCTTCATGGACTCGTTCTTCTTCCTTGTGGGATTTCAGGCAAGATGATCATACCCTCGAAATCACTACTATCTTTGCTATGCTAGTTTGCTCGCTCTTTTGCCATGCCAATGCTACGATGCCTACCACTTGCTTGTCAGCCACCCAAATTGCCATGTTCAGCCTCTAACCCACCAATGTCCTAGCAAACCGTTGATTGGCTATGTTACCGCTTTGCTCAGCCCCTCTTATAGCGTTGTTAGTTGCAGGTGAAGATTGAAGTTTGTTCCTTGTTGGAACATGGAGATACAGTTCCTTGTTGGAACATTTATTTGCTTGTTGGGATATCACAATATATCTTACTTAATTAATGCATCTATATACTTGGTAAAGGGTGGAAGGCTCGGCCTTATGCCTGGTGTTTTGTTCCACTCTTGCCGCCCTAGTTTCCGTCATATCGGTGTTATGTTCCCGGATTTTGCGTCCCTTACGCGGTTGGGCTATAATGGGAACCCCTTGACAGTTCGCCTTAAGTAAAGCTTCTCCAGCAATGCCCAACATTGGTTTTACCATTCGCCACCTAGCCTCTTTTTCCCTTGGGTTTCGCGGACTCAAGGGTCATCATTATTTTACCCCCCCCCCGGGCCAGTGCTCCTCTGAGTGTTGGTCCGAACTGAGCTGCCTGCGGGGCCACCTCGGGGAAACTTGAGGGTTGGTTTTACTCGTAGCTAGTCTCATCTGAGTGTGCCCTGAGAAAGAGATATGTGCAGCTCCTATCGGGATTTGTCGGCACATTCGGGCGGTGTTGCTGGTTTAGTTTTACCCTGTCAAAATGTCTTGTTGTAGCGGGATACCGAGTCTGATCGGAGTGTCTCGGGTGGAGGTCTATTCCTTCGTTGACCGTGAGAGCTTGTGATGGGCTAAGTTGGGACACCCCTGCAGGGATTTGAACTTTCGAAAGCCGTGCCCGCGGTTATGGGCAGATGGGAATTTGTTAACGTCCGGTTGTAGAAAACCCGAAGTTGACCTTAATTAAAATACATCAACCGTGTGTGTAACCGTGATGGTCTCTTTCCGGCGGAGTCCGGGAAGTGAACACGGTGTTGGAGTTATGCTTGACGTAGGTTGCTATAGGATCACTTCTTGATCATACTTTTATCGACCGTGCTTTGCCCTCTCTTCTCGCTCTCTTTTGCGATTGTAGCCACCATATATGTTAGTCGCTTGCTGCAGCTCCACCTCATTACTCCATCCTTCCTATGAGCTTGAATAGTCTTGATCTCGCGGGTGCGAGATTGCTGAGTCCCCGTGGCTCACAGATACTTCCAAAACCAGCTTGCAGGTGCTGATGAGTCTGTGCAAATGACGCAACCAAGCTCAGGAGGAGCTCGATGAAGATCTTGCCCTTTGTGTTGTTTCGTTCTAGTTGATCAGTAGTGGAGCCCAGTTGGGGTCGATCGGGGACCTTTGTCGCATTTGGGGTTCTTCTTTTATTTTGGTTCCGTAGTCGGACCTTGATTGTATCTGTTTGATGTAATGCTTTATTCATGTAATTGTGTGAAGTGGCGATTGTAAGCCAACTATGTATCTCTTTCCCTTTTGTATACATGGGTTGTGTGAAGATTACCTCACTTGCGACATTGCTTTCAATGCGGTTATGCCTCTAAGTCGTGCTTCGACACGTGGGAGATATAGCCGCATCGAGGGCGTTACACTCTCCCTCTCTCATCTCCTCCACTCCCCCCTTGGATCTTCACCGATTCTTCACCGTTTTGGCGAATCGAGATGGCCCCGAGGACAGAACCGTAATCTCCTCCGATCCCTCCAATTAGTTTTTGCAAACTTGCTACCGATTTGACGCATTATTTGCTTGAAATCCCTCATGTTTTTGAACTTAGATTGAATATTTTTTTCACCTAAGATTGATTGTAGTTGTAGTTCTTAGTTCTTTAGTAAGTAGTGGTATTGGATATGTACTCTAATCAATAGTTCATATGTTAGTGTCAAGATGAACCCTAGTTCATAATTTTTTTATTAAAAAAATTATGATGTAATGTTGATAAAGGGATGAACCCTAGTTTGATGATGCATGTGATATGATGATATGATCTAGTGTGAAGATGAACCCTAGTTTGATGATGCATGTTGATATGATGATATGAAGATGTTGTTTGGAAAATTTTGTTTAAAAATATGAAGCTATGATGTATGTTGGAGGTTTTTTTTTGATATGATGCATGTTGATATGATTTGATCCATCATGTGTAGTAGATGTTGTTGGAGGAATATGCTTAAATTTTTATTTTGATATGATTTGAGTTCATTGTTTGTTTATGTATGCTTATGCTTATGGTGCTTTTGTTTATGAAACTCTATTAAGGCGGCCACCTCTTGCGGACAACATCGGCCAACGGTACTCCATGCTGGACTGGGCATTCGACAAGGGTCATCGTGCCCGTTTCATAGAGAACGGAGAGGTAAGTGATATGAAAGAAATTTTGATCAAAGTTCTCGGATTGATGAAAATGATTTCCTAACTTTTTGGCGTTCACTTTTTGACAGACGCTCTAGCCACTGCGCATGAGGGGTCACGGGGTTCATGGGCATATGGACTACGACGAGCTCTACGCGCCGTTCTTCAAGAAAGCCCGTCTGTTGGGTTTCGTGCTACAGTTCAAGCGTCAGCCGCCGACGCTTGTCCACGCGGCTCTCACAGCTCTGATTAACCGTTGGAGACCGGAGACCCATTCTTTCCATCTGCCATGCGGGGAGATGACGGTGACCCTAGAGGACTGGGGGATGATTACTGCAGTGCCGATCGAGGGTCATGCACTCACCGGTCGAGTGGAGAGGGCCAACTGGCACGAGAGGGTCACCACCCTCATCAGCGACTGCCCCGGTGCCAAGAGTAACCGTACATCTGGTGTGCCGTTGATCTGGCTCTCGGAGCACCGGAAGACATGCCCCCAAGGCGCAGATGAGGCGACTGTGGAGTTGTACGCGAGGGCCTATCTGTGGTATATTCTCTCGGAGGTCGTGTTTCCAGACAGCTCCGGGAACTCTGCCAACTGGGCGTATCTGTTCTTCCTAGCAGACTGGGATGCAGGGTACAGTTGGGGGACGGCATCTCTCGCCTACCTATACCGTTCGGTAAGAGAGTGTCTAATTGCGTACCTACCTACGAAAGTGTGTCCATGACATTTTCTTATATCTGATCCTCATTTGATGTTTTGCAGCTTGACGATGCAACGCAGAGGACGGGAGACAAATCCAATATGGTTGGCTTTGTCTGGGCCTTCTCCATTTGGATGTGGGAGCGGCTGCCGGTGGGGCATCCGGAGAAGTTGCAAAGACGCCCATGGGAAGACTATGGAGAAGAAGGCGACGAGACTCGAAACCCCACCGTAGCTTACGAGTGGGACGTTGTCAAACTCTACACGGGCCTAAACAAGACTTTGTACAAGACCTACACCAACGAGTTGGACTCTTTGACGCATACGCAGGTATATGAACTCGCCCAACACCTTTCTCTTTGATTCCACTATTGACCGAGAGTGCGAACTTACCAAGGTATATGTAATAGGTAATCTGGTGCCCGTATCGACAAGAACGAGAGTGGGACTTTGATCTGAACATGATGTGCGATGCGGACCGTGGTCTCTGGCGGTGCATCGTGCCCATGATCTGTGTGTATGCCGTCGAGTGGCATTTGCCACAACGCGTGGCCACGCAGTTTGGGATTTATCAGCATACCCCACCGGGCCAGCCCACCGATACTGGCGGCCACGCGCTCCACCTGTGAGCTCTTTGTTCTCTGTGAGATTATCATGTTTATTGTTGCTTATGATGATCTCATTGCGCTTATGATGATTCTTGTTGCTTATGCCTTGCAGGATGAGCCGACAGAAGAATCAGTCGATCACAGACTGGGGAGAGGAGCGTAAGACTCATGTGACGGAGTGGAACCGACGGAGGTACCGTAAAGACGTGGAGAGGAGAGTGACTAACTGGGATGATTACGTGGGCCGACACATGAGGTGGTACGATGATGGCCAGAAGCACCGTCTTTGTCTCAGGCCTCGATGGACGGCGGAAGACATCACGGAGCTGGAGTGGGCTGGCCCCGATGAACAGGCATACCAGACCGGCATCAGAGACATGCACAGTGGATTTAGGGAGTTTGCACCCCTCATCAACAGTTTATTCGTCATCATGACTGACTTATGCCATCCAGTCCAATGAGCTGAACAGATGCATCTTCGATGCCTCAGATGCACTAGGTGATCTTCCCGGGAGCATAGAATCGGAGACCAGAGTCAGGGGGACGATGAAGGTACATTTTCAGCCTCCTCGGAACAGATGCATCTTTTTCACTTGCAATCAGTCGATCTGATACTTATTATGACCTTGCTTCATTGTGTGTGCAGAAGTTCGTGCAGCATTGTCGCAAGCTGGTAGGGCTGCTTGGGTGTGCTGGAGCTGGGTCAGTTGAAGCTTATCAGCCTGTAGCCACACAGGGTCTCATCGGCTCATCGAGCCATGCTCCCTCATCGTCTAGGTTGGTTGGGGAGGAGGAGGAGGAGGATGAGGAGGATGAGGAGGAGGAGGAGGAGGAGGAGGAGGAGGAGGAGGAGGAGGCCACATATGAAGAAGGGGAGGAGGAGGATGAGAGAAACGGGGAGGAGGAGTACGATGAAGATTATGGACCTCCAGCAACTCAAACGTCTCGAGCATCTCAGCTGCCGAAGAAGAGGAATCTGAAGAAGAAGGATTTGCTGAGTCCGAACCCTTTCCAGAGACCGGTTCCTCGACGGCCCAAGAAGAAGACCGAAGAGACTCGTTCAAAGAGTAACGAGGACCGTACCTCCAAGAGGGGAAGGAGCAACTGATTATGCTCTTCGATAGTTGGCTCTTTTAGTTTGGTTGAACTTCGTTTGGTTGAACTTTTCTAGTGGTTATGAAACTACGTGGAACTATGTGTTTGCTATTTGTGGATCTATGTGTTTGCTATTTGTGAAACTATGTGGAACTCCGTTTACTAATTAGTTGAAGTTCGTTTGAAATGTTCTATGCACTTCAAATTTGTTAATGTGTATGTGATGCCCAAGTTTAATTGTTTGAGACCTATGATATTGTTGTCATATTTGTGAAACTTGCTATAATATTGCTGTCATATTGAATTTGAAAAGAAGCAAGCAAATGAACTTAAATTCATAAAACACAGGCCCCTACCGCCAAGGACCCTGGCGGTAGGGTCAGACAACCTACCGCCAGGGCCCTTTCATTCTTCGTTACAGTAACATTGCACTGAAAACACAAGACCCTACCGCCATGGGCTCTGGCGGTAGGGTCGCACAGCCTACCGCCAGGGCCCTTCAATTCTTTGTTACAGAAACATTACACTGAAAAAACAGGACCCTACCGCCATGGGCTCTGGCGGTAGGGTCGCACAGCCTACCACAAGGGCTCCTGGCGGTAGGTACTTAACCACGTTCAGCGCAGTCAAACGGCCGCCGTCCCCCTCCGTCGCACCCCTACCGCCATGGGCCGTGGCGGTAGGCTATCTAACCCTACCGCCAGAGGCCCTGGCGGTAGCAAAAGGGTCAAATCTCGAAATTTTTAGCAACAGGGGTCAGATCCTGAAATTCTTTCCAAAAAGGGTCAAAACACGAAATTCGGCCTAGAGAGGAAGCTAATGATGATGATCATGAAACTTCAGATCAAGTTACTACTGAACCTCATAGGTCAACCAGAGCATGATCCACACGAGAGTGGTACGGTAATCATGTTCTGGAAGTCATGTTACTAGACCATGACGAACCTACGAACTACGAAGAAGCTATGATGAGCCTAGATTCCGATAAATGGCTGGAAGCCATGAAATCTGAGATAGGATCCCGCTACCTCTTGAGCATGCGTTGGTTCTCCCTTGAAGAGGAAAGGGTGATGCGGCAAAGTAGCGTAAGTATTTCCCTCAGTTTTTGAGAACCAAGGTATCAATCCAGTAGGAGGCTATACGCAAATCCCTCGTACCTACACAAACAAAATAAGAACCTTGCAACCAACGCGATAAAGGAGTTGTCAATCCCTTCACGGCCACTTGCAAAAGTGAGATCTGATAGAGATAATAAGATAAATATTTTTGGTATTTTTATGATATAGATTGGAAAGTAAAGATTGCAAAATAAAATAGATCGGGAACTTATATGATGGAAAATAGACACAGGGGCCATAGGTTTCACTAGTGGCTTCTCTCAAGATAGCATAAGTATTACGGTGGGTGAACAAATTACTGTCGAGCAATTGATAGAAAAGTGCATAATTATGAGAATATCTAGGCATGATCATGTATATAGGCATCACGTCCGTGACAAGTTGATCGAAATGATTCTGCATCTACTACTATTACTCCACACATCGACCGCTATCCAGCATGCATCTAGAGTATTAAGTTCATATGAATAGAGTAACGCATTAGGCAAGATGACATGATGTAGAGGGATAAACGCAAGCAATATGATATAAACCCCATCTTTTTATCCTCGATGGCAACAATACAATACGTGCCTTGCTGCCTCTGCTGTCACTGGGAAAGGACACCGCAAGATTGAACCCAAAGCTAAGCACTTCTCCCATTGCAAGAAAGATCAATCTAGTAGGCCAAACCAAACTGATAATTTGAAGAGACTTGCAAAGATAATAAATCATACATAAAAGAATTCACAGGAGATTCAAATATTGTTCATAGATAATCTTGATCATAAACTGACAATTCATCGGATCTCGATAAATACACCGCAAAAAGAACTACATCGAATAGATCTCTAAGAAGATTGAGGAGAACTTTGTATAGAGATCCAAAGAGAGAGAAGAAGCCATCTCGCTAATAACTATGGACCGGAAGGTCTGTGGTAAACTACTCACACTTCATCGGAGAGGCTATGGTGTTGATGTAGAAGCCATCCGTGATCGATTCCCCCTCCGGCGGAGCGCCGAAAAAGGCCCCAAGATGGGATCTCACGGGTACAGAAGGTTGCGGCAGTGGAAATAGGGTTTCGTGATGCTCCTGGATGTTTTCAGGGTATATGAGTATATATAGGCGAAGGAAGTCGGTCAAGGGAGCCACGAGGGGCCCATGAGGGTGGGGGGATCGCCTACTCCCCCTGGGCGCGCCCTCCTGCCTCATGGCCGCCTCGTTTCTTTCTTGATGTCCACTCCAAGTCTCCTGGATTGCGTTTGTTCCAAAAATAACTCTCCCGAAGGTTTCATTCCGTTTGGACTCCGTTTGATATTCCTTTTCTACGAAACACTAAAATAGGCAAAAAACAATAATTTGGACTGGGCCTCCGGTTAATAGGTTAGTCCCAAAAATAATATAAAAGTGCATAGTAAAGCCCATTAAACATCCAAAACATGTAATATAACAGCATGGAACAATCAAAAATTATAGATACGTTGGAGACGTATCAGATCCATGTATGAGAAAAAAGTGTGGACTTTGGTGGACTTGCCCTATGATCGGCAAGCCATTGAGAATAAATGGATGTTCAAGAAGAAGACAAACGCTGATGGTAATGTCACTATCTACAAAGCTCGACTTGTCGCAAAAGGTTTTTCGACAAGTTCAAGGGGTTGACTATGATGAGACTTTCTCACCCGTAGCGATGCTTAAGTCCGTCTGAATCATGTTAGCAATTGCCACATTTTATGAAATCTGGCAAATGGATGTCAAAACTTCATTCCTTAATGGATATTAAGGAAGAGTTGTATATGATGCAACCAGAAGGTTTTGTCAATCCTAAAGGTGCTAACAAAGTGTGCAAACTCCAGCGATCCATCTATGAACTGGTGCAAGCATCTCAGAGTTGGAATATACGCTTTGATGAGGTGATCAAAGCATATGGTTTTATACAGACTTATGGTGAAGCTTGTATTTACAAGAAAGTGAGTGGGAGCTCTGTAGCATTTCTAATATTATATGTGGATGACATATTTTTGATTGGAAATTATATAGAATTTCTGGATAGCATAAAAGGATACTTGAATAAGAATTTTTCAATGAAAGACTTCGGTGAAGCTACTTATATATTGGGCATCAAGATCTATAGGGATAGATCGAGACGGTTAATAGGACTTTCACAAAGCACATACCTTCACAAGATTTTGAAGAAGTTCGAAATGGATCAGTCAAAGAAAGGGTTCTTGCCTGCGTTGCAAGGTGTGAAGTTGAGTAAGACTCAAAACCCGACCACGACAGAAGATAGAGAGAATGAAAGTTATTCCCTATGCCTCAGCCATAGGTTCTATAAAGTATGCCATGTTGTGTACCAAACCTGTTGTGTACCTTGCCATGAGTTTGGCAAGGGGGTACAATAGTGATCCGAAGTAGATCACTGGACAACGGTCAAATTTATCCTTAGTTACCTAACAGGACTAAGGAGATATTTCTCGATTATGGAGGTAATAAAGAGTTTGTCGTAAAAGGTTATGTCGATGCAAGCTTTGACGCCGATTCGGTTGACTCTGAGTCTCAATCTGGATATGTATTGAAAGTGGGAGCAATTAGCTAGAGTAGCTCCATGCAGAGTATTGTAGACATAGAAAATTGCAAAATACATACGGATTTGAATGTGGCAGACCCATTGACTAAAACCTCTCTCACAAGCAAAACATGGTCACACCTTAGTACTCTTTGGGTGTTAATCACATGGCGTTGTGAACTAGATTATTGACTCTAGTAAATTCTTTGGGTGTTAATCACATGGCGATGTGAACTATTGGTGTTAATCACATGGCGATGTGAACTAGATTATTAACTTTAGTGCAAGGGGAGACTGAAGGAAATATGTCCTAGAGGCAATAATAAAGCTATTATCTTATATTTCCTTATTCATGATAAAGGTTTATTATTCATGCTAGAATTGTATTGATCGGAAACTTAAATACATGTGTGAATACATAAACAAACACCGTGTCCCTAGTATGCCTCTACTAGACTAGCTCGTTGATCAAAGATGGTTAAGGTTTCCTAACCGTAGACATGAATTGTCATTTGATAACAAGATCACATCATTAGGCGAATGATGTGATGGACACAACCCATCTGTTAGCTTGGCATGATGATCATTCAGTTCATTGCTATTGCTTCATATCAAATACATATTTCTTCGACGATGAGATTATGCAACTCACGGATACCGAAGGAATACCTTGTGTTCTATCAAACACCACAATGTAACTGTGTGATCATAAATATGCTCTACAAGTATCTCCGAAGGTCTTTGTTGAGTTGCCATAGATCAAGATTAGGATTTGTCACTTCGAGTATCAAAGAGGTATCTTTAGGCCCTCTCGGTAATACACATCATAAGAAGCCTTGCAAGCAAAGTGACTAATGAGTTAGTTGCAGAATGATGTATTACGAAACAAGTAAAGAGACTTGCCAGTAACGAGATTGAACTAGGTATGAAGATACCGACGATCGAATCTCGGGCAAGTAACATACCGATGGACAAAGGGAATTACGTATGTTGTCATAAGGTTCAACCTATAAAGATCTTCATAGAATATGTAGGACACAATATGGGCATCCAGGTTCCGCTATTGGTTATTGACCAGAGAAGTGTTTCGGTCATGTCTGCATAGTTCTCGAACCCGTAGGGTCCGCATGCTTAATGTTTGTTGATGATATAGTATTATATGAGTTATGTATGTTGGTTACCGAATGTTGTTTGGAGTCCCGAATGTGATCACGGACATGACAAGGAGCTCTGGAATGGTCTGGAGGTAAAGATTGATATATAGGATGACATGGTTAGGCCAAGAGGTAAAGCCCACAGGGCTTTAGGTCGGTGCAAAAGGAGTTTTGCGGAGGGCAGGGGGCCAAAAGCCGGAGACCCTGGCGTCTGGCCTTGGGCCAGACGCCGAGGCCCATGGCGTCTGGGCTAGATGCCAAGGATTGTGGCATATGCTTTTAGAAGTCCGAGAAGGACTCTTCCTTGCGGGCAAAACCGACTTTGATGAGGCTCTTTCTCCAAGTTACAGCCCCAGGGCTCAACATATAAATAGAGGCGCAGGGCTAGCACCTGGAACACATCAAGATTCACCAAGCCGTGTGCCGGCAACCCCGTCCCTCTAGTTTATCCTCTGTCTAGTTTCTGTAGTGCTTGGCGAAGCCCTGCGAAGATTGTTCTTCATCACCAACCGTCACCATGCTATCGTGCTGTCAGAACTCATCTACTACTTCGCCTCTCTTGCTGGATCGAGAAGGCGAGGACGTCATCAAGCTGAACATGTGCTGAACGCGGAGGTTCCATACGTTCGGTACTTGATTGAGATGGATCGTGAAGGTGTACGACTACATCAACAGGGATAACATTCGTTAAGGATCATATATTTTGAAAAAGTAATGATTTTGCTTCTTATATCCATGGGTATTATTAGTTGATATTGTTACTTCATCGTTTCTCAATATTTATACCATAAAGAGATTACATGATACACATGCTAGTTAGCATTTCACATCAACAATTCTGTTTTTATCATTTACATACTCGAGGACGAGATGAATTAAGCTTTGGGGATGCTGATACGCCTCCAACGTATCTATAATTTTTGATTGTTTTATGCTATTATATTATCAATCTCGGATGCTTTATATGCATCTATATGCTATTTTATATCATTTTTTCTATGACTAACCTATTAACTCAGTGACTAGTGCCAATTCCTGTTTTTCTGCTTGTTTTTTTTACTTTTCAGAAAATCAATACCAAATGAAGTCCAAACACGATGAAACTTTACGGTGATTTTTTTGGACCAGAAGGGACCCTAGAAGGTTCGAGAGGAGGCCAGAAGCCTTACGGCAGAGCCACGAGCTCACAGGGCGTGCCCCAGGGGGTAGGCGCCCCCCTGAGGTCGTGACTCGCAACTCCGTTTGACCTAATTCCACCTGTATTAATTTCCAAAAATTCCCAAACCAGTAGAGAGACACCCGAAACACTTTTTCCATCATCGCAAGCCTTTGTTCTTCCATGATCCCATCTGGAGGCCTTTTTTGGTACTCTATCGGAGGGGGAATCGATCATGGAGGGCCTCTACATCAACCTTGTTGCCCTACCGATGGTGCGTGAGTAGTTCACCACCGACCTACGGGTCCATAGCTAGTAGCTAGATGGCTTCCTCTCTCTCTCTCTGATCTTCAATGTCATGTTCTCCTCGATCTTCTTGGAGTTCTATCTGATGTAATCTTCTTTTTGCAGTGCATTTGTTGGGATCCAGCGAATTGTGGGTTTATGATCAGATTATTCATTTAACGTAATTGAGTCTTTTCTAAACTTTTATTATGCATGATTATTACAACTTTGTATTTCTCTTTGATCTATCCATTTGGTTTGGCTAGCTAGATCGATCTATCTTCAGTGTGAGAGGTGCTTTGTAATGGGTCCAATTTTATGGTGTCCTCACCCAGTGATAGAAGGGGTAGCGAGGCACGTACTTGTATTGTTGCCATTAAGGGGAAAATGACGGGGTTTAATCAAATTTCTTGAGTTTACTTTGTCAACATCATGTCATCTTGCTTAAAGTGTTACCCTATTTGTCATGAACTTAATAACATAGATGCATGTTGGACAACAGCCAATTGGTGGAGTAATAGTAGTAGATGCAGGCAGAAGTCGGTCTACTTTGTCACAGACGTGATGCCTATATGTGCGATCATTTCCATGATCAACATCATAACTATGCGATTTTCTATCAATTGCCCAACAGTAATTTGTTTACCCATCGTATGATATGTGTTCGAGAGAGAAGCCTCTAGTGAAAACTATGGCCATGGGTCTATTTAATCATGTTAATAAAAACCAAAGATACCTTGCTACAATTTATTATCTTTATTTTGTTTTGCAATTTATCCATCTATCACTACAAGATTTAATCCTTGCAAGTAACGAGTTCAAGGGGATTGACAACCCTCTTGCCCGTGTTGGGTGCAAGTATTTGCTTTTGTGCGTACAAGTGTTGTTTACTAGGGTGATATTCTCCTATTTTTCGATAAACCTTGGTTCTCACTAAGGGAAATACTTATCGCTACTATATTGCTTCACCTTCCTCTCCGGGGAAAATCCCAACGCAACTCACAAGTAGCAGAAGTATCCTCGGTAGAATCGCTCCGCTGGAGAGCAAAAGTGCTCCTGGCCAGGTTCCGCCTCGAGACAACGACGCCTCGTCCTAAAAGTCTTCTTCTTATTTTCTTTCCAGGGCAAACGGCTTCATATAGCAGAAGGAGGGACCGGAGGGCTACTATGGGCCCCACAGGGCATTAGGGCGCGCCTTGGGGGGTGGGCGCGCCTTGTTGCCTTACAGACAGCATGTGGCCCTCCTCTGGTGGTTCTTCATTCTAGTATTTTTTAATATATTTAGTAAACAGTTCTGTGAAGTTTCAGATCATTTGGATCTCCGTAGAATAGCTATCTCTGTTGTAGCTCTTTTAGGTCCAGAACTCCAGCTGGCGATAATTTCCCTCTTCATGTGGATCTTGCAAATTAAGAGAGAAAAGACATTAGAGTTGCATCATAAAGTGAAATAATGACCAAAAACATTATAAATAATAGTAGGAAAACATGATACAAAATAGATGTATCAACTCCCTCAAGTTTAGACCTCGCTTGTCCTCAAGTGAGAGCCGAACTTGATAATCATGACCACATGTCTAGAGAGAGGTGTCGATAAAACAAAATACGGACAAAGAAGCATCATGCTTTATCATAGCAACAATTATTCATCATATAACTTCTCATAATCAAGCAACAATTCATTCACAAGGCTGAAGTATGAAGCCTAAACTTTCTTAAAAACAAACAAACCGTGTTCTTAGTCATTGAAGCACTTACAACTCATCATATTTCCAGGAAGAGTCTATGTAAGAGCTTTTTATTTTAGCAAGTTCCACATACTCAACTATCATATAGTCTTTTATGAATGCTAACACTCAGGGCATATTTTTGGAACAAATGTTTCAGTCAAACACATAGGAAGATGGGGGTTTATTGTTTTCACCTCCTTATTTACCTCAAGGATAGTGTCAACAATAATAACTCATGATTACCTACATCCAACTGGATATATGTACCTGGATATTTTCCTACCACATGATGCTTGCCAGGTGGAGAATAATTAAGAATGAAATAGTGATGAACATTATTGACTCTTGCATAAAAAACTAAAAAGTAAAAGATAGACCCTTCGTCGAGGGAAGTAGAGGTTGTCATGCATTTTTTCATTTGGATGTGCAAGCTCTTAATGTAAAGTAACATCACTTTATGTTGCCCTTTGTGATAACAACCTTTACTATGCACTCCGTCACTTTTATTTCTTTACCATCATAAGTTCATAGAAATCTTATTTTCCCTTACAATAAAAGATCATACATATTCAGGAGCAATTTTTATTGCTTTTTATACCGATAACAACTTACTTGAAGGATCTTATTCAATCCATATGCGCATATGGTGGACTTTTATGGCAAGAAACTGGGCTTTTAGGAGGGGGGTGGATGTACAAGTAGTATTTCTACTTAGTACGGTTGGTGCTGTCTCAAAGCTCAATCATCGTGGTGTAAAGCTTCGGGCAAGATTCAGGAGCCTCCAATTAAGTTGTGGAGATGCTCTCGGGTAATTTGTACGAGTTTGGTGACCACCCTCAAGGGTCTCTAGGGTACCTTAGTGGATTCATGGCGCCTTGGATCACGCGAGGGCATGGAGAATACGGTGATCCATTGTGGTGTTTGTGGAGCATTGTTTGTCCACACCGCTCCAACGGAGATTATATCCACAAGGGTGTGAACTTTGGGATACATCATCGTCGCTGCGTGCCTCGTTACCTCTTACATGGGCCCTTAAGTTATGCCCTTACTTTATGACAACCATCGTGCTTGCTATCACATAGTTGTTTATCTTGTTTAACATAAGTTGTTGATGCACATAGTTGGCCCTAGCTTATTCAGGTTTTGAGCTTGATAAATTAAAACGCTAGTTTTATTCCGTATTTATTCAAGCCTAAATCGTAATTATTTTTAAATCGCATATTCACCCCTTTAGGTGACATCCACGTCCTTTCGAAAGGCTATATATATGATTTGAATGAAATCCCCTAACACTCTCAACACTATGACCACTCTTCAAATAAATCAAAAAACTTTGAGTCTTCGGGAACCACCGCCTTCTCCCCTTTTTAAATAGGGGGTCACCAATGTCTGTAAACAATCACCGAGAATCCAATGTCCTGAGATAATCTTGACAAACGACATTAGGTCTTACTAATCCTAATGCCACCAACACCAAAACATGGATTGAGACACAATGCACTTTTAGAGGCCTAGGAGGCGGCGTGTCCGGTAATTTGGTGATGCGGGTGGCATGATGACTTGGACGGTAAATGTTAGGTGCCAGTTGGGGAAGCAAACTTCCTGCCACTTTTGGGTGAGAGGATAAAGGGAGTAATATCACCATAATCCATTCTTCTCTAAACTTAGCTGGTTAAATTTAGGGAGTCGAAAAGTTTAGGAAAAAGCTAGATAATGTCACTCTTAAAGGAACAATTTTTTGGGGTTAATTTTTGGTAGGAAGGGTTACAGATGCTCCTATTTCATGTCAAAAGAAGAGACGTGGTAATCCAAAAAACTAGCAAAAACATTCAATTTTTTGGCATCCAAGACGCTCACGTGCTATAGGAGGGTGCAAAGTTTCGTGGTAAAATAACATTGAAGGAACTCTAGAAAAAAAAGTCTCTAAATTCCTTTTACAAAGTTTATCTGAGAGCCAATTTTATTTGTCTAAAACTCCTTCAATATCATCTGTTCATGAAATTTTGCGCTAGTGGACCGGAGCATATCATATGCCAAATATGTTTTGAATTTAGATTTTTTTTCTATCTTTTTCAACTTTAATGTTTATTGGACCGGTCGAGATGCCTCTAGGCAGCAAAACACGGTCCGAATGAGGCACGATCACAAGAGAGAGAGGGGGTTGGTGAACCCTACGATTCCCTCTCGTTAGGGTTTGTATCTCCTCTCGGGCGACAGCGCCGCTGTTGAGTTCCCCTGTTTTCCCTACCGCCGATCCATGCCCTGCCGTTACGTCAGAGGGATAGGAGCGGCCGGTGCGTCGCTGCCGGATCTTTGGTAGGAACTGCGGGGTGCGGCAGAGCTAGGGTTTCGACACACAAAACCCGTTTTTGAGATCGTCTCTTCGGGTTAGAGATACAGATGGCATCTGAGGGAGTTGCGAGCTCCTCTGGTCTCAGCGAGATGGAGGATCTAGGCCTACGCGAGGAGGACCTCGACAATGTCGTCTTCGACGAGAAGGAGGCGCCGTAGGAGGCGGTGAGATGGATGGCTTTGGCGAGGGTCAACACGAACAAGACCTACAGCCAGACCTGGTTTTACAGGAACATGCGCTCAGCATGGGATGCCGCACAGGAGGTGAAGTTCAAACCTTTGGAAGATAATCTCTATACAGTCAAATTTTCATGCCTTGGGGACTGGGAGAGAGTCATGCAAGACGGCCCGTGGAACTTTAGGGGTGATGCGGTGCTCATAGTGCCGTACGATGGAGTCACTAAACCATCAACTGTCAAGTTGGAAACTATTGATGTTTGGATTCAGATTCATGATGTCCCTGACCTGTATGCCCACTTAGTTGGCCCGATGGCGAAGAAGGTTGGAGAGGTGCTGTATGTAGAATCGGGCTCCAATGATTTTACTGGAAACTTCTATCGTGTGTGGGTTCACTTCAACGTTCTCAAACCTCTGAAGAACGCTGTTTTGATGGTAAGAGATGGACGGAGGCAAATCTAGGTAAAGTATGAGCGGCTACCGGATTGGTGTGCTGTTTGTGGTATGCTAGGGCATCTTTACAAAGAGCATGGCAATGGGATACACCCACCCTCGGCGTTGATTTTCAAAGATCTACGCGCCTCCTGGTTCAGGCGAGCAGGGCGAGGACCGGGTGAGGGCAACGGACGTCGAGGTGGCCGGCGGAGTGGCCGCGCTGGTGGTCGTACTCGAGGACGGATGGGGGTGAGCCAGGAGCAACCCAAGAGGGTTTTCGTCAGGACAATGGGCATGGAGCAACACCTCAGGTTGATGTGGGCATGACCGAACAGAACAGGAAGAGATCCAACCCATCTAGTGCAAATCCCATGCCAACTCAGCAGATGGGGGGAGGGGTCCAAAGTGTCTAGAACAGCACACATATAGCATCCAATCAATTGGCGATTGTCCCCCACATCCCTTCGCCGATCAGCCCTCCACCGAAGAGGGATTCAAAAAGGAACAAACATGCTGCAGAAGAGAAGGAAACTGCTCCGAAAAATAATTTGGCGGGCTCCCAGGTGGGGCGCCGCCAGGCCCAATGAGTGTCTTCTGCTGGAACTGCCGTGGCGTGGGCAAACCTACGGTAGTTCATGAACTGCGCGATTTTGCGTTGAAGTTTGCCCCTACCGTACTTTGTATTGTTGAGACACAAATTAGTGGAGTACGTGTAGAAGCTTTTGCTAGCAGTCTAGGGTATGATAACTCCTATGCAATAAACAGTCAAGGTAGAAGCGGTGGAATTGGCATGTTTTGGAATAACACAATCGATGTCGAGATTTTGGGCGACTCTGTTTATCACATTGATGCGAAAATACAAGGGATGGGACAATACCATGGCGATTGACATATTTTTATGGGGAGGCCCAAACTAGTCTAAGGCACCAAACTTGGGACCTAATGAAAAACTTGTCAGCTTTGAATGACTTACCTTGGGTCTGTGTGGGGGATTTCAATGAGGTGCTACGTCAAGAAGAACACCAGGGCGTAGCTAATAGAAGTAATGCACAAATCCAAGCCTTTCGGGATGCAGTGGACGTTTGCATGTTGATGGACATTGGGTATCATGGGAGATTCTGGACTTTTGAGAAGAAGGTGGCGGGGGGTTCGTATGCCAGGGTGCGACTGGACAGGTCTCTGGCGTCCACCAGCTGGATGGACATGTTCCCTACAGTGGCGCTGACACACCTAACGTCAGCTAGTTCGGATCACGGTCCGATTCTTCTTAACTTGGATCAGGTGCCGCAATAGGTGGGAGGGGCGAAGGCTTTCAAATATGAGGTCATGTGGGAGTCACATGAAGACTGGAGGCGCACTATTGAGGTGAGATGGAATGATGTGTCCCTGGGTTATGGTGTTGGAGATTTCAGAGACAAGCTTTTGTCCATATCACATCAAATAATGACTTGGAGCAAGGACAACTTTGGTAGTGTCCGGAAGGAAATAAAGGAGCTAAAATCTTCTCTTGAGAGCATGCGAAGTGACCCAACACGCACGGGACCGACGCACATAGAGATCAAGATGAATGATAGATTGGTAGAGTTGTATCATAGAGAGGAGATTATGTGGCGTCAAAGATCAAGATTGGAATGGCTATCGGCAGGAGACGAAAATACTTAGTTTTTTCATATGCGGGCGAGCATGAAGGAAGAAGAACATGATCAAGGCTTTATACAACTCCTTGGGTGTACACACCGAGGACCCAGGCGAGCTACGCACCATGGTCCGCGAGTTCTACGAGGCACTAAATACTTCTGAGGGTGTTCACGGTGTGGAGGAGGTTTTGCAGCACGTTCCCAATAGAGTCACCCCGGCCATGAATGCTATGTTATGTGCCCCTTATACTAGCGACAAAGTGAAGAATGCGTTATTTCAGATGTTCCCTACGAAGGCCCCGGGACCGGACGGGTTCCCAGCTCACTTCTACCAGAGGCATTGGGATCTATGTGGCCAGGAACTCACTAAGGTGGTATTGCGCATTATCAGAGGTGAAGAGAGTGCGGAAATGATCAATGACACGGTGTTGGTACTTATCCCTAAGGTAACAAACCCTACATTACTGTCTCAGTTCAGGCCTATCAGTCTGTGCAATGTGTTGTACAAAATAGCCTCCAAGGTGGTAGCAAACAGACTGAAACAAATCCTCCCAGATATCATATCAGAAGAACAATCAGCGTTTGTACCTGGACGGCTTATTACTGACAACATCATATGTGCCTATGAGTGTCTGCATTTCATGAAGAGGAATAGATCAAAAACTTCTGGTCTTTGTGCTTTGAAGCTTGATATGATGAAGGCCTACGACATGCTTGAGTGGGATTATTTACACGCGATCATGGTGAAACTGGGTTTTGCACCAGCATGGGTTGATTGTAACGCCCCGGATCCAATGCGCCAGGTGTCTGTCAGTTATTCGCCGTAGTTGCCATGTCATTTGCTTGCATGTTGCATTTTATCATGTCATCATGTGCATTTCATTTTGCATACGTGTTCGTTTCATGCATCCGAGCATTTTCCCCGTTGTCCGTTTTGCAATCCGGCACTCCTATGCCCTCCGACGTCTCCCTTTTGTTTCTCGTTGTGAGTGGGTGTTAAACTTTCTCGGAATGGCCCGAGGTTTGCAAAGCGGCCTTGGTATAGTACCGGTAGACCGCCTGTCAAGTTTCGTGCCATTTGGAGGTCGTTTGGTACTACAACGGTTAACCGCGTAGCCCATAAGCCCCCCTCTCTTTGCAGCCCAACACCCTTCCAAAGTGGCCCAAAACCCATCTAACTACCCTCCATGCTCTCGGTCGTTCGATCACGATCGCGTGGCCGAAAACCGCTCCTCATTTGGACTCTCCTAGCTCCCAGAATCTATAAATAGACCTTCCTCTTCCATTTTCGCGGATGAAACCCTAGCCCTCTCCTCCCCGCGCCGCCGGACATGTCCATCCGCGCCGGACATGTCCGCCGGACACGTCGCTACGGCCAATCCCGTCGCGCCACGTCGCCTTCCCCGCCGCCTCATCCAACCAGGAGCCGCCACCTCAGCCCGCGCCCGCATCCTCTCTCTTCCCGCGCTGCCGCGGCCCGCCCGGCCCACGAGAGGCCCGTCCCGGGCCGCGACCGGGCCCGAGCGCGCCCGTGCTCCGCCTCCGT
>NC_041389.1:369522771-369568338 GCF_002162155.2 Triticum dicoccoides | reverse complement strand
CCCTCGCCGGACTGCCCCGCCCCGTCCCCAACTCCGGCGCCTTTCCCCGTCGCTGGAGCTCGCGGATCCCCGTGCCGCCGCCCCCGCGCGCCATCGGCCCACGCCGCCATGCTCCGGCACCGGAGGCCAGCGCCCCGCCGCCGGTCGCCTTCCGCCTCTGCCGCGCCTCCAGCCCCGCTGGTGAGCGCCTCCACCTCGTCGGACCCGCGCCGCGCCCGTCGCCGCAGCGGATCGGGAGGAGCCCGATCCGGCCGCCTCCCCTGCAGCGCCCGCGTGGGCCCCTCCTCGGCCCAGCAGTGCCCGGCCCATCGCCGGCCTGCCTCTTCTTCCCTCCTGGGCCAAGCCCAGTGGTGAGCAGCCCTATCCCTCGCCCCGTGCGCTATATGGTATTTTACGCTCATCTGTATTTTTTTGCGAAAATTTTGCCCGTCCCGATTATTTGTGTAATTTTCTTGCCATGTTCGTCATGCCGTATCTCTGCATCCGTAGCTCCGTTTCGTGCGTATAATATGTCAAATTGTTCGCCTCGACGAGTACATCATTTCATTCCATTGCATCATATTCATTTGAGGTCATCTAGATGCCCGAATCATTGTTGTAAGAGTGCTTCATGATGTTTTCTGCTGTCTGTTATCAGAATGAGTTCTTTTGTCATTTTTGCCATGATTGATGTGTGCATCCTATAAGGTTGATGTCTATATGTGTTTTAAACTATGCCATGTCTTTTTTACAGAGGTGTATGCCATGTATTTTTGTGATCAATGTGGTGACTAGCACAAGCATGCAAACTAGGCATCGTGATGTTGCTGTTTTAGTCCCTGTTCTGTTGTTATTTTGATACCATGTAAACTTGATGCTACAGAGAGATCCATGCATATTTTGAGATACTTCAGTAAGGGTGTTTTGAACATGTGGTTTTTGTCTATCCATTCATGCCCTTGGTTGCAATTATGGAGTAGTCTATCATGTCATTTTCGTGCTCTACTTTTGCTTCAAAATGTTTCCTGGCGGATTATTTACATGTTATTCAATTTTGCCAAGCTTACTATAGTTGATCCTTGCATGCTATGAACTTGTTCTTGACTTGGTTTGTTACATAAACATGTCTTCTTGATGATGCTATGCTTATATTGTCATGCAATGACTTATGGTGTGTGAATCGAGCTTGTTAAGTAGTGTACATGATGTTGTTGTTTTGCTAGGCTGAATCTGTTATTTCGTGATGCTATATAAACATGTTGCTACTAATCATTCTATGCATAATCTGGAGATGTTCTATAAACATGTTTTGATCTACATGTCATCCTCTATCCATCCATGCCCCTGGTTGCATTTATAGGTTGTTGTAGCTTGTTGTAATCTTGCTCTAAAGTTGCTTCATAATGTTGCTGCCAGCCTATTAACATTAAGTTCACTTGTTCCCATGTGTTTTGCTAGTGTTCCATGCATCCTATGACCTTGCTATTGCCATGCTTAGCTTCACAAACATGCCTTCTTACTGTTGGTTGCCTTGCCATGCCATGTTTTTCTCTGTAGTGAGTTGCACAAGCTCATCTATATGCCTTCATAATTATGTTCCTGCCATGTATGAATCTGTATAATAACTTGCTATGTTTACGTGGGTGCCATCATATTTTCTGATCCTTTTTGGCTTATGGTCAGTAAAGGACTTTTGATCTATGCATTTAGTAGATTCATGCCATGCCTTTGTTTGCCATTATAAGTTCCTGTAACATGTTGTTTGATAGCTCTAAACATTGCATCGTGATGTTATTTTCTGCAAAGTCTGGAATTGTTATAACTTGCAATCTTTCCATGTGTGTTTGAGTATGTTCTAGTGATTTCTGGAGATAGCTCAGTGGTCATGTTTTGTTATGCTTTACCTGTACATCATGTCCATGCCTTTTGTTATTATGTTGTGGTGCTGTAGCATTTTTTTTGATGTTTGCAATATGCCTAGTTGCTGTTTTGGACAGCTTGTCCTTTAACTTGTATGGAGTGTATGTGTTTGAACCGTTGCTCCGTTTTGAGTGTGCTCTATATGAAACTTGATTGTTTTTGTGTGTAGCTTCATATTATCATGTTGCATCCTTGTTTTGAGGTGTTTGCTTGATGTTTGGGTGCATTTTGCATCAATGCCATGTTTAACTTGTTTTGCTCATATCTTCTAGGCCGTAGCTCCGAATTAAATGAACTTTATATGTAACTTGACTAGAATCTCGTGTAGATCATCTTGGTGCATCTTAACTTGCTGTTTAACAACTTGAACATAAGGTTTGTTCAGATCTGGACCAATTTCGAAATATGCATATGAGGACTTACCGGAATTGTTATATGTTGTTCCCGGCCTCATTTAAACTTGTCTTGATGTGTTGCTCTTGTTTGCATCATCTCTTGCCGTGAGTAGCTTTATGTAGCTTTGTCATGCATCATGCTTGGTTGTGCATCATGTCTTGTCTATGTGTGGTGTGTTTACCTTGTTGTGTGCTTCTTCTCGATAGTTCCCGTTTCGTTGCGATCGTGAGGATTCATTCGTCTACGCTTGGTTCGTCTTCGTGGCTTCATCTTCTTCATGGACTCATTCTTCTTCCTTGCGGGATTTCAGGCAAGATGACCGCTACCCTGAATCTCACTACTATCATTGCTATGCTAGTTGCTTCGTTCTATCGCTATGCTGCGTTACCTATCACCTGTTTATCAAGCCATCCCAAATTGCCATGAACCTCTAACCTTTGACACCTTTCCTATGCAAACCGTTGTTTGGCTATGTTACCGCTTTGCTTAGCCCCTCTTATAGCGTTGCTAGTTGCAGGTGAAGTTGAAGATTTCTCCATGGTGGATAGGATTTATGTCGGGATATCACAATATCTCTTATATTATTAATGCATCTATATACTTGGTAAAGGGTGGAAGACTCGGCCTTTTGCCTGGTGTTTTGTTCCACTCTTGCCGCCCTAGTTTCCGTCATACCGGTGTTATGTTCCCGGATTTTGCGTTCCTTACGCGGTCGGGTGATTTATGGGACCCCCTTGACAGTTCGCTTTGAATAAAACTCCTCCAGCAAGGCCCAACCTTGGTTTTACCATTTGCCTCACCACCACCTACTTTTCCCTTGGGAGTCGCTCTCTCGAGGGTCATCTTTATTATAGCCCCCCCGGGCCAGTGCTTGTCTAAGTGTTGGTCCGAACCAGAGCCACTTGCAGCGCCACCTCGGGGAAACTTGAGGGTTGGGGAACGTTGCAGAAAATTAAAATTTTTCCTACGGTTTCACCAAGATCCATCTATGAGTTCGTCTAAGCAACGAGTCAAGGGAGAGAGTTTGCATCTACATACCACTTGTAGATCGCGTGCGGAAGCTTGCAAGGTGATGATGTAGTCGTACTCGACGTGATTCGAATCACCGATGACCAAGTGCTGAACGGACATCACCTCCGCGTTCAACACACGTACGGGACGGGAGACGTCTCCTCCTTCTTGATCCAGCAAGGGGGAAGGAGAGGTTGAGGAAGACAGCTCCACCGGCAGCACGACAGCGTGGTGATGATGGAGAGGCAGTACTCCGACAGGGCTTCGCCAAGCACACAACGGTGGAGGAGAGGTGTTGGGGAGGGGAGGGCTGCGCCTTGGAGGGTGGTGCGGCTGCCCTCCCCTCACCCCTCTATTTATAGGGGGAAGGGAGAAGGGGGCCGGCCCCCTAGAACCCATCTAGGGGGGGTGCGGCGGCCAAGGGGAGAGGGGGAGAGGGTGGCTTGCCCCCCAAGCCAAGGGGGCGCCCCCTTTAGGGTTCCCCCCTCAACCCTAGGCGCAAGGGCCCAAGGGAGGGGGGTGCGGCCAGCCCACCAGGGGCTGGCTCCCTGCCCCACGCAGCCCATGTGGCCCCCCGGGAGGGGTGGCCCCTCCCGGTGGACCCCCGGAACCCTTTCGGTGGCCCCGGTACAATACCGGTATGACCCCGAAACTTCCCGGTGTCCGTTTGACAACTTCCCATATATAAATCTTTACCTCCGGACCCTTCCGGAGCTCCTCGTGACGTCCAGGATCCCATCCGGGACTCCGAACAACATTCGGTAGTCACATACTAGTCTTCCTAATAACCCTAGCATCACCGAACCTTAAGTGTGTAGACCCTACGGGTTCGGGAGACATGCAGACATGACCTAGACGCTCTCAGGTCAATAACCAACAGCGGGATCTGGATACCCATGATGGCTCCCACATGCTCCTCGATGTTGTCATCGGATGAACCACGATGTCGAGGATTCGATCAAACCCTGTATGCAATTCCCTTTGTCAATCGGTACGTTACTTGCCCGAGACTCGATCGTCGGTATCCCAATACCTTGTTCAGTCTCGTTTCCGGCAAGTCACTTTACTCGTACCGTAATGCATGATCCCGTGTCCAACACCTTGGTCACATTGAGCTCATTATGATGATGCATTACCGAGTGGGCCCAAAGATACCTCTCCGTCATACGGAGTGACAAATCCCAGTCTCGATCCGTGTCAACCCAACAGATACTTTCGGAGATACCTGTAATGCACCTTTATAGTCACCCAGTTACGTTGTGACGTTTGATACACCCAAGGCACTCCTACGGTATCCGGGAGTTACACGATCTCATGGTCTAAGGAAGAGATACTTGACATTGGCAAAGCTCTAGCAAAACGAACTACACGATCTTTTATGCTATGCTTAGGATTGGGTCTTGTCCATCACATCATTCTCCTAATGATGTGATCCCGTTATCAACGACATCCAATGTCCATAGTCAGGAAACCATGACTATCTGTTGATCACAACGAGCTAGTCAACTAGAGGCTCACCAGGGACATATTGTGGTCTAAGTATTCACACGTGTATTACGATTTCCGGATAATACAGTTATAGCATGAATAAAAGACATTTATCATGAACATTGAAATATAATAATACTTTTATTATTGCCTCTAGGGCATATTTCCAACAGTCTCCCACTTGCACTAGAGTCACCAATCTAGTTACATTGTGATGAATCGAACACCCATAGAGTTCTGGTGTTGATCATGTTTCGCACGCGAGAGAGGTTTAGTCAGCGGATCTGCGACATTCAGATCCGTGTGCACTTTGCAAATCTCTATGTCTCCATCTTGAACATTTTCACGGATGGAGTTGAAACGACGCTTGATGTGCCTGGTCTTCTTGTGAAACCTGGGCTCCTTGGCGAGGGCAATAGCTCCAGTGTTGTCACAGAAGAGTTTGATCGGCCCCGATGCATTGGGTATGACTCCTAGGTCGGTGATGAACTCCTTCACCCAAATCGCTTCATGCGCTGCCTCCGAGGCTGCCATGTACTCCGCTTCACACGTAGATCCCGCCACGACGCTCTGCTTGCAGCTGCACCAGCTTACTGCTCCACCATTCAACATATACACGTATCCGGTTTGTGACTTAGAGTCATCCAGATCTGAGTCGAAGCTAGCGTCGACATAACCCTTTACGACGAGCTCTTCGTCTCTTCCATAAACGAGAAACATGTCCTTCGTCCTTTTCAGGTACTTCAGGATATTCTTGACCGCTGTCCAGTGTTCCTTGCCGGGATTACTTTGGTATCTTGCTACCAAACTTACGGCAAGGTTTACATCGGGTCTGGTACACAGCATGGCATACATAATAGAACCTATGGCTGAAGCATAGGGGATGACACTCATCTCTTCTTTATCTTTTGCCGTGGTCGGTGACTGAGCCGAGCTCAATCTCACACCTTGTAACATAGGCAAGAACCCCTTCTTGGACTGATCCATTTTGAACCTCTTCAAAATCTTATCAAGGTATGTGCTTTGTGAAAGACCTATGAGGCGTCTCGATCTATCTCTATAGATCTTGATGCCTAATATATAAGCAGCTTCTCCAAGGTCCTTCATTGAAAAACACTTATTCAAGTAGGCCTTAATGCTGTCCAGAAATTCTATATTATTTCCCATCAAGAGTATGTCATCTACATATAATATGAGAAATGCTACAGAGCTCCCACTCACTTTCTTGTAAACGCAGACTTCTCCATAAGTCTGCATAAACCCAAACGCTTTGATCATCTCATCAAAGCGAATGTTCCAACTCCGAGATGCTTGCACCAGTCCATAAATGGATCGCTGGAGCTTGCATACTTTGTTAGCGTTCCGAGGATCGACAAAACCTTCCGGCTGCATCATATACAGTTCTTCCTTAAGATGCCCGTTAAGGAATGCTGTTTTGACGTCCATCTGCCATATCTCATAATCATAGTATGCGGCAATTGCTAACATGATTCAGACGGACTTCAGCTTCGCTACGGGAGAGAAAGTCTCGTCGTAGTCAATCCCTTGAACTTGTCGATAACCCTTAGCGACAAGTCGAGCCTTATAGATGGTAACATTACCATCCGCGTCCGTCTTCTTCTTAAAAATCCATTTGTTTTCTATCGCTCGCCGATCATCGGGCAAGTCTGTCAAAGTCCATACTTTGTTTTCATACATGGATTCTATCTCGGATTTCATGGCTTCAAGCCATTTGTTGGAATCCGGGCCCGCCATCGCTTCTTCATAGTTCGAAGGTTCATTGTTGTCTAACAACATGATTTCCAGGACAGGGTTGCCGTACCACTCTGGTGCGGAACGTGTCCTTGTGGACCTACGAAGTTCAGCAGTAACTTGATCCGAAGTACCTTGATCATCATCAATGTTTTCCTCTTCAGTTGGTGTGGGCATCACAGGAACGGTTTCCTGTGCTGCGCCACTTTCCCGTTCAAGAGGTAGTACTTCATCGAGTTCTACTTTCCTCCCACTTACTTCTTTCGAGAGAAACTCTTTTTCCAGAAAGCATCCGTTCTTGGCAACAAAGATTTTGCCCTCGGATCTTAAGTAGAAGGTATACCCGACAGTTTCCTTAGGGTATCCTATGAAGACGCATTTTTCCGACTTGGGTTCGAGCTTTTCAGGTTGAAGTTTCTTGACATAAGCATCGCATCCCCAAACTTTTAGAAACGACAGCTTAGGTTTCTTTCCAAACCATAATTCATACGGTGTCGTCTCAACGGATTTAGACGGTGCCCTATTTAAAGTGAATGTAGCTGTCTCTAGAGCATATCCCCAAAATGATAGCGGTAAATCGGTAAGAGACATCATAGACCGCACCATATCCAATAGAGTGTGATTACGACGTTCGGACACACCGTTTCGCTGAGGTGTTCCAGGCGGCGTGAGTTGTGAAACGATTCCATATTTCCTTAAGTGTGTACCAAATTCGTGACTTAAGTATTCTCCTCCACGATCTGATCGTAAGAATTTTATCTTTCGGTCACGTTGATTTTCTACCTGATTCTGAAATTCCTTGAACTTTTCAAAGGTCTCAGACTTGTGTTTCATTAAGTAGACATACCCATATCTACTCAAGTCATCAGTGAGAGTGAGAACATAACGATATCCTCCGCGAGACTCAACGCTCATTGGACCGCACACATCGGTATGTATGATTTCCAACAAGTTGGTTGCTCGCTCCATTGTTCCGGAGAACGGAGTCTTGGTCATTTTGCCCAAAAGGCATGGTTCGCACGTGTCAAACGATTCATAATCAAGAGACTCTAAAAGTCCATCGGCATGGAGCTTCTTCATGCGCTTGACACCAATGTGACCAAGGCGGCAGTGCCACAAGTATGTGGGACTATCGTTATCAACTTTAAATCTTTTGGCATCTACACTATGAACATGTGTAATATTACGCTCGAGATTCATTAAGAATAAACCATTGACCATCGGAGCATGACCATAAAACATATCTCTCATATAAATCGAACAACCATTATTCTCAGACTTAAATGAGTAGCCATCTCGTATTAAACGAGATCCAGATACAATGTTCATGCTCAAACTTGGCACTAAATAACAATTATTAAGGTTCAAAACTAATCCCGTAGGTAAATGTAGAGGCAGCGTGCCGACGGCGATCACATCGACTCTGGAACCATTCCCGACGCGCATAGTCACCTCGTCCTTCGCCAGTCTCCGTTTATTCCGCAGCTCCTGCTGTGAGTTACAAATATGAGCAACGGCACCGGTATCAAATACCCAGGAGTTACTACGAGTACTGGTAATGTACACATCAATCACATGTATATCAAATATACCTTTGGTGTTGCCGGCCTTCTTATCCGCTAAGTATTTGGGGCAGTTCCGCTTCCAGTGACCCTTCCCCTTGCAATAAAAGCACTCAGTTTCAGGCTTAGGTCCATTCTTTGACTTCTTCCCGGTAACTGGCTTACCAGGCGCGGCAACCTCCTTGCCGTCCTTCTTGAAGTTCTTCTTACCCTTGCCCTTCTTGAACTTAGTGGTCTTATTGACCATCAACACTTGATGTTCTTTCTTGATTTCAGCCTCTGCTGACTTCAGCATCGAGAACACTTCAGGAATGGTCTTTTCCATCCCCTGCATGTTGTAGTTCATCACAAAGCTCTTGTAGCTTGGTGGGAGCGACTGGAGGATTCTGTCAATGACCGCCTCATCTGGGAGGTTAATGTTCAGCTGGGTCATACGGTTGTGCAACCCAGACATCTTCAGGATGTGCTCACTGACAGAACTGTTTTCCTCCATCTTACAACTGTAGAACTTGTCGGAGACATCATATATCTCGACCCGGGCATGAGCTTGAAAAACTAGTTTCAGCTCTTCGAACATCTCATATGCTCCGTGGTGCTCAAAACGCTTTTGGAGCCCCGGTTCTAAGCTGTAAAGCATGCCGCACTGAACGAGGGAGTAATCATCAGCACGAGACTGCCAAGCATTCATAATGTCTTGGTTCTCTGGGACGGGAGCGTCACCTAGCGGTCCTTCTAGGACATATTGTTTCCTGGCAGCTATGAGGATGATCCTCAGGTTCCGGACCCAGTCCGTATAGTTGCTGCCATCATCTTTCAGCTTGGTTTTCTCTAGGAACGCGTTGAAGTTCATGTTGACATTAGCGTTGGCCATTGATCTACAAGACATATTTGCAAAGGTTTTAGACTAAGTTCATGATAATAAAGTTCTAATCAAATTATGAACTCCCACTTAGATAAGACATCCCTCTAGTCATCTAAGTGTTACACGATCCGAGTCGACTAGTCCGTGTCCGATCATCACGTGAGACGGACTAGTCATCGTCGGTGAACATTCTCATGTTGATCGTATCTTCCATACGATTTGTGTTCGACCTTTCGGTCTCCGTGTTCCGAGGCCATGTCTGCACATGCTAGGCTCGTCAAGTTAACCCTAAGTGTTTTCGCTGTGTAAAACTGTCTTACACCCGTTGTATGTGAACGTAAGAATCCATCACACCCGATCATCACGTGGTGCTTAGAAGCGACGAACTGTAGCAACGGTGCACAGTTAGGGGAGAACACTTCTTGAAATTTTTGTAAGGGATCATCTTATTTACTACCGTCGTCCTAAGTAAACAAGATGCATAAACATAATAAACATCACATGCAATTATATAGTTGTGACATGATATGGCCAATATCATATAGCTCCATTGATCTTCATCTTCGGGGCTCCATGATCATCTTGTCACCGGTTTGACACCATGATCTCCATCATCATGATCTCCATCATCGTGTCTTCATGAAGTTGTCACGCCAACGACTACTTCTACTTCTATGACTAACGTTTAGCAATAAAGTAAAGTAGTTTACATGGCGTTATTCAATGACACGCAGGTCATACAAAAAATAAAGACAACTCCTATGGCTCCTGCCGGTTGTCATACTCATCGACATGCAAGTCGTGAATCCTATTACAAAGAACATGATCTCATACATCACAATTCATCATTCATCACAACTTCTGGCCATATCACATCACATGATCAATCGCTGCAAAAACAAGTTAGACGTCCTCTAATTGTTGTTGCATCTTTTACGTGGCTGCAATTGGGTTCTAGCAAGAACGTTTTCTTACCTACGAATCACCACAACGTGATTTTTGTCAACTTCTATTTACCCTTCATAAGGGCCCCGTTCATCGATTCCGCTCCAACTAAAGTGGGAGAGACAGACACCCGCCAGCCACCTTATGCAACTAGTGCATGTCAGTCGGTGGAACCGGTCTCACGTAAGCGTACGTGTAAGGTTGGTCCGGGCCGCTTCATCCCACAATACCGTTGAGCAAGAAAAGACTAGTAGAGGCAAGTAAGATGACAAAATCCACGCCCACAACAAAATTGTGTTCTACTCGTGCAAAGAGAACTACGCATAGACCTAGCTCATGATGCCACTGTTGGGGAACGTTGCAGAAAATTAAAATTTTTCCTACGGTTTCACCAAGATCCATCTATGAGTTCATCTAAGCAACGAGTCAAGGGAGAGAGTTTGCATCTACATACCACTTGTAGATCGCGTGCGGAAGCTTGCAAGGTGATGATGTAGTCGTACTCGACGTGATTCGAATCACCGATGACCAAGTGCTGAACGGACAGCACCTCCGCGTTCAACACACGTACGGGACAGGAGACGTCTCCTCCTTCTTGATCCAGCAAGGGGGAAGGAGAGGTTGAGGAAGACAGCTCCACCGGCAGCACGACGGCGTGGTGATGATGGAGAGGCAGTACTCCGACAGGGCTTCGCCAAGCACACAACGGTGGAGGAGAGGTGTTGGGGAGGGGAGGGCTGCGCCTTGGAGGGTGGTGCGGCTGCCCTCCCCTCACCCCTCTATTTATAGGGGGAAGGGAGAAGGGGGCTGGCCCCCTAGAACCCATCTAGGGGGGGTGCGGCGGCCAAGGGGAGAGGGGGAGAGGGTGGCTTGCCCCCCAAGCCAAGGGGGCGCCCCCTCTAGGGTTCCCCCCTCAACCCTAGGCGCAAGGGCCCAAGGGAGGGGGGTGCGGCCAGCCCACCAGGGGCTGGCTCCCTGCCCCACGCAGCCCATGTGCCCCCCCGGGAGGGGTGGCCCCTCCCGGTGGACCCCCGAAACCCTTTCGGTGGCCCCGGTACAATACCGGTATGACCCCGAAACTTCCCGGTGTCCGTTTGACAACTTCCCATATATAAATCTTTACCTCCGGACCCTTCCGGAGCTCCTCGTGACGTCCAGGATCCCATCCGGGACTCCGAACAACATTCGGTAGTCACATACTAGTCTTCCTAATAACCCTAGCGTCACCGAACCTTAAGTGTGTAGACCCTACGGGTTCGGAAGACATGCAGACATGACCTAGACACTCTCAGGTCAATAACCAACAGCGGGATCTGGATACCCATGATGGCTCCCACATGCTCCTCGATGTTGTCATCGGATGAACCACGATGTCGAGGATTCGATCAAACCCTGTATGCAATTCCCTTTGTCAATCGGTACGTTACTTGCCCGAGACTCGATCGTCGGTATCCCAATACCTTGTTCAGTCTCGTTTCCGGCAAGTCACTTTACTCGTACCGTAATGCATGATCCCGTGTCCAACACCTTGGTCACATTGAGCTCATTATGATGATGCATTACCGAGTGGGCCCAGAGATACCTCTCCGTCATACGGAGTGACAAATCCCAGTCTCGATCCGTGTCAACCCAACAGATACTTTCGGAGATACCTGTAATGCACCTTTATAGTCACCCAGTTATGTTGTGACGTTTGATACACCCAAGGCACTCCTACGGTATCCGGGAGTTACACGATCTCATGGTCTAAGGAAGAGATACTTGACATTGGCAAAGCTCTAGCAAAACGAACTACACGATCTTTTATGCTATGCTTAGGATTGGGTCTTGTCCATCACATCATTCTCCTAATGATGTGATCCCGTTATCAACGACATCCAATGTCCATAGTCAGGAAACCATGACTATCTGTTGATCACAACGAGCTAGTCAACTAGAGGCTCACCAGGGACATATTGTGGTCTAAGTATTCACACGTGTATTACGATTTCCGGATAATACAGTTATAGCATGAATAAAAGACATTTATCATGAACATTGAAATATAATAATACTTTTATTATTGCCTCTAGGGCATATTTCCAACAGGTTTTAGTTGTACGTAGTGTTCATCCGGTGTTGCCCTGAGAACGAGATATGTGCAGCTCCTATCGGGATTGTGGGCGCATCGGGCGGTCTTGCTGGTCTTGTTTTACCATTGTCGAAATGTCTTGTAAACCGGGATTCCGAGTCTGATCGGGTCTTCCTGGGAGAAGGTCTATTCCTTCGTTGATCGCGAGAGCTTGTCATGGGCTAAGTTGGGACACCCCTGCAGGGTATAATCTTTCGAAAGCCGTGCCTGCGGTTATAGGCAGATGGGAATTTGTTAATGTCCGGTTGTAGATAACTTGACACCAGATCTGAATTAAAACGCATCAACCGCGTGTGTAGCCGTGATGGTCTCTTTTCGGCGGAGTCCGGAAAGTGAACACGACCTTTGGGTTATGTTTGACGTAAGTAGGAGTTCAGGATCACTTCTTGATCATTGCTAGCTTCACGACCGTTCCGCTTGCTCTCTTCTCGCTCTTATTTGCGTATGTTAGCCACCATATATGCTTAGTCGCTGCTGCAGCCTCACCACTTTACCCCTTCCTTTTCTATTAAGCTTTGCTAGTCTTGATACCCATGGTAATGGGATTGCTGAGTCCTCGTGGCTCACAGATTACTACAACAACAGTTGCAGGTACAGGTTTATGCGATGATCATGACGCGAGCGATGCTTGCTTGCGTTGAGTTCTTCTTCTGCTTCTTCTTTGATCAAGGGATAGGTTCCAGGTCGGCAGCCTGGGCTAGCAGGGTGGATGTCGTTTGAGTTTCTGTTTGTGTTTCATCCGTAGTCGGATGATGCTCTGATGTATTGTGATGTTGTATTCATGTGGCATCGTATGCCTCTTGTATGTATCTCCATATATTATGTAATGTTGATGTAATGATATCCACCTTGCAAAAGCGTTTCAATATGCGGGTCTATCCTTGGTGGGACCTTCGAGTTCCTTTTGGATAGGGTCGCATATTGGGCGTGACATTGATGTGGTGATGTCCATGGTCAGGTCTGTATCTTTTTCGGTTTTATTCAATGGAGAGAAGCTGGAATAGTTTAAACCCACAAGAGGCATTCGACGGGGAGATCCCATCTCCCCCTACCTATTCTTGCTAGCAGCAGAGGGCCTTTCGTGCCTTTTAAATTTTAATACTCAGTCATCAGTGCTCAATGGCGTCAAGGTGGCACCGACAGCTCCGGCTGTTAACCACTCGTTGTTTGTAGATGACAGCCTGCTGCTTTTTAAGTCTAGTGTGGAGGGTGCAACCCGGGTTTCAAACCTATTGGATGTTTATTGTGGAGCATCGGGACAGAAAGTTAACAATGAAAAATCCTCTATCTTTTTTAGCAAGGGCTGCCCTGTTTCTGAAAGACATGAGGTAAAGGACGTTCTTAATGTGCAAAACGAGACCTTGAGTGAAAGGTACTTGGGGATGCCGACGGAGGTAGGGCAGTCAAAGAATGGCACTTTCAAATATCTCTGTGATAGGGTATGGGAAAGGATCAAGGGTTGGATGGAAAAGCTCTTGTCTGCCGCTGGGAAGGAGGTATTGATCAAATCAGTTGCACAAGCCATCCCTGTGTTTTCAATGTCTTGCTTTAGATTGCCAAGGGGTCTCTGTGAGAGTATTACTTCCCTCATTCATCAATTCTGGTGGGGCAGCAAACATGGAAAAAGAAAACCGTGTTGGGTATCCTGGGGTATTATGACCAATCCTAAAATCTTGGGTGGTCTAGGTTTTCGAGACATGGAACTTTTCAACCTTGCTTTGTTGTCTCGGTAAGCTTGGCGACTACTTCAAAATCCAGAGTCCTTGAGTGTGCGTATTCTGAAGGCAATCTACTTCCCGGATACCACAATTGTAGAGGCTGAACTTGAACCATCACCATCGCAGATTTGGCGCTCTATCTTGGATGGACGGGACACCATGCTGAACGGGATTATTCGGAGGATAGGAGACGGAACCACAACACAAATCTGGGAGCATAATTGGCTGCCCAGGGATGGGCTAATGAAGCCTCTTTCTTCTAGGGTTGCTAACCCTCCTCAATTTGTTTCAGATCTTATCAGCACCACCACAGCCTCATGGCAAGAGGATTTGGTCCGGGAGGTGTTTGCTCCACTGGATGCCGATACGATCCTCAAGATCCCTCTATGCACGAGACATGTTGGTGATTTTTGGGCATGTGCAGAGGATCCCCGAGGCCGGTTCTCTGTTGCTTCGGCATATAGGATGATTTCACGCATCAAGGCAAGCAGAGAGGCCTGGCTCGAGGAGGGGCATAATGTTTCCAACAGTGCCAGCGAGAAGAAGGGATGGTCCTCAATCTGGTATATGCAAGTTCCATCAAAACTAAAGGTTTTCACCTGGAGGCTGGCTCAACACTCGTTGCCGACGGGTGACGTTCTACATCACCGTAATATGTCGCCATCTCACGTGTGCGCACTGTGCGGTGTTGAAGATAGCTGGAGACATTCGTTAATTGAATGCACCATGGCGAGAAGTGTGTGGGCTTTGAGCAAAGAAGAACTTGTTCAACACATGTGCGAGACTAGAGTTGATAGCGCAAAGTTTTGGCTTTTTACTATGAGTGAATCACTATCAGCTGAAGACTTCGCAGAACTGATTGTCACCTTGTGGGCGATCTGGCATGCTCGCCGCAAGGTTATCCACGAGGGAATCTTCCAAACACCTTTTGTGACCCATAGTTTCGTCCCAACTTATCTCTCTGAACTTAAAGTGTTGAAGAAGCCGGTACTAAGACCGGCGCCTCAGGAGGAGCGACCAAATTCCTGGATTCCACCGCGGGAAGGACATGTGAAGATCAATGTTGACGCAGCTACTCCTAGAGCGGGAGGTTTTGGTGCTGTGAGCGCTGTTGCGCGTAACTCAGAAGGCATCTACCAGGGAGCTTCTGTAGTTATTTTCAGAAACATCGATGATCCTGAAGTTCTGGAATCTCTAGCCATTAGAGAGGCATTAGCACTGGCTAATGACCTGTACATTCAGCAAGTTCATGTGGCATTCGACTGTAAGCAGGCCGCCGAAGCGATCAAGGGAGGAACTGCCTCATCCTATGCGGCAATTGTGCTGGAAATCAAGGCACAAGCTACTTCTTTAGTTTCCTGTTTTTTTAGCCATGAATTTAGAACCTCGAATGTCGAGGCTCACAGACTAGCAAAGCATGCGTTAACGCTCGGGGTTGGCCGTCATGTCTGGTTAAGTCACCATGGGGATCTTTTGTTCGTCCCTGTAAACTGTGTGACGGGTGAATAAAGCTTTGTTGGTTTGTCTAAAAAAAAAAACTTGAGGTTCTCTTACATTTACAAATTAGCCCATCTCCCTCTTGTTGGCCCTTCATTCTATTCCTCCCGACCCCACGGGAGGTCGAACCCGGAACCCCATCCGACTCACTCGAGTCTTTAAACCCTAGCAGCAGCAGCGGAGGCTGCCGCGTCCCTCATCGCCGCCGATGTGGAACGGCGTGCCGCCGCCGCCGCCGATGGCGGCTGCGCCTCCTCCTCCGGGCACGGTCGGCGCTGTTCCGGCCCCGCCCCCGCAGGCCGCCGCGCCGCCGCAGGCAGGCCAGCCGCTCACGCCGGCAGAGCTCGAGGCGCAGCTCGTGGAGAAGGCCCGCAAGTGGCACCAGCTCAACTCCAAGCGCTACGGCGACAAGCGCAAGTTCGGCTTCGTCGAGGCGCAGAAGGAGGACATGCCCCCCGAGCACGTGCGAAAAATCATCAGGTACAATGTCCAGACCCGCGCCGCCCTCGGATTTTTCGAGCGCCCTGTACTGCTCGTGGCTAGATTTTGGGTCCCTCGGTGCTCGTCTCGCGCTGTGATGCCTATGATCTTAGGTCGTCCCGTAGCCGTGTGTAGCTTTGAACTAGTGGCATGGCTGTGATAGCCGTCTCTACTGAAGTTAGTGATGGCGCGATCATATGGTTTGATGTTACGCGTGGGGTTTATGGTTATAACTGTGATTCGATAATGTTTAGGTTTGGATTTACCTGTGTTATTTTCTGCTCGGCATCATGTGTTTGTTGCTGATTTCTGCTTACGATTTGTGGTCACTGGAATTAGGCATAAGATTGTTGTCTCTGACTCTCTAGATCCTGGAAATTAGTTTCGTGATATTTTTTATATTTTCATCCTCTAGTTATGGTGAACATCTTTAATTTGCTAGTTGCTTCAACTCTAAATTCCTGGAGTCAAGATGATAGATATGTCGATTAGTTATGGTTTTCTTTTTTCAGTTTGCTAGTTGCTATAGCTCTTGGTCTGTGAAGCTTTGTAGCTGGGTCTAGTTGGCTTTCATATGATCATAAGTTGCAGGGATATTAACTAGAGGTTTCTGCCCTGGCTTCTGAGCATATTTCTGAACAAATACATGGACACTCTTTCTGTTCTGAGCATATACACGGCCATTCTTTCTATGCTTAACACACACGCCACCAGAGATGCAAACCACGACCTGGAATGAGTTCATGATAACTTGAAGAATTGAGAGTTTGCACTTTGTCATATGTACAACACAATCAATTTCGAAGCCTTCTCGTGCCATAGATTGAAGATCTGCTTCTGTTTCAGTAAATTTATACATCTTTGTTTTGTTGAGCAGGGACCATGGGGACATGTCTTCGAAGAAGTACAGACATGACAAGCGTGTTTATCTTGGAGCACTCAAGTTTGTACCTCATGCCGTTTACAAACTACTGGAGAATATGCCGATGCCCTGGGAACAGGTACATCCTTTTGTTGTGCATTATATGAACATTAGTGTCTTGTTGTTGCCAAGATTACCTGTTCCATGGCCATATAATAATAGACTCTTGTTTTCAGGTTCGGGATGTTAAGATCTTGTACCATATCACCGGTGCCATAACCTTCGTAAACGAGATCCCGTGGGTAGTTGAGCCCATTTACCTGGCACAGGTGATGATCTAGATTCATTCTTCTTCCATGTTCAACACTCTCTTTTTTATTTTATATTTATCTTTCACCCTGTTACTTGCTTAAAATGTATCTCTTATAACACGCTTTCCACAGTGGGGCTCAATGTGGATCATGATGCGAAGGGAGAAGAGAGATAGGCGGCATTTCAAAAGAATGCGCTTTCCTCCATTTGATGACGAGGAACCTCCACTGGATTATGCTGATAATTTGTTGGATGTTGAACCGTTAGAGGCTATACAATTGGAGTTGGACCCAGATGAAGATGGAGCTGTGTATAAATGGTTTTATGATCACAAGCCTCTGGTGAAGACTAAGCTTATAAACGGTCCCAGTTACAGGAAATGGCATCTATCTCTTCCCATCATGGCAACACTCTATCGCCTGGCTGGTCAACTTTTGTCAGACTTGATTGACCGGAATTATTTCTATTTGTTTGACATGGAGTCTTTCTTTACTGCCAAAGCACTCAACATGTGTATCCCAGGTAATCATATTTGTCTTTTCTTTTCTAAGCCATGTTTGATGCATCAAGCTAAAAAATACTGCCACGGCAAGTCGACTAGCATAGTAGTTGTAGCTTTTGGTTGCTGGTTAAATCAAAATTTCTCCCACTTGGTATCTAACTATTGGCAAGGCTTTGTGAAAACGTAAGCAACCAGAACTTGTATTTTCTGCAAATGTATTTTCTTATGCTTTATCAGAACAGGAAAACATTTTCTTCTACATCGCAGGTTTTCTTATCATGCACTGATGTTATTTTTTCATTCTCATCAGGAGGTCCAAAATTTGAGCCACTCTACCGTGATATGGAGAAAGGGGATGAGGACTGGAATGAGTTTAATGATATCAACAAACTCATCATCCGTCAACCACTTCGGACTGAATACAGAATTGCGTTCCCACACTTGTACAATAACAGGCCAAGGAAAGTGAGACTTTGCATATATCATACTCCTATGATAATGTATATCAAGACGGAGGATCCAGATTTACCTGCATTTTACTATGATCCTCTGATAAATCCAATCACTTCAACCAGCAAGATTGATCGCCGGGAGAAGAAAGCAAGTGAAGAGGAAGACGAAGACGACTTTAGTCTTCCCGATGGAGTGGGCCCTCTTTTGAAAGAAACTCCACTCTACACTGATACGACAGCTGCCGGCATTTCATTACTCTTTGCCCCAAAGCCTTTTAACATGAGATCTGGTAGAACACGCCGTGCTGAGGACATTCCTCTTGTATCTGAGTGGTTCAAAGAGCACTGGTGAGTACTGCAGTGAGTTTAATATTGTCTTAACATAGTTTCTTCTGTAGTATATTTTTTGCTCATGATTCCGTCGATATCTGTTTTGCAGCCCACCAGCATATCCAGTTAAAGTCCGGGTGAGTTACCAGAAGCTGCTGAAGTGCTATGTGCTTAATGAGCTACACCATAGGCCGCCTAAAGCACAGAAGAAGAAACATCTGTTCCGTTCTCTGCAAGCAACAAAGTTCTTTCAAACTACAGAGCTTGACTGGGCAGAAGCTGGGTTGCAAGTTTGCAAGCAGGGCTACAACATGCTAAACTTGTTGATTCACAGGAAGAATCTTAACTATCTTCATTTAGACTACAATTTCAACTTGAAGCCTGTGAAGACTCTCACAACAAAGGAGAGAAAGAAATCTCGTTTTGGAAATGCATTCCACTTGTGCCGTGAGATTTTGCGACTTACTAAGCTAGTTGTTGATGCAAACATCCAATTTCGCTTGGGAAATGTTGATGCCTTTCAGTTGGCCGATGGTTTGCAATACATATTCTCCCATGTTGGTCAGTTGACTGGTATGTACAGATACAAGTATCGTCTGATGCGGCAAATTAGAATGTGCAAAGATCTGAAGCACTTGATATATTATCGTTTCAACACTGGTCCTGTTGGAAAAGGGCCTGGCTGTGGATTTTGGGCTCCAATGTGGAGAGTGTGGCTGTTTTTCCTTCGTGGTATTGTACCCTTGCTTGAAAGGTGGTTAGGTAATTTGCTGGCCAGGCAGTTTGAAGGTCGCCATTCAAAAGGAGTTGCTAAAACAGTAACCAAGCAACGTGTTGAGTCACACTTTGACCTGGAGCTTCGAGCTGCAGTTATGCATGATGTCCTTGATGCTATGCCAGAGGGCATCAAGCAAAACAAGGCCCGGACTATACTACAGCATCTTAGTGAGGCATGGCGCTGCTGGAAGGCAAACATCCCCTGGAAGGTCCCTGGCCTGCCGGTTCCTATTGAAAATATGATACTTCGTTATGTGAAGTCCAAGGCTGATTGGTGGACAAATGTCGCTCACTACAACCGTGAGCGTATCCGGCGTGGTGCTACAGTTGACAAGACCGTCTGCCGCAAAAATCTTGGAAGGTTAACACGTCTGTGGCTGAAGGCAGAACAAGAGAGGCAGCACAATTACTTGAAAGATGGGCCATATGTAACACCTGAAGAGGCAGTTGCTATTTATACAACCACAGTTCATTGGCTTGAATCAAGAAAGTTCTCACCGATTCCTTTTCCTCCACTCTCATACAAGCATGATACCAAACTTCTTATACTGGCTCTGGAAAGGCTAAAAGAGTCTTATAGTGTGGCAGTAAGGTTAAATCAACTGCAAAGAGAGGAACTGGGTTTAATTGAACAAGCATATGATAATCCGCATGAAGCCTTGTCAAGGATAAAACGGCATCTTCTTACTCAGCGTGCTTTTAAGGAAGTTGGCATTGAGTTTATGGATCTGTATAGCTACTTGATTCCGGTATATGAAATTGAGCCTCTTGAGAAAATTACTGATGCATACCTTGACCAATACTTGTGGTATGAGGGGGACAAGCGCCACCTCTTCCCAAACTGGGTAAAGCCTGCTGATTCAGAGCCGCCTCCTCTACTTGTTTACAAATGGTGCCAAGGTATAAACAATTTGCAGGACATATGGGACACGAGCGATGGGCAGTGTGTTGTGATGCTGCAGACAAAATTTGAGAAGTTCTTTGAAAAAATTGATCTGACTCTGTTGAACAGGCTTCTGCGGTTGGTCCTGGACCATAACATTGCTGATTATGTCACTGCAAAGAACAATGTTGTGTTGTCTTATAAGGATATGAGTCACACAAATTCTTATGGTCTTGTTCGAGGTCTTCAGTTTGCATCTTTTGTTGTGCAATACTATGGGCTGGTGCTGGATCTCCTGCTTCTTGGTTTAACTCGAGCTAGTGAGATTGCAGGGCCACCACAGATGCCAAATGAGTTCCTTACATATATTGACACAAAAGTTGAGACAAGGCATCCCATCAGGCTCTATTCTAGATATATTGACAAGGTGCATATAATGTTCCGCTTCACTCATGAAGAAGCAAGGGATTTAATTCAGCGTTACTTGACAGAGCATCCTGATCCTAACAATGAGAACATGGTCGGTTACAATAACAAGAAATGTTGGCCTAGGGATGCAAGAATGAGGCTCATGAAGCATGATGTAAATCTTGGAAGAAGTGTATTTTGGGATATGAAGAACCGCCTCCCAAGGAGCATTACTACATTAGAATGGGAGAATGGCTTTGTTTCTGTGTACAGCAAGGATAACCCAAACCTGCTCTTTAGCATGTCTGGGTTCGAGGTCCGTATTCTGCCGAAGATACGTATGACTCAGGAGGCATTCAGCAACACAAAAGATGGGGTATGGAATTTACAGAATGAGCAGACAAAGGAAAGGACAGCCATTGCATTTTTGAGGGTTGATGATGAACACATGAAAGTGTTTGAGAACCGTGTCAGGCAAATCCTTATGTCATCAGGGTCAACAACATTTACCAAGATAGTTAACAAGTGGAACACTGCTCTCATTGGCCTCATGACATATTTCCGTGAAGCCACTGTTCATACGCAGGAACTATTGGATCTGCTTGTAAAATGTGAAAACAAGATCCAGACTCGTATAAAGATTGGCCTGAACTCAAAGATGCCTAGCAGGTTTCCACCAGTTATCTTTTATACACCGAAGGAAATTGGAGGTCTGGGCATGTTGTCAATGGGTCACATTTTGATACCACAGAGTGATCTCAGGTATAGCAAACAGACAGATGTTGGTGTGACGCATTTTCGAAGTGGTATGAGTCATGAAGAGGACCAGCTAATCCCTAACTTGTATCGCTACATCCAACCATGGGAGAGTGAGTTCATTGATTCACAGCGCGTGTGGGCTGAATATGCTTTGAAGAGGCAGGAAGCACAATCACAGAACAGGCGCTTAACACTTGAGGATCTGGAAGATTCCTGGGATAGAGGTATACCTCGTATCAACACACTTTTCCAAAAAGACCGCCACACTTTGGCATATGACAAAGGATGGAGGGTCAGAACAGACTTCAAGCAGTATCAAGTGCTGAAACAAAACCCATTCTGGTGGACACATCAGCGGCATGATGGAAAGCTATGGAACTTAAACAACTACAGAACTGATGTCATCCAAGCACTCGGAGGTGTGGAAGGTATCCTGGAACATACCTTATTTAAAGGAACATATTTCCCTACCTGGGAGGGTCTGTTCTGGGAGAAGGCTTCAGGTTTTGAGGAATCAATGAAGTACAAAAAACTGACAAATGCGCAGCGTTCTGGGCTTAACCAGATCCCCAATAGAAGATTTACCCTTTGGTGGTCACCAACCATTAATCGTGCAAATGTATATGTTGGTTTCCAGGTTCAGCTAGATCTGACAGGGATATTCATGCATGGTAAAATTCCGACCCTGAAAATCTCTCTGATCCAGATTTTCCGTGCACATCTTTGGCAGAAGGTCCATGAAAGTGTTGTTATGGATCTTTGTCAAGTTCTGGATCAGGAGTTGGATGCGTTGGAGATTGAGACAGTACAGAAAGAGACAATACATCCCAGGAAGAGTTACAAGATGAACAGTTCCTGTGCAGATGTCCTCCTTTTTGCTGCACACAGGTGGCAGATGTCTAAACCAAGCTTAGTTTCTGAGTCAAAGGATGTCTTCGACCAGAAAGCAAGTAACAAGTATTGGATTGATGTGCAACTACGATGGGGAGACTATGACTCACATGACATAGAACGTTACACAAGGGCTAAATTTATGGATTATACAACAGATAATATGTCCATCTACCCTTCTCCGACTGGTATGATTTTGAGTATCCATGGACTGCCAATTTCTTGCCTAGTATGAATCATCTGTAGTTAATGTTGATTAATATTTCTTGCAGGGGTGATGATTGGACTTGATCTAGCATATAATTTGCACTCTGCTTTCGGTAACTGGTTCCCCGGGTCAAAGCCTCTCCTCCAGCAAGCAATGAACAAGATCATGAAGGTAATAAACAAATATAGCTGTTGTTGGCATATCTCTGTTGTGGTAGATGTCTTGTTTAAATGACGTGATTTTTTTTACAGTCAAATCCTGCCCTGTACGTGCTGAGGGAGCGAATAAGGAAGGGTCTCCAGTTGTATTCATCTGAACCCACTGAGCCATATCTGTCTTCACAGAACTATGGAGAGATATTCAGCAACCAAATCATATGGTTTGTGGATGACACAAATGTCTATCGTGTTACCATTCACAAAACCTTCGAGGGTAACCTGACCACCAAACCAATTAATGGTGCAATCTTTATTTTCAATCCAAGGACTGGTCAACTCTTTCTGAAGGTTTGTTCTTTTTCTTGTGCTTTTAATTCTAGTTTTGTTGTAGTAATGGCATAACTGTGCCATATCACAACTTGGAAGATTTAAATGAAAATGGATTATAATCTGCAGGTCATCCATACAAGTGTATGGGCAGGACAAAAGCGTCTAGGGCAGCTGGCCAAGTGGAAAACAGCTGAGGAGGTTGCTGCCTTAGTTCGATCTCTTCCTGTGGAAGAGCAGCCAAAGCAAATTATTGTGACAAGGAAGGGTATGTTGGATCCGTTGGAAGTCCATCTGCTTGACTTCCCTAACATTGTTATTAAGGGTAGTGAGTTGCAGCTGCCATTCCAAGCTTGCTTGAAGATTGAGAAATTCGGTGATCTTATTCTCAAGGCTACAGAACCTCAGATGGTTCTTTATAACATATACGATGATTGGTTGAAAAGTATCTCATCTTACACTGCATTCTCTCGTCTTGTGCTTATATTACGAGCACTACATGTCAATAATGAGAAGGCTAAGATGTTGCTGAAGCCTGACAAGACAATTGTTACGGAACCACATCATATCTGGCCAAGTTTGACTGATGAGCAGTGGCTCAAGGTCGAATGTGCGCTCAGGGATCTCATTCTTTCTGATTATGCAAAGAAAAACAACGTTAATACCTCTGCACTTACACAATCTGAGATTCGTGATATAATACTTGGTGCTGAAATAGCCCCACCATCACAGCAGAGGCAACAGATAGCTGAGATTGAGAAACAGGTAAAAAATTGTAATAGGCTTTGTTTCTAGTTTCTATGCATAGCTAATCATGTCAGTTTTCTCACACATGTATTTACTTGAATTTGCAGTCCCGAGAGACACCTCAGTCAACTGCAATTACAACAAGGACAACTAATGTGCATGGCGATGAACTCATTATCACGACAACCAGTCCATACGAGCAAGCAGCATTTGCGTCGAAAACAGACTGGCGTGTCAGGGCCATCTCTGCTACAAACTTATATCTCCGTGTCAACCACATTTATGTTAACTCAGATGATATAAAGGTCAGTACAGCAACCACTCTCTCCTCAATTTACCCATAGAATTCCCAACTATTGACTGCTGAATGCTTACTGACCGTATGTATTCTGTGTACAGGAGACTGGCTATACTTACATCATGCCCAAGAATATATTGAAGAAGTTTATATGCATAGCAGATCTACGGACACAGGTTGCAGGTTTCCTGTATGGACTGAGTCCACAGGATAATCCCCAAGTCAAGGAGATTAGATGCATATCCATTCCCCCACAGCATGGAACTCACCAGATGGTGACTCTCCCAGTGAATCTACCAGAGCATGAGTTCCTCGCGGACTTGGAGCCATTGGGATGGATGCATACCCAGCCGAATGAAGCTCCTCAGCTATCGCCTCAGGTTTGTTTCCTACAATTTTTACCTTGAAACCCAACTTTATGATTCTTATCTGGAATGGAATAGCTGCATATCAGATATGTTGTGTCCACTGTCTCTCTATCTATGGAATCTCATCCGTCATCCATATAAGAACAATAAGAACTTAAATTCTCCTCGATACAAAATACAATACAAAATTTGTTTACATACAACACAAAATTTAACCTTCTCTACCCATGTTGCACAATATGTACACATGTACTAGGCTGAGACCCTACACGCTGCAGGATATTTGTTTACAACTTTAGATGTGAATTAGACTGAAGAGAAATAATCATTGTTACCAAAAATTTCGTGCATACTAACTTGTTCTTCCCAACAAAGCAGGTTCAAGAAAATTACATTGCCATCTATTCTAATGACCACCGATAGCCTTATGCATGGATATATCCTGAAAGAAACAACTTCACCAAAAGTACTCAATTGATTAACACAACTTAAATACTACCTCCGTCCTGGTTTATTAGTCACCCTCGTATTCTGGGTCATATTTTGACCATGATTTTAACTAACAAAATACAAGTTATATATAGCAAAATTGATATCATTGGAAATTACGTTGAAATACGAATCCAACAATATAATTTTTTATGACATGCATTAACATTTTGTTAGTCAAATATGCGGTCAAACTTTGACCCAAACTACGAGAGGGACTAGTAAACCTGGACGGAGGTATTAAACAGTAGTAGTATTATGCAATTAACACACAACTTAAAGAAAGAGAAGTAGTTCCATACGATCAACGGCATCAACAGATTCTAACACAAACGTAACTAAATGGTTATTCATCTGTATCTTATCTTTGAGAAAAGGGGCTCCTCTGTGGCACAGGGATGCGAGTGGACAGACGCAGGCCAAACTTGCTTGGCTGGAGCAGCAAATGGATGTATCTAGAATAGGATGATTTAGCTAAGGGGTAATTTAAATCTTGAAGTTGTGCATATGAGTATAGAGCCAACACTACGCATTCATAATTTAATTGAATTCGCTAGTACATATACCTCATCTAGCAAGGTCATCTAGGGTCAATCATACACTAAATCGGTGAGTGGATGGACCGATGGACTTCTTCATAGGCTACCAAAGCGATATGTTGGGGACTAATCAATGGGAAGTGTACCAAGTGGATGGATTTAGATTAATTAGTGGGAGTGGCAAACTGAAATGGTGTTGGGGTCAGCTGCTTAAAAAAGGGATGCACATATTTTGTTAAACATGCAACCAGACGGCCAGAGTTTACGGGTGATTTGGAATACTATTATAGCAGCAAAATAGCTTTCTTGTATATTTTATAATAGTGAGTTTGTTATTCTCCGTGAAAGTTCCAGTCCTAAATTGGTGGTTCTGTTGTTGGCACATTCAATAGTATATTCCTTTTTTGCGTGTGATCCAGTCTCTCACTACTGAACTGTATTCTGTTGTTTCTTGCACATTCTTTAATGGAGAGCCTCTTTAGGGAATGATCCGGAGTCTCAATTACTGAACTGTTCGTTCTGTTGTGCCTTGCAGGACTTGACATCGCATGCTAAGATTTTGGAGAACAACAAGCAGTGGGATGGTGAGAAGTGCATCATTTTGACATGCAGCTTTACCCCAGGATCGTGCTCACTGACCGCATACAAATTGACACCAAGCGGTTATGAGTGGGGCCGTAGCAACAAGGACAATGGGAGCAACCCACATGGTTATCTCCCAACTCACTACGAGAAGGTCCAGATGCTTCTCAGTGACCGCTTCCTTGGGTTCTACATGGTACATACTCATCTTAGCAAGCCCATATTCCGTAGCAATTGTTCTATGGAACCAGCCACCTTTGAAATTTGAAATATTATTCACTACACTTTTGTCTCCACCAGGTTCCGGACAACGCGCCCTGGAACTACAACTTCATGGGAGTCAAGCATGACCCATTGATGAAGTACAGCATGAAGCTGGGGACGCCCCGAGACTTCTACCACGAGGACCACAGGCCGACACACTTCCTGGAGTTCAGCAACATTGAGGAGGGCGAGGTTGCTGAGGGGGACAGGGAGGACACCTTCTCGTAGGCACCGTAGCATGCCTTGCGCCGAATTTTGTTAGCACATCGAAACTAGCTATTAACTACGCAGTTTTGAAATAGAGACATTTGTAACCTGCAAACTTTGACTTGATATGTGGTAGTATGATGTTTGTCTGCCCCTTGAGATGCTATAACTTCTGTTGCAAGCCTGCTCTTCAAGTTGGGTAATGTACAGTGTACACGCATCATAACAGTGAATATTTTGCTTAGTGGCTTATGTAGTTTTTTATGTACTTCACTCCGAGTTATATCTCCCAAACGCTGTGCTATACTCTTAAATTTCGATATATGAAGACGGAATGCTATACCTGTCATTACCGTGGCTCATGGGCAAACAATGATGTCTGATGATGCATCATACGCCACATATTGAATCGCTGGGGTTACCGTTTGTTAAAGGCTGGAAATATAAAGAAACACTGAATTTATACAAATTGAAAAACTGTTACCCATATCTTGCTGTTTGGATTTTGAGCTTAAAATGACCATACCACCAATAGATATTGGCACACCCATTGACCACAACTTCTGGCTGCACACCAAATTTTTGGCTAGCTCAGCCCAACCTTTGTCCACCCGTGCAAAAACATTGACAAACCAAATCCTCTCCGTTATTTTCTCTTCTGGAACTGAATCAGGGGCATGGGGCAGGTGAATGATTCAATCATAAAATCTTGCTGGCAAGGATCTGGTGCCATCCAAACTTAGTCTACCGTCATTCTCTTTCTCCTTTATAGCCAATCAGAGCACACAAAAGGGATTCCTCTTTGCTTGGAGACTGCTCCTCCAGTCCTTGTCTTCACGGATCTCGCCAAGAGAGCCTTCAGGGCAGAGGCTTCCTCACAGAGCAGTGAGCTGCCTTCGTTCGCCAACGCTGCGCCAAGCTTCGCCGATCAGCATTCAGACGACGCACCGGCGACGTCGATGCGGCGTAAGTCCTTCACCGGGCGCTCGGTGGAAGTCCCTCTCAGCAAACTACCTACCTATTACTGTACATTGGCAGGCTATATCGCCACAGCGCGCCCTCCCTCCTGAAAAGGCAAGATTTCCGGAAGATCACGATCCAGAATGCTGCTCGCCTACCCAGGTTGATCTCGCCCGTTCTCCTCCCCATGGAGCCTTTCGGAAAGGAGTAAAGCTGCGTCGCCTTTCCCGATCCAATTTGCTCCTATATTATGATGTCAGCTCGTGCACCTCTCGGCTCTTTATTTCCTTTCCCAGACAAAAACGCTCGCTTTTCACTGTCCCATGATAGTTTTGCTGGGCGAAAGAAGCACACGCTCGTGGCAATAATATCCGCAATATGTGCTCCTGTAATTGGGCATCATCAGGGACCGGGGCAGCGTCGAAAAGGAAAATGGAAAGCTTGCCCCGTCTGATGGCCTCTTCGCGAGCAGCCGGAAGTGGTATCACGTCCATGTCGGCCGTATCCGGAGAGCGAAGGGCAGAGTCCGGTTCTTTGGGGGCCTTGGTGCTCCGTTTGGAAGATAAAGATTGGTAGTACTACGAATGATGGCTCTCTTCTGCTCGGATCTGCCGAAAGATTGCTCCACCGAAATGCGAAATCGCGCACGTACCGCTGTTTCCCAACCGTCCTGCCACGGCTACTGCTCGGCTGCTCCGGGCCTGCGTTGAGCTCTGCTGCCCCCCCACCGGCCCACTTAACCAGCAACATAAAGTGGTCACCATCCAATTCATGTCTGCTGTTACTGTCTGTGAAAGTTTCAGTCCTAAATTGTTGATTCGTAAGATTCTGAAAATACACGAATGGGGATTAAAGGATTACAAAGTTGCGCCATCTTGAATGGATTGAACACCAGATTAATTTTCACCAGATGTTTGACTAAAAACAAAACCCACCAAATTCTGTTTGATTACATACTTAGAAATCTCCCAGATGTTGGACCAAAATGGAAATGTATATCTGCGAAGGGAGGCTTCTTTGGATCAAAGGAACTGGTAAATGTAAAATAGAACATATACGTGAATGATCTGTCATGTATGAAACTTCTAGGTGACTGTTTGCAGAAAATAAACACATACATGTTTCAAATTTATAGGAAATTGTCCACCTTTGTCAAATTCTACGAGTGATTTTTCAAAAAATAAAATAAAATCAAACAACTCACAGCGGCACAAATTCAGTATATACGATTGAAGTGAACATTCAACTTATTTTTTGAAACGGAAACATTCAACTTATAGCGCTGCAAATTCAGTTATGTGAGATTGGTAAAATAAAAAGAAGTGAACATGACACCACAACTCTATTTATTTTCCATTTAAGAAATTTTAGAATATGGTGAATTGAAGAGCTTCTAAGAATCGAAATCCTTTTGTATTCCTTCGTAGAAAACCTATTTTCCAAACCATACAAAAGAGTTGCATGTGTATTCATTAAGAAAGAAGGTGATACAACACTTCAGAAAACAAGACCCATACAACGCCTTCGAGTCATGGCTAGACATAAAAAACTAAAAAACAACATAAGGAGCAACAACTCGAAAGTCGGCCACCCGTGAGTAGAAGACAACCAAACCCAACATAAACTAGAGCAAAAGGCGCAACACAAGACATGTAAGTGCAAAACAAGGCGACCCACACTCAAGCACCAGGACGACAAGGGCAACTGAAACACAAACATCACATGGGCAAATCCGCCACAAGCCTTGAGCCACACCACTTGCTCAAGCATAGAAGCAACATCACCGAGCGACCAGACCACCTGTCCAATGCGTCGCCACCCAAGCCATAGTTGAGAAGCCATAGGGAGCCGGTGACGCATCCCAACACTTGAACACGCGATGAGTCAACAACAAATCACCACATGGCCACGACCAAAACCACCCACCAGTTGGAGAGGGGAGTCGGAGACGCATCCGTAAGCAACACTTGAACACACGACGAGTCAACAACAAATCACCACATGGCCACGACCAAAACCGCCCACCAGTTGGAGAGGGGAGTCGAAGATGCATCTCAGGTCATCACTCAAACACACGAGTTGCCAGCAACAAACCACCACACATGACCACAACAAAAACCACCCATTGGATTGAGATGAGCCGACATGAGGCAGTTGCACCATATACAGACGACCAGAGGGACACACAAAGCAAAGCAAAACCACATAGCCAAGGTGACCACCATCTAACTGAACAGCGTTGGGGAACATCCAAGAGGAGGGGATTAGCCCTGACAAGGAGGAGGTGAACGACGGGGACAAAAGGAAGCGATGCGTGATAACGTAGGAGATGTAGGGGAACATACTACGCAATAAATGTTTTATTGCTATACGATCATGCTAGGATCACTATGAAGATGGCAAAATAGATCCAATCTCACCAACAAGAATGCAACAGAGAGGAATAAGATGTTGTGCCGATTCCCGAATCTAGGTTATACCTCCCAGCCACGAGAATATCTCCACCGATCGAGAGTCAAAGTAGACAACCCCTTTGCGTATCCACGCATATCAAAGTATTAGTTCGACAGCACTTCATCGCCCAGGACAAAGAACTACCGGAGAACTAGATGGAGGAGCAGCCTTGTGGCGTACCGGTCAAAACTAGGGGAGAGAGATATGGCATAGGGCAGGGGTGCGGCTCCTGGGGCTTGTCCGCAAAGGGGGAGGGGTGAGCTCCTCCTCTATATTTATAGGTGTCTAGGAGGGGGTGCGTCTTGGATGAGGGGCATCCCCCAAAGGGGTCGACCGATCTAGGGAGAAGAGTCCTCCTAGGACTCATTTTTCCACTACGCACCACATGCCTTGCCCTCGAAGCAAGGGGGAGGCACTACGGGGCCCAATAGGGCCCATGTGGCGCTGTCCCTTGGGCCAGCCAAGGGGACATCCCACTAGGACCCTTCAGAATATTTCGAAAGCTTCTGGAACCCAAACGCCCTCGGACACTCCCAGTGCGCTCTCAGATCCATCTGGAACCATCCACAATTCTCCCAGTGTCCTTGTCTCATTCTCTTGCAATCTCCTAGTTCTCCAACAAACCACTAGTTGTTAAGCGTATGACCCCGCAGGTTTGGTAATATGTGGACTTGGCCCGAAACACCTTCTGGTCAATAATTAACATGGGGATATGGACACCAATGTTAATTCCCACACGAATATCTTTATTGAGTGAACCTTTTGTTTCGGCATAAACTTCCCTTTGTTCGCAATACGTTGCAAAACCCGAGGCGAGGCTTTTATCAATACCATACTAAGTTATCCTCGATATCAGTTTTGTTCTCTTTTCTCATTCCGGTATCCATGTAATCACTATCAGCTTGTGCCTGGCTAGACGATGATGGATACCATAACACCAAGTGGGATCAGAGAGTATCTCTCCATTGTCGGAGGAATAAACCTAGTCTTGAATCAACAAGAACGCCGACATACTTTTCTGGTGTACCTATAAGCTACCTTTATGATCTACTAGTTACGGGAAATGTTTGGCAGTCCCAAAGTAACCATCTGGTATGAAGGCCTACGATATAGTCATGGTTTGAGGATGCGAGTAAACATTAACATATAATATGATAGTGCTGACAACTAAGTGATGATGGGATCTCATAGTATATCATAAGTACTGGGTCTAACTAACACCATTTTCTGCTAATAATATGTTCCATTATTTCTAGCATCCTTGTTACTTTAACAATGCCCATGATCAGGAAAACAAGATCATCAACAATACATGAACTAGTCTTAGAAGTGAGACTAAAGATCTAATTGGTGTTTATGTTTCCGGCCATGTAAGTGAGTTTTCCTATGAATCTCTCATTTAAGAATCATTGGAATAATATCACATAAATATAAACATTAATTACGAACATGAAATAAAACAATGCTTTATTATTGCCTCTAGGGCGTATTTCTAAGAGTGTCCCACTTGCACTAGAGCCAACAGTCTAGTCGCATTAGTTCCTTAACATCAATGGCATTCCGATGTTGCTCATGGTTTGCTTGTTCTATAGACTTCATGAACAGATCTGACATATTTAGGTCCATGTGCCTTACATATCTTTGCGTATTCATGCTCCACAAAATCTAGAATTATGTGGAACTTGCTTTTGTTGGAAATATGCCCTAGAGGTAATAATATTGTATTATTATATTTCCATTTTCATAATTAAGAGTTTATATTTCATGCTATATCTGTTATGATCCTGGAATACATGATTCAGTGGAATGATAAACGGTAGAGTATAGGTTCCTAGTATTGCTTCTAAGACTGGCTCAAGTAGTGTTGGTGATCATGTTTTCCGGATCATAGGATATCATTAAGTCCTAAAGCAACATTGAGAGTATGAAATTAGAAGAACGATCATATTGAACCAACCCAAGCTTGTTTGTTCTACTTTGAGATAATATCGTCTAAAATAAATTTTTATAACATGGAGTGTTAACATTTGTTTTAGTTCCTCATACCATGAGAGTATCGCAGTCACTTCCTACCGTACCATGGAATTTGGGGTTGCTCAAATGTCATCTGTAACATAGTGATCATAATGAAAACTTCCAGGTTCATCAGAAAGTTTGACAGGGGACTGGACAACTTGAGAGTGGGATTTGCTCCTCCGATGATGGAGATATATTCTTAGGGCCCTCTTGGTGTGACAGCATCCATGATCGTCTGTCCAGGCACAGGTAACTACGTCAGGGGATGCCGGAACACTTCAACGAGAAAGAAAAACAAAACCGGTATTGGGAGCATGTGCATGATTCAGGAGGATACTGGCACACCTCGGGTTTTGTAAAGTATCGCGAATCAAAGGGAACATCACATGACAACCAAAGGTTCACTGAATGTCATTCATGTAATCATAGGGATCGATATAGACGTCCACGGTTCCACTATCGGTCATTAAACGAAGGGGTTTCATGTCTATGATTTATCGAACCTATTGGGGCACAAGCTTAAGGTAATCACGATCTACCGAGTGTTAGTTGGACGAGAATATCAAGGATTTATTTTGTGGAATTGTTTCATTAATATCTGAAATAGTTTCGGGAGGAACCGGAAACGTTTCGGGGTCACCGGAAGGGTTTCAGAGTTTATCAGGCAATACCGGGTATTACCAATAGATAATATATAGGTGGAAAATGTTTTCAGAGGTGTTAAGTTAATATAAAAGGCTGTAATAATTGTTAGGAGACTTATATTTAGTTTAATATTAACGAGCCTTAAAAGGCCAAGTGGTGGAAGGAGTATTGGGTCACCATGGCCCAAATAGGAAGTGGCGCCTCCTTTCCTTGTGTGTGTGTGTTGGGGGGGGGGGATTGGACTAGGGGAGGACTCCAACTTCTCCCCCTTGATCGGTGCCCTAAGAAGGGCCTTTACCTCCTTGGTGGCTCCCCTCCCTTCCCCTATAACCTATATATACTAGAGGATTGTCCCCTTAATTTGGGACACACATGTTTTCGAGCCTTCTCTAGTTCATCCAGTTCTAGTTCTAGTTGGTCCTAGTTGACTAATTAGAACTAGACCTAGTTCATTTAATCCTCATAATTAGAATCCCAATATGGTTCTAACCTCCTCCCTCTAATTCTCTAGCGATGATTAGCTCCGGACGGCAAAGCGCTGCCGGATCGTGAAGACCGTATGCTTGCAACCAAGTAGACATGCCGTGCTTCCGGTCTTCCCTTCGAGGGATCGTTCAAGGGCGGTTCACGGGATCGTCTTCAACGGTTCAAGGGACTCCAAGTATGATCTACACCGACTCGTCTACTTCCATTGCACTCCATAGCTGGTAACGATAGTTGATCCAAACCCTATATGCATCTTCATATTGTTCCTGGGTGATCATAGGGAGATTTTTTTTGTTTTCTACTATGTTTCCCAACAACTTTGTATACTTTTGAATTGTTGGTAGGACCTTGGCCTGGGCTATGGCGCCACTATTCTCAATAGCGCTCCATTGGCTCTAGTGCACCTGGAACTGTACCAAGTTTAAAAAGACCCCTCTGATTCAAAGACCCTACTTTGTCGCTTCTGAAGTGACAATATACTTAGCCTTCATTGTAGAATCTGCCATGGTATGCTATTTTAGACAATGCCAACTTACGGTGTCACCGTTTTTGTATATTAACAAAACTCCAATTCAGGTAGATCGTTACCTAGTCTACTATCAATACCATGCCTAATAGATTCATGCATAAATTCAGCAATAAGAGTAGCATAAATCCCACGAAAGTTGTCACTTGACTGTCTATTTTCATTAATATGACGAGCAATAAGAGCTCCTAAATTATGCATTCTTTCACCAATCAAAGCACAACGTGAAACACACATATCAGGGGTACTAGTGCTGGTAGGATTACTGTCGGTGTCAAAACCGGCGGATCTCGGGTAGGGGGTCCCGAACTGTGTGTCTAGGCGGATGGTAACAGGAGACAAGGGAAACGATGTTTTTACCCAGGTTCGGGCCCTCTCGATGGAGGTAAAACCCTACTCCTGCTTGATTAATATTGATGATATGGGTAGTACAAGAGTAGATCTACCACGAGATCAGAGAGGCTAAACCCTAGAAGCTAGCCTATGGTATGATTGGTGTTCATCCTACAGACTAAAACCCTCCGGTTTATATAGACGCCGGAGAGGGCTAGGGTTACACATAGTCGGTTACAATGGGAGGAGATCTACATATCCGTATCGCCAAGCTTGCCTTCCACGCCAAGGAAAGTCCCATCCGGACACAGGACAAAGTCTTCAATCTTGTATCTTCATAGTCCGGGAGTTCGGCCAAAGGTCATAGTCCAGCCATCCGGACAACCCCTAATCCGGGACTCCCTCAGTAGCCCCTGAACCAGGCTTCAATGACGACGAGTCCGGCGCGCAAATTGTCTTCGGCATTGCAAGGCGGGTTCCTCCTCCGAATACTTCATAAAAGATGTTTGAACACAAGGATAGTGTCCGGCTCTGCAAAATAAGTTCCACATACCACCGTAGAGAGAATAATATTTACACAAATCTAATCTGCTGACGTATTCCGTAGTGTGACATCACGCCACGGCCAAGCCTTTATTCGAGTCGTTTTACTGTCCCACCTCAGCGCGTTTAGCGAGGCGGTTTCCTTGGCACGTCTTGTTAAAGTAGAGATCGTGTCCCCTTATTCCGGGATTCTCATCAATTCGGGCGTGGGTAACCCAACCGGGCCATTGGTATGACTTCTTAATTGAAAGTGAGTCCCAAACCGTCACGGGGAGGGCTCTTGGTATTCAACCTCTTTATAAAGAGACCAAGGCTCGACTCCTTTCTTTCAATCCTATCAAATCCGCCTCTCGCCTCGAGTTCCAACACCCAAAGCTCCAGATTCAGGTGCTTCGGACCTTCGATGATGTCCGACTCCAACCTCCAAGGCCGGTGGATGCCTTCCTCCATTACGGAAGAAGACATGCGAAAGCTGAGAGATGCCAGGTATCTAAGCGGAGAAATCTCGCATAGGCTGCCTGCTCAAGGGCAGGCTATTCCCACTCCCCAGCCCGGTGAGAGCGTGGTGTTCGCATCTCACTTCCTTCGGGGGCTAGGCTTCCCGATTGATCCCTTCGTGAGGGGGCTCATGTTTTATTACGGGCTGGAATTTCACGACTTAGCTCTGGAGTCCATCCTCCAAATCTCATCGTTCATTGTCGTGTGTGAGGCCTTCCTCCATATTACTCCTCACTTCGGACTGTGGCTTAAGAACTTCAAGGTAGAACCAAAGATGATCGAGGGGCAGCACGCTGAGTGCGGAGGTGCTATTATAAGCAAGATTGCCGACGCTCCATGGCCCGAGGGCTATTTTCAAGAGGAGTTCGACTTATGGCAACGAGAGTGGTTTTACATTACAGCTCCTAGGGGCACCACATGGGTGGCGCCACCTACTTTTCGCTCGGGTCCCCCACCACGGCTAGCGTCATGGGTCAATAAAGGGCTTAACTGGGGGCCGTCCAAGGACGCGCCCTTGTTGCAGGGCCGCATTCAAGATCTCCTAGAAAGAGATATCAATTTGGCTGTAGTGACACAGGTTATGTTGATTCGCCGCATCCTGCCCTGCAAACGTCGTCCCCTCCGTCTGTGGGAGTTTAATCCGGAAGGACCACGAGCTCTCCAACATTTTATGGGCACGACGCCCGTGGAGATGTACAAATTGTTCTTCGGATCACAAGCAATGTGTCCGGACTTGTCCGAGGACGCAGGTCTGAGCTGCAATCACCTGGATACTCAAGTAAGTAGCCCTGTACTCGGACACACTATCCGTACATTTATCATAAAACTGCCCTTAAAAGAGCTATCCTTTAAACATGAGTGGATAGCGAAAGCAAAGCTTATCAGGTGTCCGGCCCCCCTCCCTGAGACCACGCCGGATCCCATGTTGACCAGGATGCTGGAGATTGCGCCTTTGGAAGAAGGCGAAGAGGGGAACAAAGAAGCTACCGCCTCTGTGAAGGAGGCTGTCAGGAAAGGAGGAATTGAGAATTACTCTATCCAGGGAAAGAAGAGGACCGCCTCTGAAGACCCGGAGGCGATGGCCTCAAAGCGGGGGAAGAAATCTTCGTCAGAGGGTCCGGCGCCGGAGGGTGCCCCGGCCGCATTGTGCCCCCAAGGGGATCAGCTCTCCACCGAGTCGTAAGTAAAGTGAGGGGTTTTAAAATGAGAGACATCCCTGTTTTATTTCTGAGGAAGATAACCAAAATTTTACCTTGTAGTTCGGATCTCAACCCTTCTCAGCAGAGCTCATCTTCAGGGGATCTTCGTCCGGAGATGATGGAGAGCGGAACGCCTCCCCCAGCTGTGTCGTCTTGCGAGGCGGGCCACCCCGAGGTGTCGTCTCAGAGGTTTTTTTCGAATCCGGCCTTCGAAAAAGGTCTTCGGACGAGTCCGACACTGTCTGATGCACGGTCGGAGGAGCTGAAGGGTCTGCTCGGGCGAGCGTCTATCTCAGAAGAACACCATGTGTTGATGAACATGGTGATTAGAAGGATTTCATCCTCGGAAAGCGGATTGTACGAGGCTGCCAGGAGTTTACTGACAGGTTTTGAGGTACGCGAAATGATGTACCTTTTGACAGATCCACATATATAAAATGCGCTCTGTATAGATAGTAGCCCCTAAGACTCTGTGCGTTGTCAAAAAATGACGGTGCGCAGAGGATCATAATCCCAGGTATAATATGTCGCCTTTCCTATGTAGGTGGCTAAGAGTTCGGTGGCTAGCCGGACTGTTGGATTTGCCGATCTAAAGCGGCAACTTGACGTGGCAGATGCCGACATCGCGCTTGTCAACAAGCAGCTGGACGAGGCACAAGGTACGTAATGTCTCCGAAGACATCTGGTAAGAGGAGCTTAATGTCCGTACCTTATAACATGTGTGCTTAATGCAGATGGTGCCGCTGCCATGGAGAACCTTCGGGCAGAACTTGCCCGAGCCAAGGAGCAGGCCAGGAAAAGTGATGCGGCTGCCTTAAAGGCGGCTGAAGAGCTAAAAGCCGAACAGGCTGCTCACTGCCAGAGCAAGAAGGAGATGGCCGAGATGGCTGTAGAATTGAAGAATGCTGCCGACCGCTGCAAGCTTCTTGAAAGAGAAGATAGGGTGGCACAGAAGGACCTAGAGAAGGTCACTGCCGAGGCCAAGGATAATCGCTCTGCAATGAGAGCTATGAAGGAGGAGCTGTGTTAGGCCGGAGATATCACGGCTGGAAAGCCCTATATGCTGCGGATGAAGTTCAGGGATCCTAAGTATGCTCCGTTGGACCGGAAGTGGAGCGCGGCGAACACTTATCTGGACTTGGCGGCGAGTGCCGCGGACGCGACCGAACACTTCTGGGATCGAAATGACCATGAAGTGGAAGAACTTTTTTGGTCACAGTTCCACAATCCAGAGCGCCCACTTTCGGTATCCGATCGTTTGGCCGCATGGGCGGAGCTGAACAGGTTATCCGGACTCGCCATGAAGCATGTTGTGAGTCATCTGTGGCCGAAAAGGCCCGAGCCAAAGAGTTATTTTAGCTTGGTGCATCAGTTCCTTGGTGCGGTGCCGCATATTGATGCAATGAAGAGGTCAGCGTGCATAGAGGGTGCACAGATGGCTCTTGCCCGTGTCAAGACATACTGGGCGGAGATGAAGGCCAGTGTTGTTGCGTCCCAAGATTCAGACGAAAGCCGAGTACCTGCCGAGCACTATTTTGAGGAAGTTCTGCAGGGCGCTCGTTTAATAGAGACGCAGTGCTCGAAGGATGTTATGTTCGAATAACACGTATCATTGTAAAACAATGTTTCGATGGCATATAAGAGCTTTTTATACTTGTGCTTTCAAGAATTAGAATACCTCCTGTGCGGCCATTAATGTATATGTGTATATAACCTGAAAGATGGCAGTCGTTGGCTTCAGCCCCCACACATATAATGCGGGGGTGTTCGCAGAAGGCGCATTTTCACACTTGATCCAACGTCTTGGTCCGATAAAGGAGGTGATAGCGCAGCGAACTAGGCAACCAGACTATAATGCTTTATCACTTTCACTTAGCCATAGGAGTTTGGCAGTGGGGCTACTGAATAGCCCCTAGGGGCACCGTGCTCGCCCGAATTCGGGGCGCATGTGTGCCTGACTGGAAAATGACCCTTCGTTAATGCGGAGGAATCCTAAAGATTCCGGCAAGTCATCGAGTGGTTGACCAGTCTCTTGCTATATCATGACAGTCAGTTTTCGGATTTCTCTACTGAGGTGCTCGCCTGGCCGAACCGGGGCACAATCGCAGTAGTTCTCCTGGTGCCGCCTTAGCCAATAGAGCGGAACGTAAGGCAGCAAAACACAGGAGCCGGGCAAACCCAACATTTGACCAAAGACATGATTCGGAGCTGATGCATATAAGGCCAAACTCGCGACGCCGAACACTCCCTAAGGTATTCGGTCTTTATGAAAACGAGCTGAACAAAAGCCCTTGGTAAGAAGCCCCTGGTGTCCAGGTACGCGCGAAATTCTGGCGTGGCCACATGCCAAGACGCCAGCCTCCTCCTCGGTTATAACAAAAAACCGGGGGATGTTATCAACAAGAGACAGTAAAAAAGGTTTACACAGGGTCTTAATCTGAAAAGAATCCTTGAAACGGTTCCCTACTGCACGTCTGCGCCTGTATCTCCGTTGTGCCGTATCCTGGATGGGTGTAGCACGGTGTTCATCTGTAAAAGAGAGGAACTTAGTTGAAAACAATCCTGCGAGAAATCTATGTTATATTAAATAAACAAAGTATAATAGAGAAAATGGGTAGAATTGAGCTTTATTGTCTCTTGGTGTAAACGTGCGGAGCCCCTTGTATTGGGGTATGCGGCTAGTAAGCCTTTGTATGTTTACGCCGGACTCGTCGAGCCGTGTCCGGGGTCTTGAACGACCTGTTTAGGTGCTTTAACTAGTAAAGCTGGTTTAGTGTGCGGCTGTCAAGGAAGCCGCACCATCGTCCGCGCTCGAGGAACACTCGATATTTCCCTTTAATGAGATGATGCCTCACGGACCGGGCATTTTAAGTGTAAGGGATGCATAATGCGGTATTGTGTTAAAGCGGGCGAAAGCTTCGCGTCCCAGTAGTGCTTGATAGCTACTTATGAATGGGGCGATGTGGAAGGTTAGCTTTTCGCTTCGAAAGTTGTCGGGGGAGCCGAACATAACTTCTAACAAGAGGGAACCCATACAATGGGTATCCGGGCCTGGCGTTACCCCTTGAAAGGAAGTGTTGCCATGGCGAATTATTGTTGGGTTTATCCCCATTCTGCGGATTGTGTCCTGGTATAGCAGGTTTAGATCACTGCCGCCGTCCATTAGGACTTGTGTAAAGTGGAGTCCGTCAATTATCGGATCTAATACCAAGGCAGTCCAGCCTGCGTTCTGGATACTTCTAGAGTAATCCTGATGATCGAAGGTGATTGGTTGTAACAACCAGTGGCGGGACTCCTCTGGGACAGGCCGTATGGCACGTATCTCCATGGGGCCACTCTGTTTTCCCCTTTTGTCACGTAAAGTGAATTTACTGTTTTGACTTCTTGCGGGAACTTCTTTTGTTCTCCGGTGCTTTGCTTGTGGGGTTCGTCGTCGTCCTCGCTTGGTATGTCGAGCCCCTTGTGTTCGGCGTTACGTTTGCTGGATTGCTTGAAGACCCAACAATCTCTGTGGGTGTGGTTTGCAGGCCTCCCGGGAGTACTGTGGATTTGACATATTTTGTCCAAGATTTTGTTGAGGTTATATAGCTCGTCCCTATTATCCTTGGGGGGCGGCTGTTTCTGATTCTGCCGAGAGCTTTTGAATCCGGCGTTGACTGCCGTGCTCTTCGGGCTGCTTCCCTTGGTCCGGTGCTGTTCCTTGCTACGGCGCGGTTTCCCGTTTCCATCTCTGACTTCGGATGTATTTGGGTCGCTGGTGCTGCTTCTTGCCAACCATCTATCCTCTCCTGCGCAAAAGCGGGTCATGAGGCTTGTCAATGCGGCCATTGTTCTTGGCTTTTCTTGGCCGAGGTGTCTAGCGAGCCATTCGTCTCGAACGCTATGTTTGAAAGCTGCTAGGGCTTCGGCGTTCGGACAGTCGACTATCTGATTCTTTTTAGTAAGAAATCGGTTCCAGAGTTTCCAGGCTGACTCTCCGGGTTTTCGAGTTATATGACTTAGATCGTCTGCATCCGGAGTTCGGACATAGGTCCCTTGAAAATTTCCCCGAAAAGCATCCTCGAGCTCTTCCCAACTTCCTATGGTGTTTTCGGGAAGGCTTTTAAGCCAATGCCGGGCTGGCCCTTTGAGCTTGAGGGGTAAGTATTTTATGGCGTGGAGGTAATCTCCTCTAGCCATGTGTATGTGGGGGATATAATCCTCAATCCAGACTCCAGGGTCTGTTGTTCTGTCGTATGCCTCTATGTTTTCGGGCTTGAATCCCGCTGGAAATTCATGGTCTAGCACCTCATCGGTGAAACATAGGGGATGTGCGGCGCCCCTGTATTTGGGTGTGCCGCGATGTTCAGATGTTTGTTGCATTGCATTGCTTACTAGAGCTTGCTTTCTTGGCCCGTAGATAGATCTGGTTGGGCCGTCTTTTTGATGCGAATCCTTGTGCGGATCGCGTGCCGGATTGAGTGCGGCGCCCTTTGCCGCTCTATGTCGGTCATGGGGTCGTCTATCCGACCTGGTGGCTTCCTTCTTTCTTGACTGTGGGGGATCTAAGGCCTCCTCATCAAATTCCGGTAGTAATTTTCGCTTCGGATAGCTCTTTGTGTGGTGACTGTCGCCGTACTTGTGTGCGGTGTTGAGTACTTTTCCCCATCTGATTCTGAGTGCATCTTCCGCTGTTTTGAGCTTCCGCTTCTGCTTTTTCAGGCTACGCACAGTGGCGACGAGCCTTTGGTGGAGGTTCTTCTGCTCCAGCAACTTGTCCGGCGTGAGGTCGTCCGGACTATTATCTTCGCCGGGGACGGGTTGTTCAGTTACTTTATCCAAGTTGCCCTATTCGGACGGTTGCTCGACGTCATGTTCGTCGTCCGCCGGTTCGCCCTGCTCTATGGCTGGGTCTCTGTCGAGGTGGGGTTTGGTGTGGCGCTTACGCCGCCGCTTTGATTGCTTTTCAAGGGAATGATCCCTCGTTGCGCCCTTTTGATCCTCGTCGTCGTTTCTTTTAGGTGTGTCCACCATGCATACATCATGGGATGAGGTGGTTGTCCAGTGCCCTATAGGCGCTGGTTCTTGGTCGTCTCCTTCATCGGCGTCCATAGCGTCGATGTCTTCGGAGTCGAAGTCGAGCAAGTTGGTTAAATCATCGATAGTGGCTACGAAGTGGGTGGTGGGTGGGTTTCGAATTTCTTCGTCGTCCGCATCCCAACCTTGCTGATCATAGTCCGGCCAGGGCTCTCCTGATAAAGAGAGAGACTTTAGTGAATTCAGGATGTCGCCGAAGGGTGAGTGCTGAAAGATGTCCGCGGCGGTGAACTCCATGATCGAAGCCCAATTGGGTTCGATCCGGCACCTTGGAGTCACGAGCTTCGCAAAGGACAAGGCTGGTGTTTGGCTCGATCACCATAGAGGTTGCAGCCTCCGAGGCGGTGCCCAGCCACCCGTCCTCGATCGGCGCAGTCGGCTCCAAACTAAGGGTCAGAGCGGACATCTGGGCGGCCTTCTGGGCACTGTCCGGCGGCAGAGCTAGATCATGCCCATCGTGACAGTGCGGCGCGCTTGGCTGTGGCTCGAATCCGTCGAAGATCAAGTCTCCGCGGATGTCAGCCGTGTAGTTCAAACTCCCAAATCTAAACTGATGCCCAGGGGCGTAGCTTTCGATCTGCTCTAGATGGCCAAGCAAATTGGCCCGCAGTGCAAAGCCGCCGAATACGAAGATCTGTCCGGGGAGAAAAGTCTCACCCTGGACCGCATCGTTGTTGATGATCGGAGAAGCCATCGGGCCTAAAGGTGACGACACAGAGGAACTCTCAATGAAAGCACCAATGTCGGTGTCAAAACCGGCGGATCTTGGGTAGGGGGTCCCGAACTGTGCGTCTAGGCGGATGGTAACAGGAGACAAGGGACCCGATGTTTTTACCCAGGTTCGGGCCCTCTCGATGGAGGTAAAACCCTACTCCTGCTTGATTAATATTGATGATATGGGTAGTACAAGAGTAGATCTACCACGAGATCAGAGAGGCTAAACCCTAGAAGCTAGCCTATGATATGATTGTTGTTCGTCCTACGGACTAAAACCCTCCGGTTTATATAGACAGCGGAGAGGGCTAGGGTTACACAGAGTCGGTTACAATGGGAGGAGATCTACATGTCCGTATCACCAAGCTTGCCTTCCACGCCAAGGAAAGTCCCATCCGGACATGGGACGAAGTCTTCAATCTTGTATCTTCATAGTCCAAGATTCCGGCCAAAGGTCATAGTCCGGCCATCCGGACACCCCTAATCCGGGACTCCCTCAATTACTCTTAGCCAGAAAGCAACCACTGATAAAGATAACAAAGTACTGCATAGAGGGAAACTGATACGAGTTAACTTACCCCTCATCAAATCTCTACCCTCACCTACGCAAAGTGAATGATAAAAAGTCTCAAATGTTGAATTACGTGAACGAGGTTTGTCAAGTTCCCCATCATAAGGAACACGAATAACACGACAAAAAATCATGAAGAGATAAGATAAGATTCTTCTCGTACAATGTGAACGACACTCGAAGATTAGAAAAATCATAGTTATAATAAAAGTGTTGCACACAGTAATTGGATAGGTTTTCATACGGACGATGATAATTAGCTAAGAAATCCGCCAAACCTACATCCTCAACAAAAGTAGCAAATTCTTCCCTAATACCCATACGTGCCAAGAATATTTCACATGCGCACTTAGCGTGGTGAGGCCGCGTGGAAACCCGGTGCCCCCCTTCAGCTCCTCTTCTGGCTCCGTGCCTCCTTCTTCTAAAAAGTAATTATGTAAAACTCTGGGGCAATTCTAGACAACTTTTTTTCTGCACAAAATAACACCACGAGAAAATTCTGCTCAAAACAACGTTAGTCCAAATTAGTTTTATCCAAAGTATGCAAGTTAGAGAACAAAAACATAACACAAGTGTTTGGAAACTAGATATGATTGAGATGTATTAGTGTGTGCTCTCTCAGTGCCCTTTCTACTATAACACTCTCATTTGTTCAGTGGAATTCTGACGGTCAGGTTGCGAGCCTGCAATTGGGTGTGGTGGCACGTAGGCCTAGTGATGGTGTCCTGGATAAGGGGGTACTAATCTAGTCGGCCCATGATCCTCGGGCTGGGCCGATGAGCCCTCATTCGTGGTCAAGATGGACTCTGGAGGCTGTACGTAGGAGGCGTGATCAAGACTGCCTCTCCCGAAGACTTGATGTATAGTCCAAGATTTGTGCCGCCGCCTAGCTCCTAGCTACCGACCTTGTAACCTTTATACCCTCCTGGCGTGTATATAAGCCAGAGGGTTTAGCCCTGTAGAGGGGACATCTACGCAAAATCATTCACCTAGCCCTAGAGTTAGACCACACATTATGATCTCGAGGTAGATCAACTCTGCACTTGATACATCTCCATCAATATAAACAAGAGCAGGACATAGGGTTTTACCTCCATCAAGAGGGCCTGAACCTGGGTAAACATCATCTCCTTCATTCCTATTACCCTCGATCCGAGATCCACAGCTCAGGAGCCCCTACCCCGAGGTCTGCCGGTTTTGACACCGACACTAGTGCTTTCATTGAGAGTTCTGTTGTGCGATCAAAAAAAGATTGATGGGATCACCGGTCAATGGCCCCAAACTTGTAGGGCTCGCTCGCACGCCAGAAGCTTCGGTCACCAAAGCGCCTCCATGTAAAGTCGAGGCAAAACATGACCCTTCTCTGGTTCCCGCCAGGAATTCCCTAAAGGACCAAGGACTTAGATACTTTGTAGAAAGTGAGTCGGACTGCGACCTTCCAGAGGCGGCCGAAGAGGCTGACCTCCAGATTAGTTGGACTGACCCAACGACCATGAGTTCGCCATCAGATGAGAAGGGTTGGGTTTCGAACCCATGATCTTTGGAGATCATAACTCACCCATTAACCTCCCACATAGAGTATCACCCGACAACTCCGGCCCACCCGACATCTGGGATCTGACCTACATGCAACAACTCGCCGGTGAATCAATTAGGCAGTACTGGGTTAGATTCTTGTCTATCAAAGACAAGATATCGGATTACCTGGACTCTGACATAATTGCCACTTTACAGCACAAATGCAAGTATAAAGGTGTCTCGAATGCCCTTGCTCGTCGCTACGTTCAAACACTCCCGAAGTTATCTGAGCTAGTGTCCCAATTCTATGCCATTGAAGATGCCTGGCTCACCGAGGAAAACATAGATTTGATCTGTGAAGATTATCTGAGACATCACGAATCAGTACCTCGGCGTGGGCGCTATAAATGGAACACCCCGGCCGAACGACCTTGGAAGAAGAAGAAATCCTCCGGTCACCCCAGGACAACCCTAGATAGCTTTCTAGAAAAGTCGTGTCTGATCCAGCTATCCTAATCAACTCTTGCCTGGCCACAACCTTCACGACTGTTGCATGTTGACGCAAGTAGCAAAAGTTCTTTCAATTTTGTGTAGACATATTATTCTACTTTGGATCCGTTGCAACACACAGGCACACTGCTAAATTGTAGTACTAGTTATAACTAAAAAAATGCATGGAAAATAGATGAATCGCCTAGAACCAGAGACGTTGTGGCTGGTCGAGATGGAGCTAACCACACCTATCCTCCATGCCATGTTAGCTTGATGAATCTGTGTGGATAGTGGGGTGTTTTCGATCGACTGGCTGGGTCCCAAGTTCGAACCATAGGTAGTATGTCTGATATAGTATATTTTTACACACACATTTTTTCTTCGTCCTGAGACGTCGCACACCCTACCACGCGGTTTCTGGGTCCTCCCGGGTGGTGCACACATATTTTCTTCCTTGTCGAGATGTGGGACGCCCTACTGCGCGTTCTCTGGGTCCTCCTGGGTCGTAGCGCCAAAGCAAGTAAATGCATCGTCAAATCACAAATGCCCACCTTCCTCGCCGAGTACTTCAGTGAAGCACGGTGGCTAGCTAGTTGGGCTAGTGCAACCGATTAGCTAGGCCGCCGCCACATTTGTTTTTCACCCCTTTTTTTCTTTTCTTGCCGGTAGGTAAATTTAAATATCCACCGCTGTGTTGCTTTGGTCTTTGGGTGCGGCAGGCGGGGCAGGATTTTTATTTTTTTGTTGGGAGCAGGCGTGGCATCAATTAGTCATGATGACTCCGCCTGTAAAACCCACTGCTCCCTGATGTGAAAAGTCGTCGACTGGGGTTTTCCCATGGTGAAAACCAAGAGATTCACCCCGCTCCTCAGGTGGCTCCCTCCGCCTTCCCGTAGATTGCATTGCCTTTCAACCATTTCGTATCCTTTGCTTCCTCTCCCCATTGCTTCTACCTGGTTCCATGGCGACGCACCAGATCATGGAGTCTGAGGTGAGGTGCCTGACAGAGGAGCTCCAGGCAAAGGTTGTGGAGCTTGGGGCCAAGGACATGGAGCTCCATGAGCTCAAGGAGGAGAGGGGTGCCATGCTCCTCCTTTATGTGCGGGAGTTCACGGAGCTTCAAAAGCGGCAAGTGCCCACCACAAAGATGCTTGAGGCATCGATGGTATTGTTGTAGGAAGCGGGAGATATGATAGGCAGTCAGGCGAGCCGGCTGGAGCGTGAGCGGGCCGATCATGACGAGGTATAGGATCGCCTCAACCACTTGCTAGACCATGTTGCCACACACGTGTTGCGGCTGCACGATGCCTACCGTCGTGCCAGGGCGACCATGCCGCCCATCGGGCTAAAGCCGATCGACCACCCCATCGACTTCAATGAGCTGCAACTTCCTGACCTGGTGTCCTTCTTCACCTATATCTTTGAGGAGCCG
>NC_041389.1:369505475-369522487 GCF_002162155.2 Triticum dicoccoides | reverse complement strand
GGTTGCGGGCGGCCATCTGCGTTGCCAGGGGAATCCTACCAGGGCTTCATCATCAGAATCCATTTGTGCCATTGGACGCCGTCTTTGATGAGCTGGCTCTCGTCGACTGGGAGCGGGCTTTGTGGGCGGTGGCACCCTGCATCACCACTGTCATGCACCTCGAGAAGCATAGGGACTTCAGTGGTGTTTAGGCGTCCTCTGCATGAGCATGTCTTTGCGCAACATGACCGTGTTGGGTAACATAGCATATAATTTCAAAACAATTCCTATGCTCATGCAAGATCTATCTAGGAGATGCATAGTAACGAGAGGGGGAGAGTGTGTCTGTGTACCCTCGTAGACCGTAAGCGGAAGCGTTTGACAACGCGGTTGATGTAGTCAAACTTCTTCTAGCTCCGACTGATCAAGTACCTAACGTACGACACCTCCGAGTTCTGCACACGTTCAGCTCGATGACGTCCCTCGTCCTCTTGATCTAGCAAGATGTCGAGGAAGTAGACGAGCTCCGTCAGCACGATGGCATGGTGAAGGTGATGGTGATGTGATCCGTGCAGGGCTTTGCCTAAGCACCGCGATAATATGACCGGGGGTGTAAACTGTGGACAGGGGGGGGGGGCGCACACGGCTAACAATTGATGTTGTGTGTTCTAGATGCCCCCTTCCCCACATATATATAGGTGGGAGGGGAGGAGAGGCAGCGAGGGGCGCCCCAAGTAGGATCCGAATCCTACTTGGGGTTTCCCCAAGTGGCGCCCCCTTTCCTTTTTTCACCGGAGAAGAAAGGGAAGGAGGAAGAGAGAAAGGAAGAGGGAGGGGGCGAACCCCCTTTTTTACTTCTCCAATTTGGCCACATGCCTAAGGGGGAGGGGGACGCCACCCTTTGTGGGCTGGTGTGCTCCCCTCTTATGGCCCATATCTTCTCCCCGGGGGTTCCGGTAACCCCTCCGATACTTCGATAAATACCCGATACACTCCTGAACACTTCCGGTGTCCTAATACTATCATCCTATATATCAATATTTACCTCTCGACCATTTCGAGACTCCTTGTTATGTCCCTGATCTCGTCCGGGACTCCGAACAACATTCAATCACCAAATCACATAACTCATATAATACAATATCATCATCGAACGTTAAGCGTGCGGATCCTACGGGTTCGAGAACTATGTAGACATGACCGAGACACCTCTCTGGCCAATAACTAATAGCGGAACCTGGATGCTCATATTGGCTCCCACATATTCTATGAAAATGTTTATCGGCCGAACCGTTATGACAATATACGTTATCCCCTTTGTCATCGGTATGTTACTTGCCCGAGATACGATCGTCGGTATCTTCATACCTAGTTCAATCTCATTACCGGCAAGTCTCTTTATTCGTTCCGTAATACATCATCCTGCAACTAACTCATTACTCACTTTGCTTGCAAGGCTTCTTATGATGTGTATTACCGAGAGGGCCCAGAGATACCTCTCCGATACTTGGAGTGACAAATCCTAATCTCTATCAATGCCAACCCAACAAACACCTTAGGAGATACCTGTAGAGCATCTTTATAATCATCCAGTTACATTGTGACGTTTGATAGCACACGAGGCATTCTTCCGGTATCCGGGAGTTGCATAATCTCATAGTCGAAGGAATATGTATTTGACATGAAGAAAGCAATAACAATAAAACTAAACGATCATAATGCTAAGCTAACGAACGGGTCTTGTCCATCACATCATTAATGATGTGATCTCGTTTATCAAATGAGAACACATGTCTATGGTTAGGAAACTTAACCATCTTTGATCAACGATCTAGTCTAGTAGAGGCTTACTAGGGACACGATATTTTGTCTATGTATCCACACATGTATCAAGTTTCCGGTTAATACAATTCTAGTATGAATAATAAACATTTATCTTGAAATAAGGAAATATAAAATAACAACTTTATTATTGCCTCTAGGGCATATTTCCTTTAGTCTACCACTTGCACTAGAGTCAATAATCTAGATTACGTTGTAATGATTCTAACACCCATGGAGTCTTGGTGCTGATCATGTTTTGCTCATGGAAGAGGCTTAGTCAACGGCTCTGCTATATTCATATCCGTATGTATTTTGCAAATCTCTATGTCACCCTCCTTAACTTAATCACAGATGGAGTTGATGTGTCTCTTGATGTGTTTGGTTCTTTTGTGAAATCTGGATTCCTTCACTAAGGCAATTGCTCCAGTATTGTCACAAAAGATTTTCATTGGACCCGATGCACTAGGTATTACACCTATATTGGATATGAATTCCTTCATCCAGACTCCTTCATTTGCTGCTTCCGAAGCAGCTAGTACTCCACTTCAAACGTAGATCCCGCCACGACGCTTTGCTTGGAACTGCACCAACTAACAGCCCACCATTCAAAATAAATACGTATTCGGTTTGTGACTTAGAGTCACCCGGATAAGTGTCAAAACTAGCATCAACGTAACCATTTATGATGAGCTCTTTGTCACCTCCATAAACGAGAAACATATCCTTGGTTCTTTTCTGGTACTTCAGGATATTCTTGACCGCTGTCCAGTGATCCACCCCTGGATTACTTCGGTACCTCCCTGCCAGACTTATGGCAAGGCACACATCAGGTCTGGTACACAACATAGCATACATGATAGAACCTGTGGCTAAGGCATAGGGAATGACTTTCATTTTCTCTCTATCTTCTGAAGTGGTCGAGCATTGAGTCTGACTCAATTTCACACCTTGTAACACATGCAAGAACCCTTTCTTTGACTAATCCATTTTGAACTTCTTCAAAACTTTATCAAGGTATGTGCCATGTGAACGTCCTATTAAGTGTCTTAATCTATCTCTATATATCTTGATGCCCAATATATAAGCAGCTTCATCGAGGTCTTTCATTGAAAAACTTTTATTCAAGTATCCTTTTATGCTATCCAGAAATTCTACATCATTTCCAATCAACAACATGTCATCCACATATAATGTTAGAAATGCTATAGAGCTCCCACTCACTTTCTTGTAAATACAGGCTTCTCTGAAAGTCTGTATAAAACCATATGATTTGATCACCTCATCAAAGCATATATTCCAACTCCTAGATGCTTGCACCAGTCCATAGATGGACTGCTGGAGCTTGCACACTTTGTTAGCACCTTTAGGATCGACAAAACCTTCTGGTTGCATCATATACAACTTGTCTTTAAGAAATCCGTTAAGGAATGCAGTTTTGACGCCCATTTGCCAGATTTCATAATCATAAAATGTGGCAATTGCTAACATGATTCAGACAGACTTAAGCATCGCTACGGGTGAGAAAGTCTCATCGTAGTCAACTCCTTGAACTTGTTGAAAACCTTTTGCAACAAGTTGAGCTTTATAGACAGTAACATTAACATCATCATCAGTCTTCTTCTTGAAGACCCATTTATTCTCTATGGCCCGCCGATCATCAGGCAAATCCACCAAAGTCCATACTTTGTTCTCATACATGGATCCTATCTCAGATTTCGTGGCCTCAAGCCATTGATCAGAATCTAGGCTCATCATAGCTTCTTCATAGTTTTTAGGTTCGCCATGGTCTAGTAACATGATTTCCAGAACAGGATTACCGTACCACTCTAGTGCGAATCGTGCTCTGGTTGACCTACGAGATTCGGTAGTAACTTGATCTGAAGTTTCATGATCATCACCATTAGCTTCCTCTCTAGTTGGTGTAGGCATCACGAGAATGGTTTTCTATGATGAGCTACTTTCCAATTTGAGAGAAGGTACAATTACCTCATCAAGTTCTACTTTCCTCCCACTCACTTATTTCGAGAGAAACTCCTTCTCTAGAAACATTCCATTCTTGGCAACAAAGATCTTGCCTTCGGATCTATGGTAGAAGGTGTACCCAATTGTTTCCTTAGGGTATCCTATGAAGATGCACTTCTCCGATTTGGGTTCGAGCTTATCAGGCTGAAGACTTTTGACATAAGTGTCGCAACCCCAAACTTTGAGAAACGACATCTTAGGTTTCTTGCCAAACCATAGTTCATACGGTGTCATCTCAACGGATTTAGACAGTGCCCTATTTAACGTGAATGCTGCTGTCTCTAATGCATAATCCCAATATGATAGTGGTAAATCGGTAAGAGACATCATAGATCGCACCATATCTAATAAAGTACGGTTACGACATTCGGACACACCATTACATTATGGTGTTCCAGGTGGCGTGAGTTGTGAAACTATTCCATATTGTTTTAAATGAAGGCCAAACTCGTAACTCAAATATTCGCCTCCGCGATCAGATTGTAGAAACTTTATTTTCTTGTTACGATGATTCCCCACTTCTTCATGAAATTCTTTGAACTTTTCAAATATTTCAGACTTGTGTTTCATTAAGTAGATACACCCATATCTGCTCCAATAATCTGTGAAGGTTAGAAAATAATGATACCCGCCGTGTGCCTCAACACTCATCGGACCGCATACATCGGTATGTATTATTTCCAATAAGTCATTAGCTCGCTCCATTGTTCCACAGAACGGAGTTTTAGTCATCTTGCCCATGAGGCATGGTTCGCAAGTATCAAATGATTCATAATCAAGTGATTCCAAAAGTCCATCTGCATGGAGTTTCTTCATGTGCTTTACACCAATATGACCTAAACGGTAGTGCCACAAATATGTTGCACTATCATTATCAACTTTACATCTTTTGGCATCAATATTATGAATATGTGTATCACCACAATCAAGATTCAACAGAAATAGACCACTCTTCAAGGGTGCATGACCATAAAATATATTACTCATATAAATAGAACAACCATTATTCTCTGATTGAAATGAATAACTGTCTAGCACTAAACAAGATCCATATATAATGTTCATGCTCAACGCTGGTGCCAAATAACAATTATTCAGGTCTAAAACTAATCCCAAAGGTAGATGTAGAGGTAGCATGCCGACGGTGATCACATCGACCTTGGAACCATCCCTGACGCGCATAGTCACCTCGTCCTTAGCCAATCTTCATTTCATCCATTGCTCCTGTTTCAAGTTACAAATATGTGTAATCGAACCAATATAAAATACCCAGACGCTACTGTCGGTGTCAAAACCGGCGGATCTCGGGTAGGGGGTCCCGATCTGTGCGTCTTACGCTGATGGTAACAGGAAGCAAGGGACATAATGTTTACCCTGGTTCGGGCCCTCTCGATGGAGGTAAAACCCTACTTCCTGCTTGATTAATATTGAAGATATGAGTAGTACAAGAGTAGATCTACCACGAGATCTTAGAGGCTAAACCCTAAGAGCTAGCCTATGATGGTATGATTGTAATTGTGATCGGCCTTCTAGGGACCATCCTCTCCGGTTTATATAGACACCGGAGAGGGCTAGGGTTTACATGGAGTCGGTTACAAGGAAGGAAATACAATATCCGGATCGCCAAGCTTGTCTTCCACGCACAGGAGAGTCCCATCCGGACACGGGCTGAAGTCTTGATTCTTGTATCTTCATGCTTCAATAGTCCGGACGATGTATACAGTCCGGCTGTCTGGATACCCCCTAATCCAGGACTCCCTCAGTAGCCCCTGAACTAGGCTTCAATGACGATGAGTCCGGCGCGCAGTCTTGTCTTCGGCATTGCAAGGCGGGTTCCTCCTTCCGAATACTCCAAGGTTATTATCAAACATGTAAGCCGTGTCCGGATCTGCAAGATGATCTTCACATACCATGGTAGAGAGAATGATACTCCAGCTGACAACTTTTTAAACGATGTGACATGTCCTTACGGCCGGGTCATTATTCGAACCATTTTCCCACATCCGGCCACAACGCATATTGCGAGGCGGTTTCCTTGACACGTCTTGTCAAAGCAGAGATCGTGTCCCCTTATCATGGAATTCTCATCAATACGGGTATGGGTAATCCCCCCGTGCCATCAATCGTGGTGCTTGGGAAGTAAGCGATTCTCAACAGACTAGTGGGGAGGCGCACCGCTTTTGTCGCCTCTATAAAGGGATAAGAGTTCCTCATTTTTACCCATGCCTTCTTCCTCCTTCGCCCACTCTTTCCCCCTCGAGCTCCAGCACCCTAGTACAAGTCTTCTCCGCACAACTAAACATGTCCGGAGCAGGAGGCAAGTGGGTGGCTTCCACCATGAAGGAGAAGCACATCACGAATCTTTGGGCGGCCGGATACTTGGCCGCAGACATAGCGCACCGGCTACCGGACAATGGGCAGGTCACTCCAACTCCGGGACCCCACGAGAGGGTCGTGTTTCTCACCCACTTCGTTCGTGGACTGGGGTTTCCACTCCACCCCTTCGTCCACGGGCTCATGTTGTACTATGGGCTAGATTTCCATGATCTAGCCCCAAACTTTGTCCTCAACATTTCGGCGTTCATCATCGTATGCGAGGCTTTCCTCCGCATCAAGCCTCATTTCGGCTTGTGGCTGCAAATCTTCTGCGTGAAGCCAAAGATAGTGAGCGGCCAGCAAGCGGAGTGCGGAGGAGCCATGGTGGGAAAGATGCCTAACGTCACCTGGCTTGACGGCTCCTTTGCGGAAATCGTGAAGGGGTGGCAGTCGGGGTGGTTCTACATCACCGAGTCGCGCGACGCCGACTGGGCGGCGGCCCCCGAGTTTCGATCCGGAACCCCCATGCGGCTCACCTCCTGGGAACAGAAGGGCCTGTCCTGGGGCGAACCTACAGAGCTGATCGGACTCATCAACTGCATCAATGGCATGAAGGACAAGAACATTAAGCTTGTCAACGTGATCCAGGTCATGCTCGTTCGCCGGATTCTGCCGTGCCAAAGGCGGGCATTCAATCTATGGGAGTTCGTCCCGGCCGAACACCAGACGCTCCACATGCTCTACGGCATGAAGCACAAAAACGCGTGGAAGGCGTTGTTCAAGGCCTTCGAAGTACCTCCTCTCATATCTGAGGACCGTGGGCTCCACACCGCGCGACACCCTATTCAGGTGAGTCCTCAGGCTGCCACCGGGTTCGGTTCTTCCCAATATATTCATGGGTAGCCTTAAGTGATTGTGTATATTTGTTCAGGATTATGTGGAGACAGCGGAGTAGATTGACTGTCCGGCTCCGCTGCCAGAAAGCCTAGCCAATGCACTTCCGACGAAGATGCTGGTCCCGACGCCCTACAAGGGGCCGGAGAAGAAGGCCGATAAGAAGGCCCCGGGGATCCGAAAGGGTCTCTGACATAAGGTTATGCAAGCCTCGTCCGAAGACGACGAGGCACACTCCTCCCTCGAAGGGGAAGAAGAAGAAGAGGAGGAGGCCGCCCCATTCGAAAAGGACGAGGGGCCTGAGAGGGCGGACCAGGGGACCAGGAGAGGCCCCCGACGCAAGGCCGTCATACCCTTGTCGTCTGATGACGACGAGGCAGATTCCTCCCGCGGAAGCAGGGGAAAACAAGAAGAAACTCCACCTCCCCGTACTGGGGGGGGGGAGAAAAAGAGGAAGGCTGCCCTGGAGGGGAGGCTGGGACGTCCAAGAAGGGAAAGGCGTCCCTTCCGGACTACTCTGCCACCGCCGCCGATAGCGAGGAGGGGTGGCTGCCCAGGAAGAAGCCCCTGGTGTGATCGTAAGTATCCGCACTCTATCGTAATTTTGCTTCATAGTTTTGTTATAACGCCAAACTTGTATGTAGTCTGGCCAGGGCCCATCCCGAAGCATCGTCTTCGGATGGATCCTTGAGCGATTCGGCGATGAACTCGCTCCCGACGACCACTACTCCTTAGCCTGCAGACAACACGGAGGTGTTATCCCAAAGGCTCCCAGAGCGGGAGGAGGTGGCTCTGGAGGCGCCCCAAGGCGGCATTCCAGACGTCGGACACGCGGGGTTCAAGATCCCCGCGGATCGTGTTGATGAGAGCTGCAGTAAGCCGGACTCTCAGCCGAACACGGTTTCGGAGCCTTCAGCGGTTCCGGACTCAGGCGGGCAGCCCTTCGTTAGGGAGGGAGGGCCGTCTGTATCGAGGACTTCCGTTGCGCCCGAGGCGCCGGATTGTCTACTGGGAGCGCTTCGCGGCGCTTCCATAGATGAAGAGCACCGTACTCTTATGAGTGCGGTGATTCAGAAGGTTTCATCTGCCAAGAGCGGACTAACCGAAGCCTGCACCAGCCTCCTGACAGGCTTTGAGGTAAGTAAAAAATGTGTGGAACTACCACCCGATAGGTAGTAGCCCCTGATACTCTGTTTGGTGTTTGGAAGGAAAAACCAAATGGAGGATCAATTATAATCCGCAGGAGTCTAACAATAAGTTGGAATGTGAATAAGCAGGCTGTGCTACCGGCTGCTGCTGTCCGTACGACCGAAATCGCCGGCCTGAAACAGGACTTGGAGCGGGCGCAGGGAGAGCTCGACCTCACAAGGAGGCAGCTCGAAGAGAGCAAAGGTGAATGATTCCCCTTTCTCATATAATGAAGGATAGATAAAATTTGACTATGCTAACGACGAAGCATCGTGATTTGGCTACAGAGGCCACCACCGAAGTGGCATCTCTCAAGAAAGCGCTATCCAAGGCCGAACACAAGGTGGCCTTGGAACGCAAGGAGCGCAAAAAGCAAGAAGCCCGAGTGGGCGAGGTACAAGAAGAGCTCCAGGAGCTCGGCAAAAGGTTCAAGTCCGTGGAGCATGAGCTTAAGGCGAAAGAGGCCGAGCTTGCGAAGGCCCTTGCAAGTATAAAAGCCGCCAAGGCCGAAACTGAGAAGACACAGCAGGAAATCCAGGAGGCCAAAAAGATAACGACGGGTAAGAAATTCTTTATGCAAAGCAAACATGTGGAGGAGGCGTTTCTTTTACTTACTCGAGTCTAGAGCTCTCCAGGGGCATTCGCAGATCTGCCACGTAGCGTATCAGATGCTGCGGAGTTCTACCATGCTCAGGAGGGGAGCTCAATGGAGAAGCTGTTCTGGTCCCAGTATGTTGGGGCCGAACATCCAACGCCTCTGAGTGACCAATAGAAGCAGTTGGTCGAACTCCATAGGGCGGCCGAAGTGGCTATGAAGGATTTCATAGTCCGGATGTGGCCTGGTGAGCCCCTGACCACCAGCTACTTCGGCCTGATCAAGCGGATGGTGAATGCCTATCCGCAACTGGAAGTCGTCAAGCGATCTATTTGCATTGAGGGTGCCCGTCGGGCCTTTGCCCGTGTGAAGGTGCATTGGGGCAAGCTAGATGCGGAGAAGCTGGTGAAGGACGGGCTGCCAGAGGACAAGCCGCATCGCGTTCCGGAGAAGTATTATGATGGTGTTATGAAGGGCGCTCGCCTCGTGGCCAATGAATGTACCAAGGACATAATTTTTGACTGAATTCACTTCTGTCATGTTTGTAATTTAAAGACGAAGTTACTTGCACTATGTAGCGCTTTTGTTATTTAAAATATTACCTTCTGTGCGGCTGTTTATCAAATTCTGAAAGTAGGCTAGTCGTCGGCTTCCGCCCCCATGTAACTAGTACTGTGGTGTTCGTGGAAAACCCGGACACTCTTTATCCAAATGTTTGGTCCCTTAAGGAGGTGTCCATCACAGCGAACAAGGCAATCGGACTATGCGGCTTTATAACCTTCACTTAGCCATAGAAGTCTACAATTTTAAATTTTGGCGAAGCCCCTAGAATCCGGAAGGCCGAATTGGGGTGCTATATACGCCTAGATCGGACGAAGCCGAATTATCGCTTAAAGCGGAAAAATCTCTAAGGATTTTAAGACCTCTCGAACAGCGACCCACTCTCACCACATCATGCCGGTCAATTTTCGGCTTTCTCTACTGAGGTGCTCGTCCGGAAGAACCGGGGCACAATCGCAGTAGTTCTCCCTGTGCTACCTTAGCCGATATAACGGAACGTAAGGCACCAAAACAAGGGAGCCAAGATATCCCAACTGTAGACCCAAGACATGATTCAGAGCTGATGCATATAATGCTATAAGTTTGGGGTGCCGCACTTTTGAAAGTGTTCGGACTTGTCTTGCCGTATTATGGGGCGCCATAAGAAGCCCCTGGCAAACTCAACGTACCAAAGTGTACGGATGCAATATCAAATATACATTTGTAAGAAAAATGCTCAAATAAGAATAATAAGCTGACGCTATATGTGATCTCCCATTGATGAATAATACGTTTAAGCGTATGTTTACAATGAATGCATTAAGCGAAGATAAATAGGATTATCTGACATATCGTATCCAGGGGCAGGCTACGTACAGATAGATAAAGCAGGTATAATGATCATAAATAGATTCCACCTGGGTATTTCCTTCTGTGCGCAAAGCCTGTTGCCTCCTTGGTTTCCTCTCCTATGTAAGTCCGACAATCCGGCTCTTCTGAAGAGGCTGCACTAAAGCAATATCCTGAAAGGTAAAAGGAAAGGTTACGAAGTGTGTGGAGGCGCTACCGCACTGTTGACTGAGCCACTGCTGCGCCTCCGCCTGTGCCCAGGGTATTTTGAGTGCGTAATTGTGTACGCGTGGCACGAATGCTGCTTTGGTGGGATTTGGGCGGAGGCCGGACTGCTAGTCGTGCTCTTGGCGTGCCTAGTGATCCTGTTGCGAGGTGTTCCGACCTTGCTTGACGGAGCTTGAGGTTGTCGTCGCCGGACTGGTGGTTTGCCAGAGGAGGCCGCACTGTACTTCTGCCGCAAGGGCTGCAGTATGCTCTTCTGTACGGAGAGAGCGGTCCATGTTACCGTTGACTGTTATGACCCCACGCGGGCCTGGCATCTTGAGCTTGAGGTAGCGAATGCGGTTCGTCCGAGCAGTGCGTGGTAACCACTACGAAAAGGGACGATATCGAAGATTAACTCTTCGCTTCGGAAGTTATTCGGAGATCCGAAGACCACTTCCAATGTTATAGAGCCCGTACAACGGGCCTCTACTCCAGGAATTACACCTTTAAAGGTGGTTTTGGTGGGCTTGATCCTTGAAGGATCGATGCCCATTTTGCGTACTGTGTCTTGGTAAAGTAGGTTCAGGCTGCTGCCGCCGTCCATAAGGACTCGCGTGAGGTGGAATCCATCAATGATTGGGTCTAAGACCAATGCAGCCGAGCCGCCGTGATGGATGCTAGTAGGATGATCCCTACGATCAAAGGTGATCGTACAAGCTAACCATGGGTTGAATTTGGGGATGACTGGCTCCATCGCGTAGACGTCCCGTAGTGCTCGCTTCCATTCCCGCTTGGGGATGTGGGTGGTGTAGATCATGTTGACCGTTTTCACCTGGGGGGGGGGAATTTCTTCTGTCCCCCCATGTTCGGATGCCGGGGCTCCTCGTCATCGTCGCTGTGCAGCCCCTTGTCCTTGTTTTCGGCGTTTATTTTGCCGGCCTGTTTGAATACCCAGCAGTGTCTATTGGTGTGGTTGGCTGGCTTGTTCGGGGTGCCATGAATTTGGCACGAGCGCTCCAGTATACGGTCTAGACTGGACGGTCCCTGATTGTTTCTTTTGAATGGCTTCTTCCGCTGACCGGATTTGGATCCGCTCAATCCGGCATTGACTGCCTTGTCTTCGGTGTTGTCGCCGTTGTTCCGTCGCTTGTGTCAGTTGTGCCGTAGCTTGCCATTATTGTCACAGACATCTGAAGTGCCAGAATGTGGCGTAGTGCTGCTACGAGCCAACTAGTTGTCCTTGCCCGCGCAAAAGCGGGTCATTAGTGTCGTGAGAGCTTCCATGGACTTGGGTTTCTCCTGGCCGAGATGTCTGGCGAGCCACTCGTCATGGATATTATGCTTGAAGGCCGCCAGGGCTTCGGCGTCCGGACAGTCAACTATTTGGTTCTTTTTAGTTAGGAACCGAGTCCAGAATTTCCTAGCTGATTCTCCGGGCTGTTGAGTAATGTGGCTCAAGTCATCGGCATCCGGAGGTCGCACATATGTGCCTTGGAAGTTGTCGAGAAATGCGTCTTCCAGGTTTTCCCAACTGCCAATGGAATTTGCGGGCAGGCTGTTTAGCCAGTGCCGGGCGGGTCCTTTGAGCTTAAGGGGAAGATACTTGATGGCATGTAGATTGTCCCCGCGGGCCATGTGAATTTGGAGAAGGAAATCTTCAATCCATACCGCGGGGTCTGTTGTGCCATCGTATGATTCTATGTTTACGGGATTGAACCGTTCCGGGAATTCATGATCCATCACTTCATCGGTGAAGCAGAGGGGGTGTGCGGCGCCTCTGTGCCGGGCTATGTCGCGAAGCAGTCCAGCTGCGTCTGACTGGTTATATTCGGCCCGGCCGGATTTGCTGTTAGTGTATCCGGTATGACGGTCATCGTCATGTGCTGCGGCGCGCCCCCGTGATCTGTAGATCGATCTTTTTGTCCCATGACGTTATCCAGTCTATCACGCAGGTCCTGAGTATTGCCCCGGGCCATAGTAAACTGGCGTGGGGGTGCAGGCTGGTATTCGGGCTGATATGCCATTTTATCCCGACCTCGAGGCGGCCGGTCAGCCGTGTGGCGCTCGAGTCCATATTCCTCGGCTGCCAGGACTTCTGTCCATCTATCTATGAGCAGGTCTTGATCATCTTGAAGCTGCTGCTGCTTCTTCTTCAGGCTTCTCGCAGTGGCAATAAGCCGGCGCTTGAAGCGCTCCTGCTCCGTGGGGTCCTCGGGCACGCCGAACTCGTCGTCGCCGAGGCTAATCTCGTCCTCGGAGGAAGGCATGTAGTTGTCCTCCTCCGGATACCCGTCCGCCGCCTGTTCGTCTGGGCTGTCCTGCCCATCTTCCTGCTCGGCCTGCTCGAAGGCAGGCTGATCGGGGTTGTATTAATCATCGACACCGTCCGGATTGTTTTCGTCTCCGGTGCCGGTATTGCCTTGGCGGGGCTTGGAGCGGCGCTGGCGATGCTGATGCTTTGCTTTTTTCTTGGAGGGGTTATCCTCCGTTGCCTCATCGCCATTAGTTTCTTTCGGAGTGTCCACCATATATATATATCGTATGAAGAGGTGGCTGTCCACCGCCCTGTGAGCGGTGGCTCCTATATGTCTCCTGCATCGTCGTCCATACCGTCGATGTCTTCGAAGTTGAAGTCAAGCGCGTCGGTTAAATCATCGACCGTGGCAATAAAGTGGGTGGTGGGTGGGTAGCGAATTCCTTCGTCACCTGCTTCCCACTCAGGCCGTCCATAGTTCGGCCCAGAGCCTCCCGACAAAGAGAGAGACTTTAATGAATTCAGCATGTCGCCGAAGGGTGAGCGCTGAAAGATATCCGCAGCGGTAAACTCCATTACCGGAGCCCAACCTGGCTCGGCTGGCTCGAGAGTGTGCGGACCGGAACCACCAACCAGATACGACTCCGGGGGCCCGGGGTTACACGCCTCCACAGAGGTGGGACCTGTGTTCGGCTCCAACGCCGATGAGTATGCGGCCTGCGGGGCGGGGTCTACCCCTTCGTCCTTGGGAAACGCAACCTGTTCCGAATTTAGATCCAGGGCTATTGCAGGGATGTTGTTCCGAGCATTGTCCGACAGCAGGTCTAGGCCATGCTCATCGTGACTGTCCGGCGCTCTTGGCATAGGGCCGAATCCATTGAAGATCAAGTCTCCGCGAATATCTGCCGTGTAGTTCAAGTTTCCGAACCTGATCTGGTGGCCAGGGGCGTAGCTGTCGATCTGCTCTAGATGACCAAGCGAATTGGCCCGTAGTGCAAAGCCGCCGAACAGAAAGATATGTCCGGGGAGAAAAGTCTCGCCCTGGACGGTGTTGTTGGCGATTGAAGACGCCATCAAGCCTCAAAGCGACGACACAGAGGAACTCTCAATGAAAGCACCAATGTCGGTGTCAAAACCGGCGGATCTCGGGTAGGGGGTCCCGATCTATGCGTCTTAGGCTGATGGTAACAAGAAGCAAGGGACACAATGTTTATCCAGATTTGGGCCCTCTTGATGGAGGTAAAACCCTACTTCCTGCTTGATTAATATTGAAGATATGAGTAGTACAAGAGTAGATCTACCACGAGATCGTAGAGGCTAAACCCTAAGAGCTAGCCTATGATGGTATGATTGTAATTGTGATCGGCCTTCTAAGGACCATTCTCTCCGGTTTATATAGACATCGGAGAGGGCTAGGGTTTACATGGAGTCGGTTACAAGGAAGGAAATACAATATGCGGATCGCCAAGCTTGTCTTCCACACAAAGGAGAGTCCCATCCGGACACGGGCCGAAGTCTTGAGTCTTGTATCTTCATGCTTCAATAGTCCGGACGATGTATACAGTCCGGCTGTTCGGATACCCCCTAATCCAGGACTCCCTCAACTACTACGAGCATTAATAAGGTACACATCAATAACATGTATATCAAACATACCTTTGTTCACTTTGGCATCCTTCTTATCCGCCAAGTACTTGGGACAGTTCTACTTTCACTGATTAGTCCCTTTGCAGTAGAAGCACTGAGTTTCAGGCTTGGTTCCAGCTTTGGGCTTCTTCCCGAGAGTGGCAACTTGTTTGCCATTCTTCTTGAAGTTCCCTTTGTTTCTCTTGCCCTTTTTCTTGAAACTAGTGGTCTTGTTAACCATCAACACTTGGTGCTCCTTCTTGATTTCTACCTCCACAGCTTTGAGCATTGCGAAGAGCTTGGGAATTGTTTTCTCCATCCCTTTCATATTATAGTTCATCACGAAGCCTTTATATCTTGGTGACAATGATTGGATAACTCTATCTATAACACTATCATCTAGAAGATTAATCCCAGCTAAGTCAAGTTATTATGATATCTAAGTATGTGTTCACTGACAGAACTGTTCTCCTCCATCTTGCAGCTATAGAACTTGTTGGAGACTTCATATCTCTCACCTCGGGCATTTTCTTGAAATATTAACTTCAACTCTTGGAACATCTCATATGCTCCATGATGTTCAAAACGTCTTTGAAGTCCCGATTCTAAGCCGTAAAGCATGGCACACTAAACTATCGAGTAGTCATTAGATCAAGCTTGCCAAATGTTCAAAACATCAGCATCTGCTCCTGCAGCAGGCCTTTCACCTAGCGGTGCATCAAGGACATAATTCTTCTGTGCAGCAATGAGGATAATCCTCAAGTTAAAGACCCAGTCCGTGTAGTTGCTACAATCATATTTCAACTTAGTTTTCTCTAGGACGCATTACAATTCAGGGGAACGGTAGCACAGGCCATTGATCTACAACATAGATATGCAAATAATATCAGGACTAAGTTCATGATAAATTAAGTTCAATTAATCAAATTACTTAAGAACTCCCACTTAGATAAACATTCCTCAAGTCATCTAAATGATACGTGATCGAAATCAACTAAACCATGTCCGATCATCAAGTAGTCATCAATGGTGAACATCTCTACATTGATCATATCTATGATTCACGTTCAACCTTTCGGTCTCCAGTGTTACGAGGCCATGTCTGTAGATGCTAGGCTCGTTAAGTTTAACCCGAGTATTCCGCATGTGCAAAACTGTCTTGTACCCATTGTATGTGAACATAGAGCCTATCACACCCAATCATCACGTGGTATCTCAGCACGACGAACTGTCGCAACGGTGCATACTCAGGGAGAACACTTATACCTTGAAATTTAGTTAAGGGATCATCTTATAATGCTACCACCATACTAAGAAAAATAAGATGCACAAAGATAAACATCACATGCAATCAAAATATGTGACATGATATGGCCATCATCATCTTATGCTTTTGATCTCCATCTCCAAATCATCGTCATGATCTCCATTGTCACCGGCTCAACACCTTGATCTCCATCGTTGTGTCATGGTCGTCTCACCAACTATTGCTTCTACAACTATCACTACCGCATAGTAATAAAGTAAAGCAATTACACAACGTTTGCATTTCATACAATAAAGATACAACCATAAGGCTCTTACCGGTTGTTGATAACTTTTACAAAACATGATCATCTCATACAATAACATATATCACATCATGTCTTGACCATATCACATCACAACATGCCCTGCAAAAACAAGTTAGACGTCCTCTACTTTGTTGTTGCAAGTTTACATGGCTGCTGTGGGCTTCTAGCAAGAACCGTTCTTACCTATGACACAAAAACCACAATGGTTATTTATCAAGTTTGTTGTTTTAACCTTCAACAAGGACCGGCCGCAGTCAAATTTGATTCAACTAAAGTAGGAGAAATAGACACCCGCCAGCCACCTTTATGCAAAACTAGTTGCATGTCTATCAGTGGAACCGGTCTCATGAACGTGGTCATGTAAGGTTGGTCCGGTCCGCTTCATCCAACAATACCACCGAATCAAAATAAGACATTGGTTGTAAGCAGTATGACGATCACCGCCCACAACTCTTTGTGTTCTACTCATGCATATCATCTATGCATAGACTTGGCTCGGATGCCACTATTGGGTAACGTAGCATGCAATTTCAAAAAATTCTTATGCTCACGCAAGATCTATCTATGAGATGCATAGTAACGAGAGGGGGAGAGTTTGTCTACGTACCCTCATAGATCGTAAGCGGGAGCATTTGACAACACGGTTGATGTAGTGGAACTTCTTCTAGCTCCAATCGATCAAGTACCAAGCGTACGTCACCTCCGAGTTCTGCGCACGTTTAGCTCAATGATGTACCTCATCCTCTTGATCCAGCAAGATGTCGAGGAAGTAGATGAGTTCCGTCAGCATGACGGCGTGGTGACGGTGATGGTGATGTGATCCGCGTAGGGCTTCACCTAAGCATCACGAGAATGTGACCGGGGGTGTAAACTGTGGAGGGGGGTGCCGCACACGGCTAACAATTGATGTTGTGGGTTCTAGGCACCCCCTTTCCCACATATATATAGATGGGAGGGGAGGAGAGGCAGCCAGGGGGTGCCCCAAGTAGGATCCAAATCCTACTTGGGGTTTCCCCAAGTGGCGCCCCCCTTTCCTTTTTCCACTAGAGAAGAAAGGGAAGGGGGAAGAGAGAAAGGAAGGGGGGCCAAACCCCCCTTTTCCTTCTCCAATTCGACCACATGCCTAAGGGGGGCTGTAGGACCT
>NC_041389.1:369411309-369505031 GCF_002162155.2 Triticum dicoccoides | reverse complement strand
GTGATTAGACACTAAGTACCAAAACTGGGGTTTTTAAGTTTCTTTAAAGTTAAGTGGAGTTTAGGCACAAGTTTAACATTCACAACACATATCAAGCAAGCATGCAAAGAGTATATGAGCAGCGGAAAGTAAAGCATGCAACTTGCAAGAATGTAAAGGGAAGGGTTTGGAGGATTCAAACGCAATTGGAGACACAGATGTTTTTGGCGTAGTTCCGATAGGTGGTGCTATCGTACATCCACGTTGATGGAGACTTCAACCCACGAAGGGTAACGGTTGCGCGAGTCCACGGAGGGCTCCACCCACGAAGGGTCCACGAAGAAGCAACCTTGTCTATCCCACCATGGCCGTCGCCCACGAAGGACTTGCCTCACTACCGGTAGATCTTCACGAAGTAGGCGATCTCCTTGCCCTTACAAACTCCTTGGTTCAACTCCACAATCTTGTCGGAGGCTCCCAAGTGACACCTAGCCAATCTAGGAGACACCACTCTCCAAGAAGTAACAAATGGTGCGTTGATGATGAACTCCTTGCTCTTGTGCTTCAAATGATAGTCTCCCCAACACTCAACTCTCTCTCATAGGATTTGGATCTGGTGGAAAGAGGGTTTGAGTGGAAAGCAACTTGGGGAAGGCTAGAGATCAAGATTCATATGGTAGGAATGGAATATCTTGGCCTCAACACATGAGTAGGTAGTTCTCTCTCTGAAATAGGATGCTAGAAGTGTAGGTTCAATCTGATGGCTCTCTCCACGAATGAAGAGGAGGTGGAGGGGTATATATAGCCTCCACACAAAATCTAACCATTACACACAATCTACCAAACTCGGTGGGACCAAATCGTTAAACTCGGTCAGACCGATTTAGCAAATAATGTGACCGTTAGGGTTTTCGGTGGGACCGGAATGCAACTCGGTGGGACCGATTCGGTTAGGGTTAGGGCGTAACATAATCTCGGTAAGACCAATTACACAAACTCGGTGGGACCGATTTTGGTAATAAGCTTTCCAGAGAGTTGGTCAGGCAAACTCGGTTTGACCGATTATCAAACTCGGTGGGACCGATTTTGATAATAAGTTAACCAGAGAGTTTGCATTGTAATCTCGGTAGTACCGATTGCTCAAACTCGGTGAGACCGATTTGATAATGGACATACACAGAGAGATTACAATCCCATCTCGGTGAGACCGAGATCCCTATCGGTGAGACCGATTTACTTAGGGTTTGTGGCAGTGGCTAAGATATCCAAACTCGGTGGCGCCGGATAGAAAGAATCAGTGGGGCCGAGTTTGACTTTAGGTTTAGGACATATGTGTGGAAGTGGGTAAGTAGTTGAGGGTATTTGGAGCACATCACTAAGCACTTTGAAGCAAGAGGCTCATTAAGCAACACCTCATCCCTCCTTGATAGTATTGGCTTTTCCTATAGACTCAATGTGATCTTGGATCACTAAAATGTAAAATGAAGAGTCTTGAGCTTGAAGCTTGAGCCAATCCTTTGTCCTTGGCATCTTGAAGGAGTTCCCACATCCTTTAGTCCATGCCACTCCATTGTTGAACTTATCTGAAATATACTAGATAAAAGTGTTAGTCCAACAAAAGATATGTTGTCATTAATTACCAAAACCACCCAGGGAGCACTTGTGCTTTCAATCTCCCCCTTTTTGGTAATTGATGGCAACATACATCAAAGCTTTTAGATAAAGATATAACGAATAGCAAGTAAATCTTTGGAAAGACATGTAACAAGCATAGGCTCCCCCTACATGTATGCAATCATGTGAATATGGAATATAGAAGCATGTGATAGCATAACCATGATAGAGCAGGCATGTGTTACTTGTATCTTGGCCATATGCATCAGAGCAAAAAAATATTAAAGGAAATACCTTCATGCCCATGAGTCCTTCTTGCAAACAGTATGTACATTAACAAGAATTCCTCATACACATGATTGTGATGCATATACTTACCTTGTAGTCTTGAGTAGGCTTAGGATGGAATGAACCTGTGTAAACAAGGTTAGATAACACAGTTACATCTACTAGCCAGAGCAAACAGAAGAAACCACAAGAGTACCAAGACTGGGATGACATGTAGAGAGTGAGTACTAAGTACTACAGTTGATTAGACATGTCCCCAAGAGTAAAGATATGCAATGAATTCTTTCCCCTCAAGAAGACATGTGGCATCTCTCCTCTTGAACACCAAGCATCTGGGATCCTTGAGAAATACTTTCTACTAGTATTCTCTCCCCCTGGAGATCTCTCTCTCCCCCTGAAGGATCTCTCTCCCCCTCTGAGATGTGATCTCTCTCTCTAAATGATAACCTTTGATGTGATCTCTCTCCCCCCCTTTGACATCAATTTCCAAGAAGGGCTTGATAAAGATGTAATCTCTCTCTCCCTCTGGAATTTGACGTGAATGGGTTTGATCCTTGAGTCACAACATAAAGCAATGGTAAAAATGTGATGCTTGTAGAGGACAAGATTCATTGAGTGGAGCTGGATCAGAAGAAACACAAAATAAGTGGCAAACTGTTTTTCCTGTTGTGAAATCGGTGGCACCGAGTGGTATGCTTCGGTGGTACCGAAAGTTTTCGGTTGGATCGAAAATAACAAATCGGTGTAACCGAGTTCATCGCAGGGAAAACACTTGTCACCTCAGCTCACTAGACTAATAAGATCTCACAAAGATTTACAAGGAATTACTGAAAGATATGCAAGGAATTAGATGCAGAAAATGCAGAGAAAACAGAAAGAAATCTAGATGAAGTTTTTTTTTGAAAGGGGAAACACATATGCATGAGACGAATGCAAAAACACAGAAAAGAACACAAGAGAACTTCATCTAGAGATGGTCGGTGACGAAGTCACCTATGTTAGAGTATATTGACTTAGGAGTCAAGTGAGATCACTTGATCATAGGTCATACTCATCGTTTAAGCTCAAAATGGGGTTGCCATTTTTTGTTTAAGCATCTTGATGTATTCACATCTTGTCGAGTTGCTTTAACTCATGACTCGGAGTAAAGCTTCTCTAAGATGGAATAACATACCTTGGTTGGTGGTGTTGTCCATGTAGTTGAACTTGCGTGGGTTGCTCAAGGTTGATGTATCTCATCAAGAATTTGGAGCACCACTTGGAATTTGAGTCCATCTACCTACATGGGTTATTTCTTGCAAGCAAGAGCACTTGTATATCCAAAAATGACAATCATGAAACTCAACATAGAATTTGTCAAAGGATATGTTTGAATGGTTTCGTGCTTCCTTGTCTTCAACCTCCTTTGTATAGAGACTTGGTGATGTAGAGATTGCTCAAGATGTGAGTAGGTTACAATCTCATGGAATTTGATTCAACCAAGTACCTACATAGGTTAGATAACATGCAATATACAAATATATCTAAGACATAAGATTTTCATCATAAGAGAAATATCAAGGATTAGGCATAAGCTCATGTCTTGCATGTATCCAATGGAGTTTCTACTCCAAGTTTGAAGCATCAATAATGTTCAATTCTCCTCTTAACCTGCAAAACACTTTCTCATCAAGAGGTTTAGTGAATATATCCGCTAATTGCTTTTTGGTGCGAACATGCTTAAGATCAATGTCACCCTTAGCAACTTGATCTCGAATGAAATGATGACGAACTTCAATATGCTTAGTTCGAGAATGTTGCACAGGATTATGACCAATTTTGATAACACTTTCATTGTCACAAAGCAATGAACATGTTTCACATATATCCCATAATCTTTAAGAGTTTGGGTCATCCAAAGTAATTGAGCACAACATGAACCAGCGGCAATATATTCAGCTTCGGCGGTGGATAAGGATACCGAGTTTTGTTTCTTGGAGGACCAAGACACAAGAGATCTACCAAGAAATTGACAAGTACCCGAAGTGGACTTTCTATCAACCTTGTCTCCGGCATAGTCCGAGTCGGAATAGCCAACAAGATCGAAGGAGGCCCTCTTAGGATACCAAATGCCAAAATTTGGTGTATGGATTAAGTATCTCACTATCCTTTTCACAACCTTAAGATGGCATTATTTAGGAGCAGCTTGATATCGTGCACACATGCACACACTTAGCATAATATCGGGACGTGACGCACATAGATATAACAATGAACCAATCATAGAGCGATAAACCTTTTGATCGACTGGTTCACCATCTTTGGTCAAATCAAGATGTCGACTAGTAGGCATGGGTGTAGACATACCTTTGCATTCTTGCATATTGAACTTCTTGAATAAGTCCTTAGTGTACTTTGTTTGCGAGACAAAAGTACCTTCCTTAGTTTGCTTGATTTGCAAACCAAGAAAGAATTTGAGTTCACTCATCATAGACATCTCAAACTTCTCCGACATTAGCTTCCCAAACTTTTCACTAAAATGAGGGTTAGTTGAACCAAATATAATATCATCAACATAAATTTGGCACACAAAGAGTTCACCATTAACCCTTTTAGTAAAAAGAGTAGAATCAATTTTCCCAATTTCAAAGCCTTTTTCAATAAGGAACTTGGTCAAGCATTTATACCATGCTCTAGGAGCTTGTTTAAGTCCATAAAGAGCTTTGTGAAGTTTGTAAACATGATTGGGTTTCTTAGGATTGACAAAGCCGGGAGGTTGTTTAACATAAACTTCCTCCTCTATTTCACCATTTAGAAAAGCACCTTTAATGTCCATTTGGTACAAGGTGATATCATGGTGATTAGCATAGGCAAGTAAGATGCAAATAGACTCAAGTCTAGCAACGGGGGCGTAAGTCTCACCTAGTCCATACCTTCGACTTGTGTGTAGCCTTGGGCGACGAGACGTGCTTTGTTGTGAACTACTTATCCATCTTCATCTTGCTTGTTGCGAAACACCCATTTGGTACTGATGATGTTGTGGTTGTTGTCGGGCTTCTCAACCAATGTCCAAACTTGGTTCCTCTCAAAGTTGTGTAGCTCTTATGCATAGCATTTATCCAATCCGGATCTTCCAATGCTTCTTCAACCTTCATAGGTTCAATGCTAGAGATGAAAGAATAGTTTTCACAGAAGTTAGCTAAACGAGTTTTAGAGCGAGTGATTCTCCCGGTTTGAATATCATTGTAGATTTGCTCGACGGGATGGTCTTTAGCAATTCTTGCTCGAACTCGTGAAAGCTTTTGCTTGGGTCTTCGTTGAACATCTTCTTCATCTTGTTCTTCTTCTTGGCCTTCTTCATTGTTCGCGTTGTCGTTCTCTTGTCGTGGTGGAGAAGGAGGTCATTGACTTTCATCTTGATGCACTTCCTCGTTTCCTTCATCTTGGTGTGTCCCACTTGTGGATGCTTCCGTATCAACTCTTGGTTCACCTTGTCGTGAAGTAGAAGCTTCCACTTGGACGGACGAGGTACTCTCCTTCACCTCCGTTGGACGGACCTTGCCAATAGAAAAGTCTTGGATTGCTTCCGAAGGATCTTTGTCTCCTACATCAATTGGCAATTGCTCTACTTGCGAGCCGTTAGATTCATCAAACTTCACATCTACCGTCTCTTCAACCTTTTGGGTGAAATTGTTGTAGACACGGTAAGTGTGAGAGTTTGAGCCATAACCTAGTAGGAAACCTTCATGAGACTTAGGAGCAAATTTAGAACGACGATGCTTATCAAGAATATAGCACTTTGAGCCAAATACTCGAAAGTATCCAACTTGGGGTTTGTTACCGGTGAGGAGCTCGTATGCCGTCTTGCCGAGTAGCTTGTGAAGATACAAGCGATTTGTTGCATGACAAGCAGTCTCAACCGCTTCTACCCAAAAGTGCTTCGGCGTCTTGTACTCATCAAGCATCGTTCTTGCCATTTCGATGAGCGTTCGGTTCTTCCTCTCAACAACTCCATTTTGTTGAGGTGTGTACGTAGCCGAGAACTCGTGTGAAATCCCTTCTTCGTCAACAAAGGTGTCCACATTTGCGTTCTTGAACTCCGTTCCTTGTCGCTGCGAACCTTCTTGATCTTCACTTCAAATTGATTTTGGGCCTTCCTAGCGAAGTTTTTGAAGATCTTTTGGACCTGCGATTTATCATCAAGAAAGAACACCCACATAAATCTGGAAAAATCATCGACTATAACTAGACCAAAAGAATTTCCACCGAGACTCTTGTAAGAGTTGGGACCAAAGAGATCCATGTGAAGTAGCTCGAGTGGTCTCTTCGTGGTCATGATGTTCTTCACGGGATGCCTTCCTCCAACCTGTTTACCTGCTTGACAAGCACTGCAAAGTCTATCCTTATCAAATATGACATCATTAACTCCAAGGATATGATTCCCTTTAATAATCTTGTCAAGGTTTCTCATGCCAACGTGACCTAGTCGTCTATGCCATAACCAACCTTTTGAGGATTTAGCAATGAAGCAAGTTTTAGGTTGAGCCTTTTTAGTGAAATCAACAATGTATAGATCACCTCTACGTATGCCGATAAAGACCATTTTATGATTGTCTCGACGAAACACTTGGCAATCAATTTCAGTAAATAGAACATTGAAACCGAAATCAGCAAGTCTAGATACTGAAAGTAAGTTGTACCCAAGAGATTCAACGAGCATGACATTTTGTATGGAGCTATCATGTGAGATGGCCACCTTACCAAGGCCAACCACCTTACCCTTTGAGTTTTCACCAAAAGTGACATACTTTCGAGGACTATCATTATCAGCAAGCTCACGAAACATGTCTTTATCTCTGGTCCTGTGATCGGTACATCCACTGTCAAGGACCCATTCCTTTCCTCCTGACATGTATCCCCGAAGATTTGACATAAGACCAAAATGTCTCATTGCATCATCAAGATCGAAGTCACTATCATCATCCTCATCATAGTATCCATGTTCAACATCGTCATGTGGTGGATCAAATCCTAGAGAGGGTGATTCGTTAGAGTAATTTTGACAATGATCTTGTCTATGAATTTTTATAGCTTCGGAAATAGTATCACTAATAATACCAACATTTCCTTTGGCACGCATAAGGTTTGTAAGCTCAAATAGACGATCACCAAACATAGGATCACTAGTATTCATTTTACTCAAAGCAATAGACTTATGGAGAATTTCATCTATATTTTTCAAGGAATAATCTGGAAATCGTTCCTCAAGAAATTTCCATATAGTGTAGGCACACTCAAGAGTAGGCAGTTTTATAATCAAGTTTCTAGGCAAGCCTCTAGTGATAAGATTAACAGTTCTAACATTCCTAATCATGTCAATTGACTCATCAAGTGTAGGATGCATAGGATCAACACAAGGTGCACAAGGACTAGCAATGTATTTGTTCAAATGATATTGATTGAAAATTACAAGCATCTCATTTTTCCACTCATGAAAGTACTCTCCATCAAGAATAGGCACTCTATGTCTAAGACTCCCCAAAGTAGACTCATCCATCTTCCTCCAATGGTGATTAAACCAAGGCAATGGAAACCTGGCTCTGATACCACTTGTAGGACCTTGAGAAGAGGTGTCTAGAGGGGGGAGGGGGTGATTAGACACTAAGTACCAAAACTGGGGTTTTTAAGTTTCTTTAAAGTTAAGTGGAGTTTAGGCACAAGTTTAACATTCACAACACATATCAAGCAAGCATGCAAAGAGTATATGAGCAGCGGAAAGTAAAGCATGCAACTTGCAAGAATGTAAAGGGAAGGGTTTGGAGGATTCAAACGCAATTGGAGGCACATATGTTTTTGGCGTGGTTCCGATAGGTGGTGCTATCGTACATCCACGTTGATGGAGACTTCAACCCACGAAGGGTAACGGTTGCGCGAGTCCACGGAGGGCTCCACCCACGAAGGGTCCACGAAGAAGCAACCTTGTCTATCCCACCATGGCCGTCGCCCACGAAGGACTTGCCTCACTAGCGGCAGATCTTCACGAAGTAGGCGATCTCCTTGCCCTTACAAACTCCTTGGTTCAACTCCACAATCTTGTCGGAGGCTCCCAAGTGACACCTAGACAATCTAGGAGACACCACTCTCCAAGAAGTAACAAATGGTGCGTTGATGATGAACTCCTTGCTCTTGTACTTCAAATGATAGTCTCCCCAACACTCAACTCTCTCTCATAGGATTTGGATCTGGTGGAAAGAGGGTTTGAGTGGAAAGCAACTTGGGGAAGGCTAGAGATCAAGATTCATATGGTAGGAATGGAATATCTTGGCCTCAACACATGAGTAGGTAGTTCTCTCTCAGAAATAGGATGCTGGAAGTGTAGGTTCAATCTGATGGCTCTCTCCACGAATGAAGAGGAGGTGGAGGGGTATATATAGCCTCCACACAAAATCTAACCGTTACACACAATCTACCAAACTCGGTGGGACCGAATTGTTAAACTCGGTCAGACCGATTTAGCAAATAATGTGACTGTTAGGGTTTTCGGTGGGACTGGAATGCAACTCGGTGGGACCGATTCGATTAGGGTTAGGGCATAACGTAATCTCGGTAAGACCGATTACACAAACTCGGTGGGACCGATTTTGGTAATAAGCTTTCCAGAGAGTTGGTCAGGCAAACTCGGTTTGACCGATTATCAAACTCGGTGGGACCGATTTTGATAATAAGTTAACCAGAGAGTTTGCATTGTAATCTCGGTAGTACCGATTGCTCAAACTCGGTGAGACCGATTTTGATAATCGACATACACAGAGAGATTACAATCCCATCTCGGTGAGACCGAGATCCCTATCGGTGAGACCGATTTACTTAGGGTTTGTGGCAGTGGCTAAGATATCCAAACTCGGTGGCGCCGGTTAGAAAGAATCAGTGGGGCCGAGTTTGACTTTAGGTTTAGGACATATGTGTGGAAGTGGGAAAGTAGTTGAGGGTATTTGGAGCACATCACTAAGCACTTTGAAGCAAGAGGCTCATTAAGCAACACCTCATCCCTCCTTGATAGTATTGGCTTTTCCTATAGACTCAATGTGATCTTGGATCACTAAAATGTAAAATGAAGAGTCTTGAGCTTGAAGCTTGAGCCAATCCTTTGTCCTTAGCATCTTGAGGGAGTTCCCACATCCTTTAGTCCATGCCACTCCATTGTTGAACTTATCTGAAATATACTAGATAAAAGTGTTAGTCCAACAAGAGATATGTTGTCATTAATTACCAAAACCACCTAGGGAGCACTTGTGCTTTAAAGGGCGCGCCACCCTTTGTGGGCTGGTGTGCTCCCCTCTTATGGCCCATATGGCCCATATATTCTCCCCGGGGGTTCCGGTAACCCCTCCAGTACTCCGATAAATACCCGATACACTCCGTAACACTTCTAGTGTCCGAATAATCATCCTATATATAAATCTTTACCTCTCGACCACTTCTAGACTCCTCGTCATGTCCGTGATCACATCCAGGACTCCGAACAACATTCGGTCACCAAATCACATAACTCATATAATATAATTTCGTCATCGAACGTTAAGCGTGCAGACCCTACGGGTTCGAGAACTATGTAGACATGACCGAGTACCTCTCCATTCAATAAACAATAGCGAAACCTAGATGCTCATATTGGCTCCCACATATTCTATGAAGATCTTTATCGGTCGAACTATTATGACAACATAAGTTATTCCCTTTGTCATCGGTATGTTACTTGCCTGAGATTCGATCATCGGTATCTTCATAGCTAGTTCACTCTCGTTACCGGCAAGTCTATTTACTCATTCTGTAATACATCATCCTGCAACTAACTCATTAGTCACTTTGCTTTCAAGGCTTCTCATGATGTGTATTACCGAGAGGGCCCAGAGATACCTCTTTGATACTCAGAGTGACAAATCCTAATCTCGATCTATGCCAACCCAACAAACACCTTCAGAGATAGCTATAGAGCATCTTTATAGTCACCCAATTATGTTGTGATGTTTGATAGCACACAAGGCATTCCTCCGGTATCCGGGAGTTGCATAATCTCATAGTCGAAGGAATATGCATTTGACATGAAGAAATCAATAGCAATAAAACTGAACGATCATAATGCTAAGCTAACGAATGGCTCATGTCCATCACATCATTCTCCTAATGATGTGATCTCGTTTATCAAATGACAACACATGTCTATGGTTAGGAAACTTAACCATCTTTGATCAATGAGCTAGTCTAGTAGAGGCTTAATAGGGACACACTATTTTGTCTATGTATCCACACATGTATCAAGTTTCCGGTTAATACAATTCTAGCATGAATAATAAACATTTATCATAAAATAAGGAATTATAAAATAACAACTTTATTATTGTCTCTAGGGCATATTTCCTTCAGATCATGGGATCAAACTAACTGGGTAGATCAGTCACTGTAGCACAAAGAGTGCGGGTGCGTTTGGTTGCATTCTCATCTCAACATAGTTGTTCCTCTTCGTGCATGCTCATCTCAGCACCCCTCTTCATGCATGCTCTAGTGTATTTTGTGAACCTAGTGTGGACTCATGCACCCTTCATGCACTCTTCCAAACACCCAAAAGTGGGTTGAGAAGGGAACTTTTGCTCCCATGCACCCTTCATGTACCTAACACAAATTCGTGCTTCATATTCATGTTCTGTGGAGTACTGTAGCACCGTACTCTCCGTCCACTGTAGACCTAGTTCTATTAACATCGATCTCACTGTTCATTCTTGACTGGACAGTCAAAAAAGGGGCATGTTACATTACTGTTCATAGTTGACATGCGCACAACATCATTTTTTATCGTCATATCTTACTACACTAGCAACAAGACTGACATATGAACCACTGCACATGCCTAGTAGTGTAAGTTCAAGTGGCTGTCGTGTTCCGCACTCCTCCATCGTATGTGGAAAACCTTGTTGTAATCATTTTTTAAGAAACAATGGACACGATCTACCGCACGGATCCTCCTCGACGGTCGTCGGGAACCTTGCTACTCACTTTCGCCGACATGTGGGACAACCAACATTAGGTCCACTTGTCATGCACTAAATTACTCCATACTAGAGTGCACAACTGCACGGTAGACTACCCCGGTCAAAGTGCCGCAGTAATGCCCAATGAGCGGTCAAATCACAAAACCCGACCCTTGCAACAGTAAGTTGGACGGATGAAGCAACCATCATTTCACTCTTCTCCCTCATCTTCCTCTCTTTAAGAAAACCCCAACTCTCTTCTCCCTCATCTGGTTGCTCATTTCTTCGAGAAAAGACCAACGCGCTTCTGCTATTGTTGTTCTCTCCCAAAGATGGAAAGGTAAGCGCATCAATGGTGTTGCTTCTGGCCAAGCCCCAGTCTTGCAACCCCGCGACCGATCCTAACTCCCTCTCTGTTCTTATTTTGGGTTTGTGATTATCGTTTCTTTTCTTTTATTTCTATTTGACAGTTTCTTGATGGACCCTGGAGCATTGGCAGAAGTGATGTCTATGGCACGGCCAAAACCGTTGAGGCTCAAGGTACGAACAAGCACAAGCACCCCGCCACTACCGCAGACAAGCTCAAGGTCATCACCCTGTCCAAGCCCCCTCTCCGGAATCCCTCGTTAAGCCAGTCCATGTAATATCTCTTCTAGACGATCTTTTTGGCGATCTTGATCGTGTTTTTTCATCTAACTTGCAGAGTGCTTGCTAATATACGAGGTTTGTGTAATGTACACGCAGTACTAGTACTAGTAGTACAACTTTCCGGGCGATCTTGCATGTGATCTTTGTGTGCCAAATGACGGTTATAAATGGCTCTTTTGACCAAAACATGCAAGAGGTTTACATACATATGATTTTTGCACATAACACTGATTTCTTATATATTACTTTCAGCTACTTTTTGAACATCAATGCTAGCTTTAGGAAATGCAAGATTTTATCTCTCATGCCTTGGAAGAGAGTATAGTAGACTCAGTAACTTGTGTTATGGATATTGCAAGTAATCCCTATGTTCACAAATATAAGATGTTATAAATTTTTTGTGTATCTCATGTAGACATGTTCTAGTGTTTTTGTTCACTCATTTCTGTGCGTATATGTAGTCTTATATGGAGTAAAATATCAAAAATCATCTTATATTTCTAAATGGAGGTAGTGATACATCTCCAATGTATCTATAATTTTTGATTGTTCCATGCTGTTATATTATCATTCTTGGATGTTTTACAATCATTTTATAGCAGCCTTATATCATTTTTTTGGGACTAACCTATTGACATAGTGCCCAGTGCAAGTTGCTGTTTTTTGCTTGTTTTTTTACTTCACAAAATATCATTACCAAACGGAGTCCAAACGCCGTGAAACTTTTTGGAGAATTTTTCTGGACTATAAGACACCTTTTGGTCCAAAGAAGTACCAGAGGGGGGCTCCGAGGGGAGCACGACCCACCTGGGCGCGCCTGGGGGCCCAAGCGCGCCCTGGTGGGTTGTGCCCACCTCGGCCGCCTCCTGCACCACCTCTTTGCCCAATAAGTACCCCAAAAATCCAAAAACCCTAGGGGAGTCGATGAAACACAACTCCAGCTGCCGCAAGTTCCCAAACCACCAGATCCAATCTAGACACAATCACGGAGGGGTTCATCATCCTCATTGGTGCCTCTCCGATGATGCATGAGTAGGTCATTATAGACCTACAGGTCTGCAGGCAGTAGCTAGATGGCTTCTTCTCTCTTTTTGATTCGCAATACAATGGTCTCTTGGAGATCTATTTGATGTAACTCTTTTTGCGGTGTGTTTGTTGGGATCCAATGAACTTTGAGTTTATGATCAGATCTATTTACTCATGAAAGTTATTTGAGTTTCTTTGATCTCTTATATGCATGATTACTTATAGCCTCATATTTCTTCTTCAAATCTTTGGTTTAGTTAGGCCAACTAGATCGATTTTTCTTGACATGGGAAGAGGTGCTTTGTGATGGGTTCTGTCGTGTGGTGTTCTTTCCCAGTGACAGAAGGGGCAACAAGACACGCATTGATCGTTCCATTAAGGATAACACGATGGGGTCTATTCCTACATGAATAGATCTTGTCTGCATCATGTCATCGTTCTTATTGCATCACTCCATTTTTTCATGAACTTAATACACTAGATGCATGCTGGATAGCGGTTGATGTGTGGAGTAATAGTACTAGATGCAGGCAGGAGTCAGTTTACTAATCTTGGACGTGATGCCTATATAATGATCATTGCCTAGATATCGTCATAATTTTGAGGTTCTATCAATTTCCCAACAGTAATTTTTTTACCCACCGTGTGCTATTTCTTGAGAGAAGCCACTATTGAAATCGATGGCCCACAAGTCTATTTTCATCATATAATTGCAGATCTACATTGCTATTCGCCTTTTCTTTTATTTGTATATTTTATTTTCAGATCTATATTATCAAAAACCCAAAAATACCTCGCTGAGTTTTATTTACCGTTATTTGCATCTATCAATCTATCACAATTTTTATCTCATCAACTTGACAATTTCTGGCGCCGTTACCCAAAAGGGATTGACAACCCCTTTTACACGTCGGGTTGCAAGTATTTGCTCTTTGTGTGCAGGTACCGTTTACATAGTGTTGCTTGGTTCTCCTACTGGTTCGATAACCTTGGTTTCATAACTAAGGGAAATACCTATTGAAGCTGTGCTGCATAATCCCTTCCTATTTGAGGAAATACCGATGTAGTTCAAGCGACAACAAGTAGTAATAAAATATTTGGTTTCTGTTTGAATTAGAACCAGGTCCACGATGGATATGAAGTTCTCAAAGTCATGCCGTGTGGACTGGAAGACCTGAGGATGTGTTCTACTACTAAACTATCCAGCTGCTGTGTCCCTGTTGCCATGTGTCGTGAACAAGTGTTCTCCTGCAACATTGTTGTCAGGCGTGTTCTCGAGGGTGTACTTCACCACAACAATTTCCTAGCCGTGCCTTCGATTACGAAGGGTGTGGTTCTTGTAAAGCTTCCCGACAAATCTAATGCGAACTGTCTTCATCATCATGTTTATGAGTGGAAAGACCACTCTGTTAGGTTCTCCAAAGTTGACGAGATGCCGATGGTGCCGGTAGACATCTTTCACGAAGTCCATGGCCTAGTCAGTTATGTGGGGCACATCCCATAGTTCGGTGGCAAGAAATAGTGTGTAGAGTTAAATTAGTGCAACTTTGCTTGTTTGTAGTAATTAATATTGTTCGGTACTTGATTTGTGTGTGTGAACCATGTATGGTTTAGTACTACCACTTTTTTGTGTGGTGAATACTTAGAACAGACTATGTTAGTGTTTGTCTACTAAATTCAGTTTGTATATTTTGAAGTATCCAGATCATCTTCTTTGTGAGCACGGTTTATCAATTATGGTTACAATCCAATATATGTATGCATTGCAGGGTTTATCGCATCCACCAGGATTTCCTGTCCCATGGATGTTTGGTCCATATGACTTGTCACGACCTTTGGGCTGTCCTGCTTGTGGGAGTAAGAGCAGGCCCTGCATGCCACCCGTAATTGGACGATAAACCTTCAATTTAGAACTTGAACATAGTGATATCCTGGTAAGCATTCACTCGTGTCACATCAAGTAAATCTTATTGATTTACTGTCATGTTTTCTTACTTTTACTGCAATTTTACGATGCATGTTTTTCCATGTCACATTCATTACAGAATAAACCGTTTGGTTTGCTCTATGATGGTTACTTTAGCAGGTTTCACTTCTTATGACGTGTTAGTAGCGAAGGCACTGTCCATCACTTATGTTACATGACACAATTGGATTGGACTGTTGTCTGAGTACAATCTAAAGCCCTATGATCAACTTCATTTTGTTTTAACAAACACGCCACAATTAGTCCTTCTCGCGTTTAAAAGAAGTCAATAAAAAGACTGGATCTAGGTCACGGAGCCTAGCGATGTTAGAAAGCTGAAGTATGAAATAATAGCAGACTAGAGACAATCGTTGCTGTCTCGCACATCGGTATCACCTTCAGCATCGGATCAAGCACCGGCACCAGCTCTGACAGGACTGGATCTAGCACTAACAGCGACAGCAACTCAGTCTAATCCACTAGAGGATTGGGCACCGACCGCGTCAGCAGATCAGGCTGATCTACCAGAGGATCAAGCACTGAGACGGGCACCTGCCAGTACCGGCACCAGCTCCACAAGGAGCACCATCTTCGGCAGCAGTAGTGGCACTACCAATCGCACCGCCATGGGCAACAACAATGGCTCCAACACCTGCACCAACACTTGAACTTGCACTTGCATCTGCTCCGGCTTGTGAAGGGGCAAAAAATCAGCACTTGCACTAGTAAGAGACTGGGCTGCAGTTCACACTGCATATACCAAAGTCCTTACAAAAACTGACATCTCCACTTCTGGTAAGCATTGGCAGCCCAAGTGCTTCGTTCTTTTTTCTTTCCATGTTGTTTCACATGATTCATTGTGTTGATCTAACTGTCTGTGTATGTCATCTTGTTTACAAACAGAGAATTCCTAGAGCAATGAGGGAGTCGTTCAATAATCCGGGAGACCGTGGCCAAGTTTCTCTTACCATGCGCAACCTTGGTGTGAATGAACCTGCTCAATATACCATAAGTACAAAGGATGGTCACATGATGATTGATGCTAAAGGATGGTCAAGGTTCAAAACACTATCAAATCTTGCGGTTGGGGATGATGTCAAAATCGAACTTTCTCGGCAAGGAGAGTTGGTCCTAATCAACTTTGAAATTCTTCAGTAGCAGCATGAACTGCCGAACTAATTTATCCTCCGAGAGCTTTTGATGTAATAATATGGCATGGTGAAACAAGTGTCTCGTATGTATAGGTAGTACTACGGTATTATTTATCATGTAGGATTGCAACTCTGATTGCTGGTTAGGAACTATCATTTGGTTTCATTCTAAGAGCTGTCATGCTTTATTTAATTTTGTGTATTCGCCTTGCGGCAACATCTAAAACCAGCACCGTACAGATCGCTTGCAGTATTTACCGGATGAAATGTGCCGAGTTAGAACACATGCCCCCCAAACATGCAGGCCCACCGGCCTGTGGCCCAAAGTCTAGACCCGTAAGTCTATCTGAGTATTTTATTCTCATTTGAACCCCATATTATGTTATATATATTCCCCTTGATTTTTCTTATGTATAAAGTTGTGATATAAAATATTTTTATATTTCTTTATAGAGGGAGTATCTCTCTATCAAAATTATATTTATGTGTAACTAGTTACTCCTGCCTTTCTACTTCATTTCGCTAATATGCGGGGCATCCACAACGGGGTCCACGTGCCATGCACCAAATTAGAGTGCACAACTACACGGTAGACTCACCCCAGTCGTAGCGCCACGGTAATGCCCAATGAGCCATCAAATCACAAAACCCCACCTTTCGAGCAGTAGCAGTAAGCTAGACGGACAAATAAGCAATATTTCACTGGGCCTGAATCCCCTTCTCCCTCGTCTGCTTGTTCAGAGAAAACCTCCTCTTGGCGATCGCTTAGCGTTTTCTCATGGAGAACCAGGTACAAATTCTTCACCCATCCCTGATAAATCCTATTCCCTTGGTCACCATTAATCCTAGGATGGCAGCCGCCGCCATTGATGCAATTTTCTTCCTACTGAATGTAGTGTGTTTCATTTGCAGTGCCCAATGTGCGAGGACCCTACAGGTTTCTGCGCCCTTGGCGAGACACCACACTTGTTCCTTCTCGTCCTAACACAGGATTTTGAAATGCACACAATATGTTCCTAGAATCTTCTTTTCTATCCGGGAGGGTTGGGGTTTTTGAACATATTGTCGACTAATTTGGAAATTTGGATTGCTATATTTGGATAAAAGGTACTAGTAGCATGGTCAACACTGACGTGAAAGAGGAAATTATTTCTAGATTTGGATAGCGAATAAATTTTATTCTCATATTATTTTTCCTGCAGTGCATCCCTTGCTTTGCCAGAACACATGTACTCAAGATGGTCGGCCCATAACTGAACACACCAGCTTAATGGTCACATTGAAGACACGCCATGGATATAAGTTCCCAGTTGGGTTCATGAACCAAGAAGATCGCAACTTTTTTTATGGTCGAACTTGGATGAAATTTCTCAAGTGTCACGGACTGAAAGTTGGCACATGAATGTCGATGGAAATAGCAGAACCTGGTCTCATCTTCACTGTGACCTTCCACCCCGACGTCGTTCCAGTAGTTCATCCATGTTAATTTTGTATCTGGTTCTTGCATGTTGCCTCGATTACTTCTTAATCCACCTATTCTGTCTAACTAATAAAAATTTGACTTTAGAAGTGGCAACAATTTGTGATTCCATTCTATCACGATGATGCTACTTCTAACCAATATATATTATGATTGTTCACACATGTAGGTTATTACAAAGTTTAGGACACTATTTGTTTGTTATTTGATAAGAACTCGACTGTCATGATGGCACTAAAGTTAACTGGGGTGACATCCACTAGTTCCTACACTTTATTGATCATCTTGAGGTCCTTGTGGGGCATTTCAATGGTGGAAGGCCACATGGGATATGCGTGCCACTGGTGCACACGTTGAACATGTCCAACTGTGCCAAGAAACTTATGGTACGAGATGTTTTATGTTATATATGTTGTTCATAAACTCTTGCTTATACACAGTTTTACATCTGTGATCTTCTTGAAATAGAAACTGCCCAGTTTTATTGTTCCTATACAGATGCCGGACCATGGTCGGGTCAGACTTGCGCTTGGTCACATCATGATGTTTATGTCAACCTACTCCATTTCCCTTAGATGTAAAAATATACTTATTCATGGGTGGTCTCAAATAATGAATGCCCGTCGATCTTGGAGAATAGGACCGAAGGTTATGTTCATGCTTTCCATGGCTTTGAAGCAAATATCCTGTTTATTGACCACATTGCGAGATGAAGCCGCTTTCAGAAGGTTGTGGATGCGTGGGGTGGCGCCTGGGCCTTGTCCTGAGGCTTGGTGGCCTCACCATTGGTTAACTGTAGGAAACGTAGCATTGTTCGAGGCGTGCTTTGTACAGTTGAACCTGTATAAGTACTCATACTGCTTTCAGCTATGGTTGTTAAGTGCTCCTGCTGGTTACAGTTAAGGTTGTTAAGTAGTCCTCCTGCTTTTACAGTCTGTCACGTTTCTTCAGTCGCGTCTTCCTCCAGCCGCCAAAACCAAACCAGTGCCAGCGGGTCCGCCTGCTCCCGCCTACCACGGCTGGCTGCACCTAGGCGCACGCATTGCCTCCCCACTGTCTCCTAAATTTTTAACACTAACGTCAGCACCACCCCGCACCCGAACCAGTGAACCCTTGTACTCCCCTTCGCCTGTGACTTCACCACCACATGTTCCCCAGCTCCTGTTTGTTCTCGTCCGTCGTCCTCGCCGTCGTCCTCCGCACACCTTGATGCGCTCACCGCGGCATCGCCCTCTTGCCTTGTCAACATGGTCAACAAACAAGAGGAATTGGGAGAGGACTGTACATGGAGAGGATGACAGTAGGGACCCACCATGTCCATGGCTGTACGCAAGCAAGGTCCTCATTTTTTGTTATATACAAGCAAAAAAGAAAATGCTTCCTCCTAGTGGTTAGTTGACATCTGGGACCCACGACATTGTCAACGTATAGTCAATAGACAAGAGAACTGCACAAGAGCAGCTGACACTTGGGATGTAGCTGCTCGACCAGTATATATTTTTTGTTATTGTTGAGACAGAGCAGGGTTTCAACTGGATTGTGGCCCGTCTAGCCCAGGCTTCTATTTTACGTTCACCACATGACCAACCCAGCTATTTTTTCTTTGTGAAAATGGCTAGCCCGGTTTATTTTTTCTGAAGAATACCCAATCCAGGCCTACTTATTTTCTCCGCCTTGCTGGGCTGCAACTCTTTCAAGACGGCTGCAAATCTTAAAAGTAATATGAAATGGGCTATAAATATAAAACACACACAATAAATTGGCAATTACTTTAAAATTTCTATTTTTTTTTCATATTTTTAGATTCCAATTTCATTGGGTTTTAACCTAATTTAAATATATTTTGGAAGTACTTTAAATCTGGCTCGACATTGTGGTATTAAAAATAGTTTGTCCCCCACCGAAATATGTGAAATTTCTTTTAAATTTATAACCATGGCCCTATCCAAAAAAAAAGAAAATGGACTGAAATAAATTGCATAAGAAGTTGCAAATGAGCTATAAATTATAAAAAAAATAGAAAATGGGCTGACTTGTGCGCCTATTAAGTTGACGCATATGCAAGAATTTTTACTTATTACATATTATTAGTGAACAAAACGATTCTAGCAGAAGTGACCATTGGATGTCAATCCAACTACCGTTGTGCTTCTTCAATCGCCGACTCCGGTTCATTCTCTTCCAAGGCCTCGCCGTCGTCCACCGAGTTGGTGCTCTCGGCGCGTCGTCATCAACGTGGTCAATGAACGACAACCATCAGAAGAGGAGTGTACGCGGTGAGACTGACAACTGGACCCAACAGCCACATCTTCGCATGCAAAGAAGTGCCTTCTTAATTATTACACAAAAAATGGTTGCTCCCCCTAACAGCTGGGACCTACCAGCTTTATCTTCGCACGCAAGTAAGTGCGTTCTTATCCTCCTTGATAGCTGGGACCCGCCAAGTCGAAGCGTACGTACCATTGTCTATGTGGTCACAGACATGTACGTACATACCGATCGATTAGTCTGTCTGCCATGATGAACCATGGCCGCACAAGGAGCGGTAACAGTTCATGTAGTCCCGTATAAAATCCTATACGTATACATACATCCACAGGGCGAAAAATACGGCCACGTACATACATACAGGCGGGGTCTCGAACGCGTACTCACACATACAAACAGCAGCGATGGTGTCCTGTTCATCCAGTGCCAACCAGCTGGGTTGGAACAGAGGAAACAACATTGTGTTCATCGGGAGGCAACCGACTGGGTTGGAATGCGTCTTGTTCAACACGAGCTAACCGGCTTGGATGGAACAGCCGAAACGGGGTCAGGCGTACCGTAGAACGGAGGAAATGGTCTTCTGTTCGACCAGCTACGATCAAAACGGGATCCTGTTCATCGGGAGGGGCCTAGCATACCGCAAAACAGAGGAAACAGACTTATCTGCCAGCTCCTACAGGCGAAACGGGGTCCTGTTGATCAGGAGGGGTGTGGCGTATCGCAAAATAGAGGAAATAACTCTGTTGGAGCGCCTATGGTTGAAACGGGGTCCTGTTAATCGGGAGGGGTGTGGCGTACCGCAAAACGGGACTCCATGGGCTAGTGTTCATCCATCGTTGTCCTTCAGGCTCCATCGGCTATTGTTCATAGAGCCTCCACGGGGTCTTGTTCATCCACCCCAACCGGCCGGGGTGTGGCGGCCTCCTCGGTGTCATGTTCATCCAGCGGCAACCGCCTACTACCACAGGGTCCTATTCATCCAGTGGCAACCGCCTACACACGACCCGGGTCCTATTCATATCCAACCCCCATTGGGAACTGTTCATCCACAGCCAACCAACCAGATAGGTCTACTCACCAGATTTCGACTCGTTTTACGTATCGCACGTGCGGCAGCAACGGGCATTGTTCATCCAGAGGCAATCCAACACACCGGGTGGCTACGTCTCGCATGAGGGCTCGATCGAATTTAGTAAGCTAGCAGCAGTGGTCGATCACTCGGGTTCAGTTAACAGCCAAGGGATCGATCGATCAGCTTCAGTACGTAGTGGGATCGATCGATCACTCGGGTTCAGTAAGAGAATGCCTCTCGCCCGGGTTCAGTTGTAGCAAACACGGCTCGCACACCATGCGCACGTATGAGAGAGAAACGCGCAAACCACATTGCATCGCTCGGCTCGACCACCCACCGTAACCGGGAACTCCGTGAAAATTTCCTCGCCCTCACTTCTACCATGATTTTTTATGTCATGGGTGGCCCAAAGAATGTCATGCAGGTGCGTCCCCAGCCCGCCCAGGACGAAAGGCCCATTTTCTGTCATGATTTTTGTCATAGAAGTAGGTGCCCACCACATCTATGATGATATGTGGTTTTCTCACAATTATTGTCATAGAAGTGTCATAACAATGACATATTTTTTTTTCGTTCGGGCCATAATGTCACGGATGTGTCTTTTTTGTAGTGAGAATCGGAATTATGGATTTTACTTAGCCTCAAAGGCCAACCGCCCAAGTGAGAATTGTACCTCAACTGACAATTCTTTGTGAAGGGTCACGGTCGGTCATAACCAGATGCGCGGCTCAAGGCAACCCCTCTATTGGCACGCCCCGTCAAGGCAGAGATCATGTCCCATTTTTAAGGGATTTGATCAATGATTTTGAGTATCCCACCTGCACATAACGCCACAATCATATCGGGAAATGGTGAGGCCAAGGTGCCTTTAAAGGACACTTGGTATCACAACAACTTATGAAAAGAGATCTGCCACAGTTATCCCCTCATGCCTTCTTCTTCCTTTCGCCACGACTTTTCCTAATCCATAGTGCTCTAGCGCCCTGATCCATCTTCCCTCAAAGATTTCCTCTCCCCTAACTCGACAATGGTCAGATCTGGAGTGAAGGGCAAGTGGGAGGCCTCGTGCATCACCAACAACTGCATTGAGGACCTGAAGCAAACGGGCTACCTCTCCATCAACATTTCTCACCGGGCCCCCGAGGAGGGCCAGGTCATATCGACGCCCCGTACCGGCGAGCGGGTGGTGTTCATTCCCCACTTTATCTGGGAACTGGGCTTCCCAATCCACCCCTTCATCCGGGGACTGATGTTCTTCTATGGGCTAGACTTCCACGACCTAGCTCTGAATTCTTTCCTTCACATCTCGGCCTTCATCACCATTTATGAAGCCTTTCTTTTGGTCCAACCACACTTCGACCTGTGGCTTAAATTCTTCAACGTCAAGCCAAAGATTGTCAACGGCCCGCATGCGGATTATGGGGGAGCAATGGTGATCAGCCTCACCCTTGTCGGGTGGCCGGAGGGCACGTTCATATATACTGTCAAGGTCTCGCAGAAAGAGTGGTTTTATGTCACAGAGCCCCGTGACGAGGCTTGGGCGTCTGCTCTGGATTCATATCCGGACTCCCTGTGAGGTTAACCTCGTGGACCAAGAAGGGACTTGATTGGGGGTCTACTACCGAGGCGGAGGCATTGCAGAAGCGCGTCTCCAACATGATAAAGGCGGGGGCCAAGCTGACCAACGTGGTCCAGATTATGCTCCATCGCCACCTCCTACTTTGCCAACTCCGGGACACCCCAATGTGGTCCTGGAAGCCCGAAGACCCCCGCACCGTGCAACACTTCTACGGCACCAACCACAAGAAGCTAGGGAAGGTGTTGTTCAAGCTGCAAAAGACGTGGCCGACCAAGGAGGAGGACATCAGCCTCGACGCCGAGAACCCCTAAGGAGGTAATGAAACATCACCCATTTTATGTTCAGATATTTGCACTTCCACTAGGGTCCTCACCCTCTTCTTCTCGTTTCCACAGGGCTGGCTCAAGAGGGCCATGCAGATTGATAGCCCGACCTCACTGCCTGAAGATCCCAGGTCGGCTCAACTGGAGGAGATGCTGACCATGGAGGACTATAAGGCGCCAGAGAAGAGAGAGAAGAAGAAAAGCGAAACGGGGGAGGATAGAGAGTGTTTCCGCTCAAGAGTCCATTTGGACACCAAGTCCAGGGACACCTAATAATCCATAGGTATAGGGGATCGTAACAGTTTTTGAGGGTAGAGTATTCAACACAAATTTATAGATTCGACACAAGGGGAGCCAAAGAATATTTGTAAGTATTAGCAGTTGAGTTGTCAATTAAACCACACCTAGAGATTAAATATTTGCAGCAAAGTGAACAGTAGCACAATAATATGATGATTTCATGGTAGTAGTAATGGTAACAGTGGAAACATTAACAACAACAATAGTTTTGTAGCACTTGTAATGGTAGCAATAGCAATACTAACTTAACAAGAGAAATATATGAAAAATCTCGTAGGCATTGGATCGACGCATTCGCTGGATGATATTCATCATATAGTAGTCATAACCTAGGGTGATACAAAACTAGCTCCAATTCATAAATATAATGTAGGCATGTATTCCTTAAATATTCATAAATGCTTATGGAAAAGAACTTGCATGACATCTTTTGTCCTACCCTCCCATGGCAGTGGGGTCCATAAGGAAACTAAGGGATATTAAGGCCTCCTTTTAATAGAGAACTGGAACAAAGCATTAACACATAGTGAATATATGAACTTCTGAAACTATGGTCATCATTGGAAAGTATCCCAATTATTGTCACCCTAGGGTTTACAGATCATAACACGTAGCAGGTGCATATGACTTGCAAGATTGGATCTATAAGATAGATATAATGGTGAAAACATAAATGGTTCAGATCTGAAATCATGGCACTCAGGCCCTAGTGACAACCATTAAGCATAACAAAGTCATAGCAACATCAATCTCAGAACATAGTGGATACTAGGGATCAAGCCCTAACAGGTGCATATGACTTGCAAGATTGGATCTATAACATAGATATAATGGTGAAAACATAAATGGTTCAGATCTGAAATCATGGCACTCAGGCCCTAGTGACAACCATTAAGCATAGCAAAGTCATAGCAACATCAATATCAGAACATAGTGGATACTAGGGATCAAGCCCTAACAAAACTTACTCGATTACATGATGAATCTCATCGAACTCCTCATCGACCATCGAGCCTACGAATGAATTACTAACTCTCGATGGGGAGCATCATGGAATTGGTGATGAAGGAGGATTGGTGATGACGAAGACCAAAGATTCCCCTCTCTGAAGGCCCGAATGGGCTCCAGATCTGGCCTCCCGATGAAGAACAGGAGGTGGCGGCGGCTCCATATCGTAAAATGCGATGAAACTTCCTCTCTTATTTTTCTCTCCGAAAATAGGAATTTATAGAGTTGGAATTAGAGTGAGCGGAGCCCCAAGGGCCCCACCACCACCAGGGCACACCAGAGGGGGGTGGTGCGCCCTGGTGTCTTGTGGGCAGCCATCCCCCTCCTCCAGTGGGTCTTGGTTCCAGTATTTTTTTGTTTATTCTGAAATGATTCTCCAAAAAATTTCATCCAATTCCAAGAAATTTATTTCTGCACAAAAACAACACCATGGTAGTTCTGCTGAAAACAACGTCAGTCCGGGTTAGCTTCATCCAAATCGTGCAAATTAGAGTCCAAAACAAGAGCAAAAGCATTAGGAAAAGTACATACGATGGAGACGTATCAACTCCCCCAAGATTAACTCATTGCTTGTCCTCAAGCAATTCAGTTGAAAACTCAAAGTGATAAAGAAAAACTTTTACAAACTCTTTTGTTCTTGCTTTTATATATATATATATATATATGTATATATATATATATATGTATATATATATATATAGGACAACACTATTCAAATCCCAGGATTAGAACAGTTATTTGGATCACAACAGCCCATATAAGGGACCGACAAAAGCCCTCCCGAACTTCTGAACTGCCGGACCGCCCGACAGGATGCACTGGATCCCGAGGCCGCCCCGACAGGATCCACCTGATCCCGATTCCGAGCCGCCCCATCCCCCCTCCTCGCCGCTCCTCCCCTTGATCCGCCGCCTCCCCCGTCTCCAGCTCCTGGCCGGCCGAATCCGCTGCCTCCCCTCCGTCTCCAGAGCCTGGTCGACCGGATCCGCCGCCACCCCTCCGTCCCACCTCCTGGCTGACCACCGACACAGGTGAGCGAGCGACGGCGGATGCCAGTGCGAGGGAGCCCGCGTCGCCTGGACGCGGCGAAGCCGCAATGGACTTCCGAAAGCCGCATCTTCCTTCCACCCTCACCGCCCGACACCTTGGCAGATTAGATGACGGCCCCAACAGAAGCTATGGCGAACGGCGTGGCCAATGGAGCAAATCCGCGGCGGAGGCGACATCGGTGGCGCCTTCAAATCCAGCAACGGTACATGAACTTCCTCCCACTAGTCACCTTCTTCGTCAATCTTCCCTTGCCTGACCTTCTTGCTTCGTGCAGATGAACTTTGCGCCCTATGCAAGACATGGATTGCCATGCGGTTCCTCTCCTAGCTCTCCAACAAATTCTTCACAAGGTGGCCTATCAGTTTGGAAAAAGGGGCCGAACTTCTAGCCAGGGTATGGTTGAACTTCTTCCCTCTGCTTGTTATTTTCTTATAGCCATGTGAAGTTCAGGTGGTGTGTAGCATCAGTCCAGGCTACAAAAGCTTTTTTAAAATTTGCCTGCTTACAGCCATGTGAAGTTCAGGTAGTTTGTGAGCATCAGTCCTGGCTACAAAATAGTAGTAAATCTGCCTGCTTACAGCCATGTGAAGTTCAGGTAGTTTGTGAGCATCAGTCTAGGCTACAAAATAGTAGTAAATCTGCCTGCTTACAGCCATGTGAAGTTCAGGTAGTTTGTGAGCATAAGTCCAGGCTACAAAAGCTTTATTAAAATCTGCCTACTTACAGCCATGTGAAGTTCAGGTAGTTTGTGAGCATCAGTCCAGGCTACAAAATAGTAGTAAATCTTCCTACATTCACATGTGAAAAGCCATGTGAAGTTTAGGCTGTGAATAATGCTAAGTTCAGTTACAAAGGTATAGACAGATGTAACTTGTGTGCTAATAAACATTTTTTTCTTTTATGACAGGAAGATGAGAGACGCATGAAGAAGCTCAGAAGTTCCCAGCAGCAAGTACCCTATCCCAAGCCCGTACGCGTTGCACCACCCCCTCAATGGGTCACACCTCAAACGCACCAACAACATTGCCAAACTGCTCCAGACCAAAAATGAATGACACCCGAAGCACATGGAGACTTCCAAGATGCTAGTTCACAGCTGAGGGAGTCCTGGACTAGGGGGTGTCCGGATAGCCGAACTATCATGGTCAGCCGGACTCCAAGATTATGAAGATACAAGATTGAAGACTTTGTCCCGTGTTCGGATGGGACTTTCCTTGGCGTGGAAGGCAAGCTTGACGATACGGATATGTAGATCTCCTACCATTGTAACCGACTTTGTGTAACCCTAGCCCTCTCCGGTGTCTATATAAACCGGATGGCTTTAGTCCATAGGACGAACAACAATCATACCATAGGCTAGCTTCTAGGGTTTAGCCTCCTTGATCTCATGGTAGATCTACTCCTGTAACACACATAATCAATATTAATCAAGCAGGACGTAGGGTTTTACCTCCATCAAGAGGGCCCGAACCTGGGTAAAACATCGTGTCCCTTGTCTCCTGTTACCATCCGCTTAGACGCACAGTTCGGGACCCCCTACCCGAGATCCGCCGGTTTTGACACCGACATTGGTGCTTTCATTGAGAGTTCCTCTGTGCCGTCACCATCAGGAAGGATGCCTTTTCCCGTCTTTAAAGACGGCACCGTCGTCAAGGGAGCTTTGGCCGTCGGCCAGACTATCCGGCTAGGCGGTTTTCTTATGACCGCCTGTTCAGCCACCGCTCCGACAATGACCTCTCAGGTCATTGAAAGCGATCTTCACGTCAGCTCAGAATTCGCTGAGCAGCTGGATCCGATTGAGCTCTCCTCCGTAAATGAGCTCTTGGATCGCATCGCCGCCCTGGGAGTCGCTACCAACTACGATCAGATTGGGCTTAAAACCGATCTGAGAGAAATTAACTCTCCCCAGGTTACCCACCACGTTGTTGTGGTAGAGGAACAATGCGGAGACTCTTCTTCTATGTTAAAAACCAACTATGTCCGGATTCCCGATCCCTCCATGTCGGATTCCCGCGGAGGGTCGGATGCTAATCAAACACTAAACCTAAAGTCAGGCATCGGACTAGATTTGTTGGAAAGCGTCCAGCAAACCAAGCTTTCGAATTCGGAAGCTTCTTGGCCTTTGAGCCTTAGATCGGGCGGGGTTTCGAACTTAATTCCACCTGCCCACCCAAACATAAGCGATCTATCTCAAATACGGCAAGAGCCTGATGAAATAGTACATCATTACTGGGCCAGATTCCTCCTGGTTATGAACAGGATAAAGGACTGCCGTGAAGAAAGCGCGATTTCAATCTTCTGCAACAATTGCACGGACAAGGGAATCATAAACGCCATCAGTCGTCGCAAAGTTACACGCTTCACCGACCTAGCGACCATTGTACAAAAATACTGCGCGATGGAGAGTGCCTGGAAAACCGAAACTAGGTTTTGGGACAATCCGGCCCTGAATACAACCCCAGTCCGAAATAAAAGGGTGCGTTATACTCAAGCACCTGGGTTAAAAACCAAAAAGCAAAAACCCCCTAAAGGGTACAGAACCGTACTAGAGGGATGGCTCAACGGACCCTGCAAAATCCACAGTACGGAGGGCGCCACTCCAACACATAGCCTTCAAGCATGTTGGATATTACGGCAGGTGGCCAAAAGTGGCGAAGGCTTTTTAGCCCCGAGCAACCATCCCAGCAGTACCAGTATGGTATTAACAGTCTTCGAGACTTTCGCATCAAATAACATGCGGAAACAAACAATCCGCAGCCTTGCTGAAGTCTACCAAGTAGCAACAACAAATCCATGGAGCGACACGGCTATCACCTTCAATGCCAGCGACGAACCTAAATTCCGAACAGCTAGAGCACCAGCCGCACTGGTCCTCAGTCCGATAGTGGACGGCTTTCGTCTTACCAAGGTACTCATGGATGGCGGCAGCGGATTAAACCTCATCTATGAGGAAACCCTTCAAAAAATGGAACTTCCCCAAGACCAAAATGAGGCCCGCTGCATAGTTCGGCGATCTAAAGCCTACAAGGTCCATGAGGGAGAACTTTATAAGAAAAGCACAACCGGAGTCCTTCAAAGGTGTATCTCCGAAGAGGAAGGGTGAAATCTCCTGGCTGAAATTCACGCCAGACTCGGCGAGCACCACGCTGCAGCCCGGGCCCTTGTAGGCATGGCCTTCCGTACATGATTTTATTGGCCGACAGCCCGGGCAGATGCTCAGGACTTAGTCCAACGATGCGTCGGTTGCCAGCTCTTTGCTAATCAGAGCCACATGCCACCCACCGCCCTCAAAACTATACCCATCACCTGGCCGTTCGCGGTCTGGGGGCTTGACATGGTTGGACACCTTAAAGGGGGAACCCACAAGCACAAATACTTATTGGTCATGGTGGACAAATTCACCAAATGGATTGAAGCCAAGCCGGTTAAAACGGCAGAATCTGGACCTGTGATAGATTTCGTATCCGGGGTAGTACACCGTTTTGGCGTCCCCCATAGCATCATCACTGATAACGGCACGAATTTCACGGCCGACGAGGTTAAACTCTGGTGCAAAAATATGGGCATCAAGCTCGACTACGCTTCAGTCTATCACCCCCAAACTAATGGTCAAGTCGAGCGAGCAAATGGTCTAATCATGAGCGGCATCAAACCCAGACTAGTGCGGTCCCTCAAGGAATCTAACACGCACTGGGTAGAGGAGCTCGACTCCGTACTCTAGGGGCTGCAGACCACGCCAAACCGAACTACCGGATTCACACCATTTTTTATGGTGTACGGCGCAGAGGCAGTTCTGCCCTGCGATATAATTCATGACTCACCTCGCGTGCGCATGTACGAAGAAAGAGAAGCCGAGCTGGATCAGCAGGATAGTTTGGACGCCTTAGAGGAGGAGCGGGACGTGGCAAAAGCTCGTTCCGCATTTTATCAACAGCAGGCTCGAAGATATCGAAGCAGAGAAGTACGGGCCAAAGCTTACAATGTTGGCGAACTTGTTCTACGCCTGCCGGACAAGAAAAAGGACAAACTTAAGCCCAAGTGGGAAGGTCCCTTCATCATCGACCAAGTCCTGACCGGCGGAGCATACCGTCTACGTAACGCATCTGACAACCGACTCGAGCCGAACCCATGGAACGCAGCCCGTCTCCGAAGATTCTACGCCTAACGCCGGACTCAGAGTTCGTCTCACTCCTCCGTCCACCTTTTTACATTTTCACTGTCTCTTGTCCCCCTCCTTCTTCCCACTTTTTTCAATACCTTTGATAGGCTGATTTGCGCATTGTTCGCACACACTTGATGTGCTCCTAGCACTCATTATACCTGGGGGCTTCTTTAACAGAAGCTTATTTATACGGGCTTCATGCCCAACACATGTGTCATACTTCTGCATGTACCTTTTATTCACCATTATATGCATCGATATGACTTAAGTTTTGGCCAAGCTGGGTTGCCTGGCTCCTGTGCTTACCCCTACGTTCCCGATTGTTCGGCTAGGAGGTAAAGGGAGCACCTCTGCGATTGTTACTGCCGGGTCAGCCGGATGTGTACCTCAGACTGGGTGAAGCCGAAAGCTAGCGTTCTTAAGAGAATATTCGGTCGGCGACTTGAAAGATGATTTATTACTTACTTATTTATTTGCCCCCAGATGCTTTTTCTGCTATTTTCGCAGTCCGGACATGCACTTTAGGGCATGCCTCCCAGGGAAAGGAACCCTTAATGGAACTATTCTCCCTGGAAGATGTTTCTTACTAACCATGTAATATAACATAGCTAGTTGGGCACTTGTCTGATAAAGCAATTATGACCCCGACGCCTTGTCTCCACGCATGCGCCGTTTCTTCTATAACCGTAAGGGTATTCGGACACACTCCGGACTGTTGGGTCCCGAGGATGAAGCGAAAAGGTCCGCAAAGACAAACGATCTACAATCCGGCTAGAAGGCATTTTACATGTCATTTCAAATTACATCGTCAAACTGACTGATTGTACTCCTCTTCAATCCCATCTAACAGGCTGTCTAATTTACAGTCCTGTTGGGAATATTTCGCGGCCATCTCTACTTGGCCGTACATCAAGCTCACAGGGATCTCCTTCCCATCAGGCTCCGCAGGTCCGACCTCGGCCATGTGGTTTGGGTCAGCCTTCGGGTACCGCGTCTTCACCATGGCCCAGGCCTCCCGGGCGCCTTGACGGCAGGCCGATATCTTCCATAGACGGAGGCGTTGCCGTGCTCCCTGAAGCTTCTCAGCAAGCCCTCCAAGGCCCTCGGGTAGGGAGACGGAAGGCCATTCCTCTGCAGGGCGACCTGTGAGCACACCTAAAGACACATTTCTGTCAATCGACTTCCTCGCCGAATTCTTATTTTCAAAGGAATTTGCTCAAGCACTTACTATAAATGCCGCGACGAAGCCGCTGATTCTCCTTCACGGAGCCAGACAGTTGGGCCCGAACACCTTTCAGCTCTTCTCCTAGCTGGGTGTGGGCATCTTGGAGCTTGTTTCTCTCCTGCTGCACCTTCATAAGCACCCTCTCGCCGGCCTTTAGGTGACGCAGTAGCTGTTGCTTGTCCGGATCTAGTCCGGCGCCCTCTGCAATATTATTGTCAGATTTACGCACACGCCGCACTTTGCTAACTACTTATCTTTTCGAAGTATGTATTACCAGCGGGGGTCTCTGTGGCTCCCCCTGTGGTGGCTAGTGTGGCCTCAAGTTGGGCCTTGCACTCTTGGAGCTCCTGAGACAGGTGGGTATTCTTCTCCGTAAGATCCTGCATAATAAATGATCCTTAAATCAGTTATTTTAACTATTTTAAGTCTCGGGTGCTACTAGCATATATAACTATTAAAATTACTTACCCGTATGTCCTTCACATATTGCTCCGTGGCTCTGGTTAAACCATCTTGAGCAGCACGGAGGTGCGCGTTTCCCGCATCAAAGGCATTCAACGCCTCCGGGGAGAAACACGCGTCACGAAGAACTGTCCGGCGACGCCTGTGATTCATGGCGCTCTCCACCTCAGACCGGGTGGCGGACAGCCTGTCCGCATCCTCCGCCGGAGGAGCATCCGGCTCTTGCCTTGTGTTCGCCTCCACTTCCGGACCACGCGATGGAGCATGGCTAGAGGAGGCTTGATTGGCAACCTCGCCGGACATTGTCTGGCGAGCCCTCTTTCTCCTGGAAAAAGTTATGAGCATTTATATATACCTCCTAGGGATCCTTCCCTTAAAAACAACGGTGCGCCGTACCGTTGCGGCGATGTTTCGATTCGCGTCGCACTCCTCTTCCGCCTGCTGGGCCGAACTGACCCTTGCTGGTCAGCCGCCGTAGGTTCGGCTTCCTGCCTTAAAGGCACCTCCTGCGATGCACCATCAGTATAGGATGGTCAGAGTTGAGCACGGATCAAATGATGGTGTCAAGACCTCGGTCGTAGTCACCTGGGAGGCCGGAAACAAACCGGGGTAGTCAGCCGTAATGGCGACTAGGGCATTGTCCATGCTAAGTTGGTGGAACACCCCGTTAACCAGCTCCACCTTTATGTCCGGATCCTCTTCGGAGGTTGGATCAAGGGATCGTTCCGAATCCTCGGGCTGTGGAGTTAGGCTTTGTATGCCATCCACGTCCCGGCGCAACTCCTGCGTCAAAATCACAAAGTAAGATACTTGACTTTGGAAGTATGGATCGGGTAGATAGACGTCTGCTTACCCAGCTCCGAGGGTTATTCATGGAGAATCTATTCAATGGATTCGTGCGGAGAAAGTCCTCCTCCTCCCCCTTGTACAAGCCAGACAGGATCTTTGCCAGATCGGCTGCCGAGCCCGGCCCTCTGCGGCCATGACGGGTGGCGTCGTCTTCCCCGTTGAAATCCCACATAGGGTGGCCCCTATATTGGAGTGGCTGCACCCCTCGCATAATGCACGTGGCCATGATTCCAATCATGGTCAATCCGGAGTGGGCCAGTAACCTAATCCGGCCCATCGGATAATGGACGCTCCCATCATCCTCCCGTTGAGGGCTCCGCGGGCCCCAACTCAGGCGTTTCTTCAAGGGAGCATTGCTGAACTCTGGGAGGCCGATCCGAACTGGATCCGGCAGAGGGGCGTCCTCCATGTAGAACCATTCTGAAGGCCAGTCTTCGGACGCCTTCTTCGGAGTGCCGGATAGATATCCGGTCCCGGCGATGCGCCATATTTCGGCTCCGCCCACTTGATATATCGACCCCTCATAAGAACGGGGTACGAGGCAAAACAATCTCTTCCACAGTGCAAAATGGGGCTCGATGCCCAGGAACAGCTCGCAAAGAGCTACAAAGCCCGCGATGTGCAAAATGGAGGAAGGTGTGAGGTGGTGAAGCTGGAGTTCGTAGAACTCCAGGAGCCCCCGGAGAAACGGATGTATGGGAAATCCGAGTCCCCTTATTAGATAAGGGAAGAGGCATACCCGCTCTCCTTTGGAAGGGTTGGGGACGCTCTCCGCCTGCTTTCCACCCATGAAGGTGGCCAATCCGGCTCGAACCAGAACCATGAAAGCTGGGGGAAGATATCCCTCGGTTTGGAGTGCCACTAGCTCGCTGTGTGGAACTGAGCATCTCCCCCAATCTCCTGTCTTAGGGCTGGGAGCGCGAGAGGAGGAGCCGCGTCGACTATCCATGATAGAATGGATTTTTGTCAGAGGCGCTTCGATGAGAACTTGCGGATGGAGGATGGTGTGAGCTGGATCTAGATCCTCGCCTCTCTTATAGGCGGCTCGTTCGCACGGCTAGGGGGTAAAATGTAAAAATACCCTAGCTTTTCGCATTCATACGACACGTGGAAGAAGGCCATTATTGGGCGTAGAAGCCAAGGAGTGCAACATTTATAAGGAAGCCGGACACTATTCGATAGGAACATGAAGTTTGAAGGAGAACCCGCCTTGCAACGCCGAAGACAATATACGCGCCAGACTCGTCGTCGCTGAAGCCCGGTTCAGGGGCTACTGAGGGAGTCCCAGACTAGGGGGTGTCCGGATAGCCAAACTATCATGGTCGGCCGGACTCCAAGATTATGAAGATACAAGATTGAAGACTTCGTCCCATGTCTGGATGGGACTTTCCTTAGCGTGGAAGGCAAGCTTGGCGATACGGATATGTAGATCTCCTACCATTGTAACCGACTTTGTGTAACCCTAGACCTCTCCGGTGTCTATATAAACCGGATGGCTTTAGTCCATAGGACGAACAACAATCATACCATAGGCTAGCTTCTAGGGTTTAGCCTCCTTGATCTCGTGGTAGATCTACTCTTGTAACACACATCATCAATATTAATCAAGCAGGACGTAGGGTTTTACCTCCATCAAGAGGGCCCGAACCTGGGTAAAACATAGTGTCCCTTGTCTCCTGTTACCATCTGGCTAGACACACAGTTCGGGACCCCCTACCCGAGATCCGCCGGTTTTGACACCGACAACAGCCCTATCCGCACAACTTTGTGGCTCCACCTAATTGGGTGATGCCGGAAATCCCCCGCGGATTCTTTGTATCCATGAGAAGACTCCCAAGCACGCCGATGGAGGAGGGCGTTAGCTCAAGTCTTGCGTGTAACTCTAGAGGTTATCATGGTGTGCCTCGTCAACGCCAAAGGGAAGCAACTAAATAGGATCCCAGGACAAATCAAACAGGAACACACACACGGAGGAGAGTGCTCTGCACACTACCATCGTTGGATCCTACTGCTGCTGCTGCTACAAGTCAAAATTGTACGAGACATAAGGTAGATGGATTGCTTCACAAAACAAAAGAGCAAACCAATACCAGGATCGCAATACCGCCACAACCACCTCAAGCAAAAAGGACGCAAACAAGAGAGAGGCCATCTTCAGCCCTCCTTCCTCCCCGTGATCCACTCCTACATCCTGCTATGATTACTCCATCGTGCCCCATCCCAGAGGGACAACAGCAGACTCCGGTGGAGTTACGATCATACACGCACGTAAGTGAAACAAAAAATATTTATATACGCATCTTATATTATCTGCAAATTTTCTGCTCCCTCCAGGATAACAAGTTCATAAACTGCATTTTTACCTGCCGTTTGGATTATTTTTTATTTTTCTACAGATGCCGGATCTCCCTGATTATCTAATACCAAGACTAAAGATGCGATTCCAAGATGTAGAGAAAGAAAGGGAATTTTATAACAGATACGCCAAACACGCTGGTTTTGGAATCAGGAAGACGGGAGGGAATGACAATCACAAGTATTTTGTTTGCGCGTTCCAAGGGAAACACACAACTTCTTTTTCAGAGGCTGACAGACAGCAAAACAAAACATCGTAGAGGACAGGCTACAATGCAAGAATGAGGGTGAAGGTGCAGGAGGATAACACATGCATGGTAGTGGACATTGAGTACAATCATAATCACCAACTCATGCAAACTGATGACATGCTAGTATTCTTGCACTCACACAAGAATTATGACCTCACTATTTTGGAGTACGTAAACCTCCTACAGTACCATGATGTCAAGCACACAACAATCATGTCCATGCTATCTGAAAATGAAGATGGAAGCTACTTCCTAAGCATGACCGGACGAGACTTACTAAACCAGTCAGTATTCAAACATCCACATACTGCAATGCACATAGCATCCTAAGTCACAACCCTTTGCTAGCAAAAATAAAAAAATGAATGTTTGCATCTAATTTGCAGGAAAGCCATGAATGCAAGGAAAGATGATTTGGATGATGTGTTGAAACTTGTTTCATTCTTCAAAGACATGAAGGCAATCAATGATGAGTTTTTCTATGAGATACAAGTAGACAAGGACAAGTCAATCAAAAACATTTTCTGGTCCAATGCAAGCCACCGAGGAGCGTATCAAAACTTTGGCGATTGCGTAACATTTGACACAACTTACAAAACCAACAGATTTCATATGCCTCCGGGAGTGTTTGTTGGAACAAACCATCACTTACAGTCAACAATATTTGCTGTTGCCCTTATCAGAGACGAAGATGCAAAGTCATTCAAGTGGTTGTTCAATACATTTGTACGATGCATGAACAACAAGCACCCAACTTGCATTCTAACAGGTGAGTTCAAAAAAACTCTACAAGTTTCATCATCTTTTCAGTCTATGGGTCTGTATTGGGTATATTTGGTTTTATCTGAAAATAATGTACAACAAGCAGTTCAACCACTTTTAATACAGACGCCCAACTAACAGTACAAGAAAGCAAAATTATCTGTCACATGTTTATAAAAAAATTAGTCATGAATGTGAAGTTCAAGTACAGGAATAATAGAAGTTCAAGGACAAAAAGTTGTAAGAAAAAAATATGTAACATGTTCAGAAAAATATAGTTATTTATGTGAATTTCAAGCACTGGTACCACAGAAGTTCAAGAACACTGTTGTAAGAAACATTTGAGTGTGACACTACTAGGTAGTCCTACTCCTACCTGTTAAGTTCTAGCACTGGTACCACAAAAGTTCAAGAACACTGCTGTAAGAAAAAATACATGTGACATTTTTAGATAGTCATGTTGCTACATGTGAAGTTCAAGTACTTGTACAACATAAGTTCACCATCACTACAAAATGAAGCAAGTTTCATTTTTTTAATTCATGCAGACCAGTGCCTGTCGATGGCGAAAGCTATACCACAATCATTCCCAAACACCGTCCACAAGCTATGCCGTTGGCACATCCTGAAGAAGTACAAGGAATACCTCGCGTTGCTGTACAAAAAGTATAAAACATTCAAAGAGGAGTTCACAGCTATAGTAAACTAGCCGCTGATGCCAACGGAGTTTGAAACTGCCTGGGCTGAACTCGTGCACAAGTACAACCTGGAGAACGACCAGACGATGATCCAGCTGTGGAGTGATAGGAAAATGTGGATTCCAGCATATTACAAGAACATTTTATGTGCCAGAATGACTTCCACACAACAAAGTGAGAGCATGAACCACGTGCTCAAGAGAGGGTTTGTCAAGGGGACCCAGAACCTACACAAGTTTGCTAGGCGGGTAAATGCTTGCATACAAACTCAGATACAGAAGGAGAATGAGCAAACAATGACCATTATGGTATGAACACAAAAAAAGAACCCCATCATATTGTGTTTTCCTTCAAATATGTGCACTTTGAATTTAAAAAATGAAACCCATGACTCTGCTTCTACTAATATCTTATTTTTTGACATGTGCAGACCAATCCTGTGACAAAAACAACATATGGCTACGAGGAAGACATGTCTATCAAGTACACAAGAGCCGTGTACACCGAGATGAGGACTAGGATGAGAAAAGCCACGCTATTTCGCGCAAAGACTACATCAGAGCCCACTAAGTACTTTGTGTACTACCACAACAAGGCTGGCCATGATGATGAAGAAAGATTTTCCTGGTCAAAGCATGAATTCCAGGTTGTAGCTGACCCAAAGAATGAAATATACGAGTGTGAATGCAAGATTTGGACACACATAGGTGAGCGGAAAAACAAACTCACTAAATAGCTAAACTAGTAGTATCATATCAAAATATGTGAAACTCATTGCTGGCTCAGAAACTATGTATTCTGCATTCATCGCAAAATGCAGGCCTGTTCTGCCTTCACATCATGAACATACTGGACTACCTAAAGCCTACCAAATTTCCAAACAAGTATATCCTCAAATGGTACACAAAGACTGCAAAATCACAACCAACCTTTGATACAAGGGACTACAACACAACCGCATCAGATGGCAGCTCAAGACTATCGAAGCAAGACATCTTACTACAACTAAATTTGATGGTTAACAAGAAAGCGATGAGATGTGACCAGCAATATGATAGAGCCTACTATGTTCTCAAGAGGCTTGTGGAAGAGCTTGATGCAATACATTCAGCAAATTGAGCGGATGCTGACGAAAGGATGGCTCAAGATGATGCTGAAATTGAAGATGGCCTTCATTATTATGCAGCTGAAATGCTAAACGCCGCTGCTCGTGCCAACCAATGCAAGCAGGCTGTTGACCAATCAATGGAGTAGCCCAGCAAGAGACGATGAAACTGCCGCTGTACTCTGAAACAAAGGGTAAGAAGAAAATTTCTGCAGCAAAGAAAAGTGACAAGAGAGCTCAAATAAAGGCACCACCTGCAAGAAGAGTCATCGTGCTCGATCAGAATGGAGTGCCACTTGGACACAGGAAATGTAGTGTGTGCAACCAGGTTGCGGGACACAACAAGCACACCTGTCCAACACTCTTGGAAAGACACGATGTCGAGGAGGTCAAGCAACCCAAAGTTCAAAACAGCAGCCCAAAGTTATAGAACAAAAGAAGGGACCACACCCACAGAAAGCAAGCAGCAGGCTTTGTAGCATATGCAAGAGTATGAACCACATAATGCAAGAACATGCCCAAAGCGCGCAGATGCTGAAAAGACAAGTAAAAGGCCAGAGAAGAAACAAAAAGCAAAACCTAGATCCACCAATAAGAAAGTGGTGGAAGATGAAGAGGAAGAAGAAGATGAAGACACAATCGAAGAAGAGGAAGATGAAGAGGAAGAGGAAGAGTACGATGAAGAGGAAGAGGAAGAGGACGATGAAGAGGAAGAGTACGATGAAGAGGAAGAGGAAGAGGACGATGAAGAGGAAGAGGACGATGAAGAGGAAGATAGAGAAGAAGATGAAGAGGAAGAGGTACATGTCAAGCAAAAACCACCACAACCAAAGCCTAGGAGGAGCGCAAGGCTGATGAACAGTTAGACTAGGTCAATTAAACGAAGTGAACTTATGTCATGTCAATGTGCAGAATATTATTCCACTTTTGAAACAGTAGTTTAGGAGAAAGCTTACTTGAACTTTTATTGCTGAAGTTTCAAAGAAATTATACAGTAGAAGTTCAAGTAAGCTTACTGCAGAAGTACTAGTATAGTATAAGAGGAGCTGCTAGATGTATTGCATGAGAGAGCAAGCAGTAATAAAATGAAAAAAATATACACTATGAAGTTCAAGTAATATTACAGCAGAAGTCCTGATATATTATGGCAGGAAGTGCTATGCTGGTGATGTATTACATGTAGAGTGCAAGCAAGAATAAAAATGAAAAATATACACTATGAAGTTCAAGCAACATTACAGTGGAAGTTCTGGTATACTATGGCAAGAGGTGCTGGTGTTGTATTCCATAAAAGAGCAACCAACAAATAATTATACATTCTGAAGTTCAGGTCAGCTTACAGAAGAAGTTCTGGTATATAAAATCATATAAAATCGATGTAGGAAAAAATACACTTAAAAAAATTAAAGTTTTGCCGTATGAACTAAGATTAGCAAGCCTAAGACAACGGGCTCAGATATGAAGTTCTGTTTGGATACATGCAGAAGTTCATGTACAATCCCGACAAAAACATAAAGAAAAGTGGAGGAGTGCATGAGAATATTTTTGCACAAAGTTATAGTTGAAATCCGTTCGCAGTTGAAAAATCACAAAAAAACAAATATAGATTCTATGCAAAAGGCTACGTGTTGGTTGGGTTAAAAAATAACAATACATTACACAACACAGAAAATCCTATCCATCTGAAACCAGCAGCCCAACCAAATCTCAAGCAGAAGTTCAAATCAAAGATCATATGTTGGCGCCCAAAATTAAACAACACAAAAAAACCGAGCAGTTCAACCATAGCCGAGGGAGAAGTTCAGGTACATCTGTTGGGGAAAGACATACTACACATGGATACTGAAAACGATGCATTATATTGAAATTCACAAGCCAAATCGTTCTTCACACCAAATACATTTGTCCTCAAATATCATAAGTAATAGTGCTGCAGCTATAGATACACAAATCACTAAACAATTATTACAACCAAATCTTTACAGAATCGTTCCAATCACTATCAAACCTAATTTTTACGAGATCAAATCTGCACTAAAACTAATGCTTCGACTTCACAGTCCCAAGGACTGGATCTCTTTAGGAAGCTCTGCACGCACGACTTTATTCTTCTCGCTAAAGACTAGAGTGTGCATGAACTCGTCCTTCCAGTCATTTGCAGCAGCCTGCCAACAGGAAAGTGAAACGATGGTTTAGTAAAGGATAACTAAAACCACAGTAGGAGCGGCTCAGCAAAAACACACAACAAAAATGAAAAGGATGACTAGACAAGAACAAGGACAAAACATACCTCCACATCACCAAAATCATCAACAAGCTCATCACCATCATACGTAGAGCAGAACTTCACGGCAAAGAAACCACAATCATTATTCACTTGCTTTGGAACATCGATAAAAGTCGGCCTCTTTGCAATAGTCACCCAGTTAGGCTGCTTGCTCGCTTTGTACGCAGCCTTGTCGTACACCTCCTCGAGCAACCCAACAAATCTCTTGATCTGCAGAAAATGCCAAAAAAAGATGAAGTCAAAAACATGTTAACCAAAATAGTTAGGTTCAGGTACATAAAAGGGACACTTGCATATGATCCAGCTAAACAAATACGAGAAGTTCAACTATCAAATGATAGCCAGTTCAAGCAGTATTACCAAAACAGAGACATAAAACATATTTTGTCAACACAAAGCCATAGTAAACTTTGTGTCAAACAAGTAGATATGAAAGGAGGTTCAGGCTAAGAAACACTCATGGTATTGTGGGAGTCTCCATGGAAACTTGTTCGCGACGTTCCCTTATTGTTGTAAGATAGTGAATCAAGGATGTCAATGCTCCCACGATATCCATTCAGCACATACACACTGTAGTGCACCATTGTGCCAATTGGCTTGAATAATATCAGAAAAACCTGCCAAGAATGAAAGAAACGGTGAACACAAACTATAAAGCATAGGTATTGAACAACCGGGATGAACACAAACTTCTTGACAAACTCAGCAAAAGGATGTACATAAAATTAAAAAAAGCAAAGAGTTATGAAAACCTAACCAGCTTTGTGTTAAGAAGGTCTTCTCCCTTGCAAACAAACATTGTCGGATATCGGGTTCCGGCAAAACCCTTAAGGTTCGAACTCTGGGGTGCGCACGGAGATCCTCTCCCTACCGAAACACGCCCAGAACCTCGCTGCGATTCTTAGCTAACACGATGAACAACACAAGAGACACGAGGTTTATACTGGTTCGGGCCACCGGTTGAGGTGTAATACCCTAATCCAGTGTGTGGTGTGGTGGATTGCCTCTTGGGCTGATGATGAACAGTACAGAGGAAGAACAGCCTCGCGAGGAGAGGTGTTCTTGTGGTGGTGTGTTTGGAGAGGAGTCGATCCATCTCTGTTGGCTCTAGATGAGAAGCCTTCTACTGTGGTGACTAGCCCTATTTATAGAGGCCCTGGTCCTCTTCCCAAATATCGAGCGGGAAGGGAGCCAACAACGGCCATTTTGAAAGGGGACAACTAGGACAAGCTATCCTGACTAAAGGTGGTCTTCGACTGCCAAAGGCACTGGTGATGACACTGTCTTGGGTTCCACGGTGACCTCCATCCCGTCGTCCTGCTGGTCTTGGTCTCATTGCACCAATATGGAAACCTTTGCTTGATGCCTCGGTACTCCGTGCCTGCGCTTGCCCCCTTTGCACGAAAGAGGAAATGAGGTCACTGCGCAGGCTGGCGCCCGCCTGGTCTCGATCGTCATGGCTTGCATCATGAGCACCTCGTGAGGTACCCCTTATCTTGATCTCTCCGCCTCCTCGCGAGCCTGCCTGGTGAGGCATCCCCTGAGGAGGCCTTGTGTCATACGCCCATGAGGCTTGTCCCCTCACGAGGGTCTTGAGTGCTTGATGATGAAGACCGGCCGTACTGGGCCACTACTGAGCCACGTTGCAGGCCGCAGGCCGGCAAGTCTGGGGACCCCCGTTCCCAGAACACTGACAGTAGCCCCCGGGCCCAAGGCATGCTCGGACTTGGCTTAGCGGTGAAGCCAAAGGGCAAGTGCGGAGCACCACGGGCCCCAACAGCCTGCGGCCTTGGGCGACGTGTGGCGACTGACTGGACGTGGGCGTCTCCACTTCCCCACGCTGCCTCGGCAATTGCCCAATTTGACGAGCCCTTGCTGCATGCAAAAAGAGTCATCATTACCTGTGATCGTGGAGGCCGACGGTTGGCCTCCCTTGGGCTATAAGTACGGAGAGGCAAGAGCCCCGTTGTCCATCTCTTCTTGCTCCGCCTGCTTCTTCCCCCTTGCTCCACCTCCATTCTCGACGCCAATGGCACCGATCCATAGGTTCTCAGTCAAGGAGAAAGGAAAGGCTCCCCGGGAGGGGCCTGACCCGCTCCCGCCAAAGAAACGGCCGGTCCCGTGCTGCTGCGACGAGGTTGTGAGGCCAGAGATGACGAGGCCTTGGTGCGAGCGGCCACCTCCTGGGTTCCCGCTACCCCTGTACGCCCGGGCCGAGGGCCCTAGAGAAAGGGACGACCAGCGACGCCGCCCGCGCCACAGGCGAGGGTGACGAGCCATGGCGGCGCGCGCCGTCACTCCTGGGGTCCACGCCACGGACTACTCTCACAAGCTCGTGCTTCACACCGCGATGCCTCCAAGCACCTGGATCCGCTTCCCTCCATTCTTCGCCTTCGAGATGCCATCGAGGGGGCCTCTCAAGCTTTGGCTGCAGCACGCCGACTACGATGCTCCGGCGACCGGAGCGGAGGTTGAAGTCATCGCTCCGGGCAAGGTCTTCATGACCCAAGGCTGGGGCAAGATCGCCCGGGTCTGCTGAACAGTGGGTGCCCTCATGATTCATTTTGAATACGATGGCACCTCCTTGATGCTCTTCAAGGTCTTCGATGCAGAAGGCCGCCGGCTGGAGTGCTGCCCCAGGGGAGGCAGCTGGGACATCGACATGGCAGGGGCTAGGCCTGCAGTCCACTTCCCCAACGGCTCCACTGGCAGCAGCGGCGATGCTTTGGAGTCCAGCGGCTCTCCCGAGCACTTCGCGACTCCGGAGACGAGCGACGACAGCTACGTGCCCTCGAGCTCGCGCCGTGCCTGGAGCAAGGTGGCTGCATCAAGACGCCGGCGCAGCTGATCTGGATGGGGTTGGCGCCAGCCTCCGGTGGCCCACTGTTGATGATGGCATTGGCCATGGAGGCGCGTGTAGTTAGGGCTCCTTAGGATTCGTGTCTTTTGTTTCCTGCGAGGAGTCGAGAAAACACCCCGCGGGGGCATGTAAAGGGTCCGCGATGTCTTTTGTTGATATTATCCTTATTATGAAGCGGTACGAATGCTTGTCCTGTCCCGGCTTGGTTCCCCCTTTCTAACCTCGCGACGACTCGGTGCTCTACGCTGACAGGTCCCGGTCCCCAGGCAGGCTTCAACCGTCGCTGGTATGCCAGGTCGTGATGCCGTGGCCAAGGCCAGGAGGTGAGCGGCCCGAGGTCCCGTAAGAGCCCCTGAGGCGCGATGCTCAGGAGGTCCCCTTTAGCGCACAAGCAGCCGCTGAAAGATGAGTAAGGAAGGCAACGTTGCCGTCACAGAGCCGCATTAGGTGGAGATTCTATGTCGCATCAATTAGCTATTCCAGGTGCGAAACTTATCTCTAAAACATGGAGTCATTCCTTCGTGTTGCGCCGGACTCGTACGTCGGCAACTGGGATGTAGCTGCGCTGGGCCTTCATGAGGTTCCCCTCTTTTCCCCACTGTGGGTGTCAAAACCGGCGGATCTCGGGTAGGGGGTCCCGAACTGTGCGTCTAGGCGGATGGTAACAGGATACAAGGGACATGATGTTTTTACCCAGGTTCGGGCCCTCTCGATGGAGGTAAAACCCTACTCCTGCTTGATTAATATTGATGATATGGGTGGTACAAGAGTGGATCTACCACGAGATCAGAGAGGCTAAACCCTAGAAGCTAGCCTATGGTATGATTGTTGTTCGTCCTACGGACTAAAACTCTCCGGTTTATATAGACACCGGAGAGGGCTAGGGTTACACAGAGTCGGTTACAACGGGAGGAGATCTTCATATCGTATCGCCAAGCTTGCCTTCCACGCCAAGGAAAGTCCCATCCGGACACGGGACGGGGTCTTCAATCTTGTATCTTCATAGTCCGGGAGTCCGGCAAAGGTCATAGTCCGGCCATCCGGACACCCCCTAATCCAGGACTCCCTCAGTAGCCCCTGAACCAGGCTTCAATGACGACGAGTCCGGCGTGCAAGTTGTCTTCGGCATTGCAAGGCGGGTTCCTCCTCCGAATACTTCATTGAAGATGTTGAACACCAGGATAGTGTCCGACTCTGCAAAATAAATTCCACATTCCACCGTAGAGAGAATAATATTTGCACCAATCAGATCTGCTAATGTATTACGCAACGTGACATCACGCCATAGCCAGGCTTTTATTCATTATACCGCTCCACCTCAGCGCATTTAGCGAGGCGGTTTCCTTGGCATGTCTTGTCAAAGCGGAGAACGTGTCCCCTTATTCCTGGATTCTCATCAATATGGTGGGTAACCCAACCGTGCCATTAACCGCGGCACTTGGGAGATAAGCGAGTTTTATTAGGCTGGTGGGGGCTCGTAGTTTCGGCCGCCCATATAAGGGGATAAGAATTCGCCCTTTCCATTCACGCCTTCTTCCTCCTTTTCTTATTCGTCCCTGCGCGCTCGAGCTCCAACGCCCAAGCCCGCACTTCCCACCTCAACCTTCTCCAATCATGTCTGGAGCGGGAGGTAGATGGATGGCTTCCTCTATCACGGAGGGGCAAATCAAAAAGCTGAGGAAGGCCGGATACTTCTCTGACGACATCGCGCACCGGCTTCCTGATGAGGGGCAACTCATCCCCACCCCTAGGCCCCATGAGAGGGTTGTATTTCTCCCCCATTTCCTTCGTGGATTGGGTTTTCCTCTTCACCCGTTCGTCCAGGGGCTCATGTTCTACTACGGCCTGGACTTCCACGATCTGGCCCCGAACATCATCCTCAACATCTCGGCGTTTATCGTCGTGTGCGAGGCCTTCCTCTGTATCCAGCCCCACTTCGGCTTATGGCTGAAGACTTTTAATGTCAAGCCGAAGGTAGTGGGCGGGCGCCAAGCGGAGTGCGGAGGTGCCATGGTGGGCCTGATGGCCAACGTCCTATGGCTCGAGGGCTCCTTCGTGAAGACAATAAAGGGATGGCAATCGGGGTGGTTCTACATCACCGAGCCTCGCGATCCCAAATGGGTGCCGGCCCCCGAATTTCGATCTGGCTTCCCCACACGGCTCACTTCCTGGAAAGAGACGGGCTTAACGTGGGGGATTCGGAGGAGCTGACCGGACTTCAAACCTGTGTCAAAAAGCTAGTGAACAAGAATCTCAAGCTTGTCAACGTAGTCCAGGTCATGCTCATCCGCCGGATCCTCCCATGCCAACAACGGGCCTTCAAATTGTGGGAGTTTGATCCAGCACAGCACCAAACCTTGAGCAAGCTTTTTGACACTTCGTACGAAGATGCCTGGAAGGTGCTGTTTAAGGGCGCTGAGGCACCCGCATCCGCTACCGAAGATTGCGGATTCAGCTCGCGGCGCCAGGCCAGCAAGGTAAGCTACTCTACCCTTTACGGGACTTTATCTTTCATAGTCTGACTCTATGTGGGGTCTAACCTCGCTTTCCTTTAACAGGACTGGCTGAAGACGTCCGGGCAGATGATCTGTCCGGCTCCCTTACCAGAAGACCCAGCGGACGCCCAATTGACAGGGCTGCTAGTTCCGGCACCTCACGTGGTGCCGGAGAAGAAGGCCAAGAAGAAGGCCACGGAGACTCGCAAGAGCTCCCGGCTCCTGGGGGTGTCGGGTTCATCGCCCAACAACCCCGAAGCACCCTCCGCCTCTGAAGACGAGGAGGAGGAGGAAGAAGAAGCCTCTCCCTCTCCGACGGGGGGAGGAAAGAAAAGAAAGGCCGCCCCAACTGGGGAGGCCAGAGGGTCCAAGAAGGGGAAAACCCTTCTGCCGGACTACGCCTCCGGTGGCGAAGGCGGTGGGGAGGAATGGCCGTCCAGGGTCAAGCCCCTGGCAAGATCGTAAGTGTCCGGCTATCCGAATAACTTATGACGCCCCTCCATTATTTGGCATTTTCTGACGCTGTATTTGATCATGCAGTCCGCCCAAGGCTCAGCTCGACGATTCGACGAGCGGCTCCTTGGATCCGTCGGATGTGAATAGCGCTTCACTTCCGACGGCCTCCTCCCCTCTCCCTACGGACGACGCCGAGGTGGAGTCCTGAAAGGGACTAAACCAGGAGGAGGTGGTCCTGGAGGCGCCGCAAGGCGACCTCCCGGACTCCAGGCCCAAAGGGGGTAAAGCCCCAGAGGGATCCAAGTCCGGCCCCGGGCTGGACACTACTCCGGAACCATCAATGGTTCCAGAGTCCGACAGGCGGCGCCTTCATAAGAAGGCAAGCCTATGACGCCGGCAACCTCCGTTCATCCGGAGGCGCCGGACAATTTGCTGGAGGTGCTTAACGGCGCCTCCATCGACGAGGAACACCGCACTGTTATGAGTGCGGTGATTCAGAAGGTTCAGTCCGCCAAGAGCGGGCTGACAAAAGCCTGTACAAGCCTGTTAATAGGCTTTGAGGTATGTGTTCAAAAACATATAAAAATGTTACCGCATAGACAGTAGCCCCTGATGCTCAGTTCGGTGTTCGGAAAGAAAAGCCAAGCTGAGGATCTAAAAAGATATACGCAGGAGTCTAATAAAAATATGTCAATATGGGAATGCAGGCTACGCTGCTGACCTCTGCCGCACTAACTGCAGAGGTCAATGCATTGAAGGAAAGCCTCAAGCGGTCCGAGAGCGAGCTCGGCCGTGCCAAGAAGCAGCTCGAGGATAAAGAGGGTACATAGTACCCCATGTAAATGTTTATAGAAATACTTGGTTGCAAATAATGACAGGACCAACATAAATGTTGCAGGGGCCATGACTAAGGTGGCGACCCTGAAGGAGGCGGTGTCCAAGGCCGAGAACAGTGCGGCCTTGGAGCGCACCGAGCGAGAGAAGCAGGAGGTGCGGGTGGCGGAGGTGCAGCAAGAGCTCTAGGCTCTCGTCGAAAAACACGAGAGTTTGGAGCGTGACTCGAAGACTCGAGAGTTCGAGCTCGCCTTGGCTCTTGAGAGTGCCACAAACGCTAAGGCCGAAGCCCAGAAGGCCCTCGAGGAGATCGAGGCGATAAAGAAAATAGCGGCGGGTAAGGCATTCTTTATGCAAAGCAAGCATGTAAAAGTAAATTATCTATTACTTACCCGAATCCGGAGCTCTCCAGGAGCGTTCGCCGATCTACCCCGTAGTGTGTCTGATGCTGCCGCGTTTTACCAAGCCGAGGAGGGGAGCTCGACGGAAAAGGTGTTCTGGTCTCAGTATGCTGAGGCCGAGCATCCGGTGCCCCTGAGCGACCAGCTGAAGCAGCTGGTCGAGCTCCACAAGGTGGCTGAACAGGCCATGAAGGGCCTCATAGTTCGACTATGGCCTAGGGAAGCCATGCCTGGGAGCTACTTCGGTCTGGTGCGGCGGCTGGTGGATGCTTGTCCGTGGATTGAGGTCATCAAGCGCTCCGTCTGCATTGAAGGTGCCCGTCGGGCCCTTGCCCATGCTAAAGTGCACTGGGGCAAGCTGGACGTGGAGAAGCTTTTGACGGACGGGCCACCGCCAGGCAAGGAGTATCGCACGCCCGAGATGTATTATAAGGGCGTCCTGAAGGGTGCCTGCCGTATGGCGGATGAGTGCTCCAAAGATGTAATTTTTGAGTAGACTCGCATTTGTTATCCTGTACGTTGAAAACTTTGTTCATGTGCGTTAAGCAACGCTTGTTAATTTAAAATATTACCTTCTGTGCGGCCGTTTATTAAATCTGAGAGATGCAAGTCGTCGGCTTCGACCCCCATGCCACGAGTGCTGGGGTATTCGCGATAAACCTGAGCGCTCTTGTTCCCATTCTTGGGTCCATCTAGGGAGGCGCTCAGCACAACGAACCAGGCCGTCGGACTTATAATGCTTTATCACTCTCACTTAGCCATAGAATTCTATAATTTTAAATTTCGGTGAAGCCCCTAGTATTCGGAAGACCGAGTTCGGGGCGCTATCCATGCCTAGGCCGGATAAGTCCGGTTCCTCGCTCTAAGCGGCATAAGTCTTTAAGGACTCGAAAAACCCCGCGAACAGCGACCGGTCTCTCGCACTATCATGACAGTCAGTTTTATCTTTCTCTACTGAGGTGTTAACCCAGCTCAACTGGGGCACAATCGCAGTAGTTCTCCCAGCGCTACCTTAGCCAACATTGCGGAACGTAAGGTACCAAAACATGGGAGCCGGGCAAACCCAACTATTGACCAAAGACATGATTCGGAGCCAATGCATATAGTGCTATAAGTTCGGGGTGCCGCACTCATGAGAGTGTTCGGTCTTCTCACACCATGTTAGGGGGTGCTTAAGCCCCTGGTGTATTGGCCGTACCAAAGTGTACGGTTGCAGAATGTCATGACTGAACATATTTGTATATAAAATATAGATGAGTACAATAATAGATATGAGCTATGTATTGTTTATTAAAAGAGGGCTGCTACGAAAGCAGAACGATACAAGTAGTGCGATAAGCAAGAGATGGGATTATTTGACATGTTCCCCTCCAGGGGCAAGCTGCGGGATTTTAAGTAAAACAGGTATTAAGCTCGTTATAGAGACCACCTGGACATTTGACGCGGCTTGTTCTCTCCCTGGTTGTTGCATCGTGTGTTCGGCGAGTGTATTGCCGGACAGGCCTTCCGAATAGTTGGGTCCTGAAAGTGTGTAAAAAGGGAACGGCGGAATAGGGAGCCCCTTAGTGCGGTTGAGCCGCATTCTGGGCGTGCCGTAGTTGTCCCCCTCCCCTTATGCCCATGGTATCTCTAAGGCGTAATTATGTACGCGTGGTACCGATATCACCATTTGGCGAGGGCTGGGGTTGGGGCCGCACTGCTATGCTTGCTCGGAACATGCCAGCCGGATTTGTTGTAGGTTACTTTGGGCTCGCTTGACGTTGTCCGGACGTTTGACACCTGGATTGGAGAATTGCCTTAAGAGGCTATTCTGTACTTCCGCTGCCAGGGCCGCCATGTGCTCCTCCGTTTGGAGAGAGCGTTCGGTGTTTCCATTTACCGTGATGACTCTGCGAGGTCCTGGCATCTTGAGCTTGAGATATGCGTAGTGCGGCACCGTGTTGAATTTTGCAAATGCGGTTCGTCCGAGCAGAGCGTGATATCCACTGCGGAATGGGACTATGTCAAAGATTAACTCTTTGCTTCGGAAATTATCTGGGGATCCGAAGACCACTTCGAGTGTAACCGAGCCTGTACGGCTGGCTTCTACACCTGGTATGACGCCTTTGAAGGTTGTCTTTGTGGGTTTAATCCTTGAGGGATCGATGCCCATTTTTCGCACTGTATCCTGATAAAGCAGGTTCAGGCTACTGCCGCCATCCATTAGGACTCTGGTGAGGTGAAATCCATTGATAATTGGGTCTAGGACCAATGCGGCGAATCCGCCGTGACGGATGCTAGTGGGGTGGTCCCTTCGATCAAAAGTGATCGGGCAGGAGGACCACGGGTTGAACTTTGGGGTGACTGGCTCCAACGCATAGACGTCCTTGAGAGCACGCTTCCGCTCCCTTTTGGGGATGTGGGTTGCGTATATCATGTTCACCGTTCGAACTTGCGGGGGGAATCCCTTCCGTCCTCTGTTGTTCGGCGACCGGGGCTCCTCCTCGTCATCGCTATGCAGCCCCTTGTCTCTAGTTTCGGCACTTAACTTGCCTGCCTGCTTGAACACCCAACAATCCCTGTTGGTGTGGTTGGCTGGCTGTTCGGGGGTACCGTGTATCTGGCACGAGCGATCGAGTATCCGGTCTAAGCTGGATGGGCCCGGAGGGTTTCTTTTGAATGGCTTCTTCCGCTGACCGGGTTTAGAGCCTCTGAATCCGGCATTGTCTGCTGTATCTTCAGTATTGTCGCCGTTAATGCGGCGCTTATGCTTGTTGCGACGTGACCTGCCGTTGTTGTCCTTGGTATTCGAATTGCCAGGGCTCTTGGTTATGTTATTGCTACAAGCTAGCCAGCTGTCTTCTCCCGCACAAAAGCGGGTCATGAGTGTCGTGAGGGCTGCCATAGATTTCGGCTTTTCCTGTCCTAGGTGCCGGGCAAACCATTCGTCTTGGATGTTGTGCCTGAAGGCTGCAAGGGCCTCGGCGTCCGGACAGTCGACTATTTGATTTTTCTTGTTTAGGAACCGTGTCCAGAATTGTTTGGCCGATTCCTCTGGCTGCTGGATTATGTGGCTTAGGTCATCGGCGTCTGGTGGTCGCACATAAGTGCCCTGGAAGTTGTCAAGGAATGCGGATTCCAGGTCCTCCCAACAACTAATTGACTCTGCTGGCAGGCTGTTAAGCCAATGTCGAGCTGGTCCTTTAAGCTTGAGCGGGAGGTATTTGATGGCGTGTAGATCATCACCGCGGGCCATGTGGATATGAAGGAGAAAATCCTTGATCCATACCGCAGGATCTGTTGTGCCATCGTATGATTCGATGTTTACGGGTTTAAAGCCCTCGAGGATTTGATGATCCATTACTTCATCTGTGAAGCATAGTGGGTGTGCGGCGCCCCTGTACTGGGCTATATCACGACGCAGCTCAGATGAGCTTGGTCTGTTGTATTCGGCCTGGCCGTACTTATCATGTCCGGCGTGACGGCTAGCGTCACGTGAAGCGGGGCGCCCATGCGATCCGTAGATCGATCTTGTTTGCCTTGCCTTATTCTCCAATATGTCTCGCAGGTCTGTTGCGTCTTCCCGTACTCTGGTATGTTTTGAGCGGTGCTGGGGTGCGGCTTGGGTCGAGGGCCTGAAGGCCTCTCTATCGCGGCCACGGGGTGGCCGATCGGGCGCATCGTACGCTGGTGATGTAGGTTTAGTTGCTTCCTCCTCAAGTTGGGGTAGCAGCCTGCGCTTTGGGTAGCTCTTGGAGGGGCGTTCGAGTTTATACTCTTTGGCCGCCAGGACTTCGGCCCATCTGTCGGCTAGCAAGTCTTGGTCAGCTCTAAGCTGCTGCTGTTTTTTCTTAAGGCTGCTTGTCGTGGCCATAAGCCTGCGTTTGAAATGATCTTGTTCGACGGGATCCTCTGGCATGACGAATTCGTCGTCGTCGAGGCTTGCCTCGTCTTCGGAGGGAGGCACATAGTTGTCGTCCTCAACCTCTCTGTCGGCCGCTCTCTCATGAGGGCTGGCTCCTTCATCGTCCTGCACTGAATCCTGCTGGAGGGGGTTGTCTTCGGCACTGTCCGGCGTGTTGTTATCTCCGGTGCCGGAATCTCCATTTTTGCTTTGGCGGGACTTAGAGTGGCGCCGCTGACGCCGGCGCTTGGGTTGCTTCTTGGAGGGGTCATCCTCCGTTTCTTCCTCGCCATCCCCTGCTTTGGGGGTGTCCACCATATATATGTCATATGATGAGGTGGCTTTCCAGTTCCCTATAGGTGCTGGTTCTTGGTCGTCTCCTTCATCGGCGTCCATACCGTCGATGTCTTCGCAGTCAAAGTCGAGCATGTCGGTTAAATCGTCGACAGTGGCTACGAAGTGGGTGGTGGGTGGGCCTCGAATTTCTTCGTCGTTCGTATCCCAACCATGCTGACCGTAGTTCGGCCAGGGCTTTCCTGACAAAGAGAGAGACTTTAGTGAATTCAGGATATCGCCAAAGGGCGAGTGCTGAAAGACGTCTGTGGCGGTGAACTCCATGATCGGAGCCCAATCGGGTTCGAACGGAAGAGGTGCGTGATATACGGAGTCCGGAATGGAGTCCGGCACCTTAGAGTCACAGGCCCTGCAAAGGACTAGGCTGGTATTCGGCTCTATCTCCATAGAGATTGCGGCTCCCGGGTGGCGTCCAACCGTCCATCCCCGACTAGCGCAGTAGGCTCCAAGCTAATAGTCGGAGCGGACACCTGAGCAACGCTCTGGGCGTTGTCCGGCAGCAGAGCTAAATCATGCCCATCATGACAGTGCGGCGTGCTCGGCCATGGCTCGAATCCGTCAAAGATCAAGTCCCCGTGGATCTCGGCCGTGTAATTTAAGCTTCCAAACCTGACCTGATGGCCAGGGGCATAGCTTTCGATCTGCTCGAGTTGGCCCGCAGTGCGAAGCCGCCGAATACGAAGATCTGTCCGGGGAGAAAGGTCTCACCCTGGACCACGTCGTGATTGACGATCGAAGAAGCCATCGGGCCTAAAGGCGACGACACAGAGGAACTCTCAATGAAAGCACCAATGTCGGTGTCAAAACCGGCGGATCTCGGGTAGGGGGTCCCGAACTATGCGTCTAGGCGGATGGTAACATGAGACAAGGGACACGATGTTTTTACCCAGGTTCGGGCCCTCTCGATGGAGGTAAAACCCTACTCCTGCTTGATTAATATTGATGATATGGGTGGTACAAGAGTGGATCTACCACGAGATCAGAGAGGCTAAACCCTAGAAGCTAGCCTATGGTATGATTGTTGTTCGTCCTATGGACTAAAACTCTCTGGTTTATATAGACACCGGAGAGGGCTAGGGTTACACAGAGTCGGTTACAATGGGAGGAGATCTTCATATCTTATCGCCAAGCTTGCCTTCCACGCCAAGGAAATTCCCATCCGGACACGGGACGGGGTCTTCAATCTTGTATCTTCGTAGTCCGGGACTCCGGCCAAAGGTCATAGTCCGGCTATCCGGACACCCCCTAATCCAGGACTCCCTCACCCACACTCTCCTTAGTGCTCTACGTCCGCAGGTCCTGGCCCTTGGCGAGCTCAGCCGCCACTGGTATGCCAGGTCGTGATGCCGTGGACAAGGCTAGGGGTGAGGGCTGGAGAGCCAGTAAGAGCTCCTGAGTCGCGATGCTCAGGAGCCCCCCTTTTAACGCGCAAGCGGATCACGCGGGAAAGAAGGAGAGAGCTCGTGATGCCACCCACTATAGACCTTAGGAGGTTCCTGTAAACCATCACGAGAAAAGCACGAGTTGCCATTATGATTGCCGACCGGCTATTGGTTGCTCCGAGAGAGTGGTGAGGGCACTGAGGGCCTGGTGAGGTGACGCTTGCGGGGCTGCCGCAGGCCAGAGCTCGACCACTCAGATTTGTCGATGTTGCAGGGGCGGACCCATGTGCAAGCGCCGTGCCAGAGTAAACAGCTCCAGAGTAGGCGTCAATCAAGCAGCGATAATCATAGGCGGGTTAGGCATGAAGGGCAAATCAGCTAAGATAAATGTAGGAGGGATACATGCCACTGGTCTGGCTCGAGCGGCTTGGGGATGATGCAGCCCGAGGGGCGCCCCCAGCAAGGTAAACTAAAGACATAAGCAAAAGGGATACATGCCGCAGGGACAAACCCGTGTGGCCTGGGAATGATGCTGCCCTGAGGGCGCTCCCAGCTGAAATGAACTCGAAAGATGTCACCTGGTACCATTGTAGAGGGGGTGTTGGAGTAGCTGAAGATGCGCGGTGAAGAGGCCGACCCTCACGAGCCACAGAAGCCCTGAGCCTTGGGAGGCTCTGGGGGTCCAGGTGGTTCCTCGAGGACCATCTCCATCTCCGCCAGGACCGCGTGGTGCTTGGCCTCCTGAGCCGCCAGAATGCTCCGCAGATGGCGCTGGTGAGTAGCAGCCATGGTTGGCAGGCTGAAAGGCATGCGAACGTAGCTGTGCAGTGGACCCTCACAACGTCCCAGACGCGAGGGTCAGATGCGCTCCTGAGATGCGGCTCAGTTGAGCCCTGGGAAATCAATGCAGACATGCAGCCCGCCATCCTCGCCTGGATGGGGAGCTACGCCTGGCAGACAGTGATCGCCGCGTATGACTCTTGCTTCTTGAAGCTCCTGAGTGGTCTTGGGATGAACTCCTGAGGGTTGGGCTTTCCACGCCTCATGCCTTTCTGAGGGAAACATGCTGTGAAGCGCGCCTCCAAGTGGTGCCCTAGCGCCTCCCTCGTGATTTTGGCAAAGTCTGAGGTCCTCCAGAAGAGAGCCCCTGAGCCCTGCCCGAGTAGGGCGCCGGGCGCGCCTTCCTATGCAATGGAAGGAGGCGCCCCTTGCATGGGCGCAGATCCTGATGCGGCACCTCCTGAAATGCCAACCTCCTAAGGCCTTGAGCTGTGCGATGTCTTCTTCTTCTTGGGAACTGCCTCAGGAGGGTTCTCGCCCTTGATGTCTGGGTCCTCGATTGACACATCTTGGAAGGCGCGCTCGAGGGAGCACACCGCATCCTTCTCTTCGCAAGGGGCTATGATGATTCCGCCACTTCCTGGCATCTTGAGGACATTGTAGCCATGGTGGGTCACCGCCATGAACTTGGCCAGGGCTGGATACCCGAGGATGGCATTGTATGGCAGGCGAATGTGGGCGACACCAAAGTCGATGAGCTCGGTGTGGTAGTTGTTGTGCTGTCCGAAGGTGACAGGGAGGTGGACCTACCCCTCGGGGTGGTGGAGCCATTAGTAACTCCTGAGAAAGGCTTGGTAGGCTGAAGTTGATCATATGGCACTTGAAGGTTGTTGAACATCTCGACGGACAGAATGTTGAGCCCTACGCTGCCATCGATGAGGGTCCTGGTAACTTGCACGTTGCTGATGACTGGGGAACAAAGCATCGGGAGGACGCCAGCGGTAGCCGCACACTTGAGTTGATCTGCTGAGCTGAAAGTGATGGCGCACTTGGACCACCTGAGAGGGAGCGTGGCCTCGAGCTTGGAGAGGACTGCATTCACCTCGCAAGCAAACTGCTTGAAGATGCACTGAGAGGCTGGGGCCTGGGCACCGCCCAGGATGCAAGCGATAGCACGTGGCTCCTGGAAGCCCCATCCCCCTCGTCCTGATGGTGGTCATCATTCCTTCTTGGCGGTGGCGGTAGAGGAGGAACGCCCGCGTTACCCTGTGGGTGGTCCTCGCAAGGCTGATCCCTCCAATCTCGCTCGCGAGGCTGGTCCTGCCAGCGATCCTCGCGAGGTCGGTCACGCCACTCCTGGCGACAGCCTTGGTCGTCCCATCGTCCTCCGCCTCGTCCTCCTCCTCGGTCGTAGCCCCGGTCGTTGTGCTCGGGGCGTCGACCAATGCGTCCTTCTAGAACGGCCCTGAGCTCCTGGCATTCGTTGGTGTTGTGGGTGTAGAGGTTGTGGTAGGCGCAGAATTGGTTGCCCTTGGACGACTCCGGCTGGTCCCTGCCACGCTTCGTGTCTGGCTCTGCCGCGAGCACAGCCGCTCCTTTGCGCTTCACGTCCTTGGCCTTGGCTTTCTTCTCTTCTGGGTCAGCAGCTGGAAACTCGAGGAGGGAGAGGCGCCCCTCCTCAGCTCTTGCGCACTTGGTCACCATGTTGAACAGCTCCAGAGATGTGCACAGATCCTCGTGGATGGTGAGCTCCTCCTTCATCTTGACGTCGCGAACACCATCAGAAAACGCTGAGATGATGGCCTCGTCTGTCACCTTGGGAATCTTGAGGCGAGCGCTGTTGCAATGCTGGATGTACTTCTGCAGGGTCTCTCCAGGCTACTGCTTGATGCGGCGCAGGTTACTGCGGCCAGAGGGCGGTCGCGAGTGCCCTGGAAGTTGGCAATGAAACGGCTGCACATCTCTTCCCAAGAGGAGATCGAGCCGGGAGGCAGGTTCAGGAGCCAGGTGCGGGCACCATCCTTGAGCACCATGGGAAACCAGTTCGCCATGACCTTTTCGTATCTGTTGGCCGCCTCGATGCCCAGCTTGTAGAGTGCAGGAACTCCACAGGGTCGACAGTACCGTCGTAGCGAGGAGGCAGGTCCGACTTGAACTTGCCGGGCCAGGCGACGCTACGCAGCTCGGAGGTGAAGGAACGACAACCTGTGGTGGCCACCGGAGCCTTTTGCAGACGCGGGGCCTGCTCTTGATGGTTCCCACGCGCCACCGCTGGGGGCAGCGCGGGGTCTTGGCGTGCTGGTGCAGGGATGCAGTGTTGCCGTGCAGGTGCAGGGAGCACATGAGCGCCTTCTTGAGGCCGAGGAATTTCTTGGCAGCTTCTTTCTTGCTGCGCGGGTGCCGGACGCGGTGGGTCACGTCCAGGGGTTGCATGCCTTGGAGCCAGGGCACCTTCTTGAGGAGGAGGTGGCGGAGGCACTTCCTGAGCCGCGTCACCCATGCATGATGGAGGGCGAGGCAGTGAGAGAGACGGAGCAGGAGTGCCCCCTGTGGCGCTGACGATCTCGGTGATGCGAGCGAGCCATTCCTCATAGAGGTCATCAATGGGGTGGTAGTGCAGGAGCTCACGTGCCAGGAGCAACGCAGCGTGCACGTCCGTGGGAGCGCGACGAGCGTGAGACAACGAACCAGCTGGGGTCAACGACGGAGTGGCGGTGCGGCCTTCTCGCCGCACCGAAGGGTGCAACAAAGATGCTTGCTGCTCGTTCCCTGCCGGGCCGGTGGCGGCGTTGGCGGCAGGCGATGGAGAACGACGAGGAGGCCCACTAACGGGAGCTGTCTGGGTGACGCGGGCGGCGAGAGCAGCCCGACGCTCGATGCGGGCTCGGCAAGCGTCTGCCATGGATGCAACGAAGCGATGGGATGCAGATCAGCAGAGAAAAGATTTTGGCGCACCCCTACCTGGCGTGCCAAATGTCAGATATCGGGTTCTAGCAAAACTCTTAAGGTTCAAACTCTAGGGTGCACACGAAGATCCTCCCCCTACCGAAACACGCCTAGAACCTCGCCGCGATTCTAAGCTAACACGATGAACAACACAAGAGACGCGAGGTTTATACTAGTTCAGGCCATCGTTGAGGTGTAATACCCTAATCCAGTGTGTGGTGTGGTGGATTGCCACTTGGGCTGATGATGAACAATACAGAGGAAGAACAACCTCGCAAGGAGAGGTGTTCTTGTGGTGGTGTGTTTGGAGAGGAGTCGATCCATCTCTGTTGGCCCTAGATTAGATGCCTTCTATTGTGGTGACTAGCCCTATTTATAGAGGCCCTGGTCCTCTTCCCAAATATCGAGCGGGAAGGGAGCCAACAACGGCCATTTTGAAAGGCACAACTAGTACAAGCTATCTTGACTAAAGGTGGTCTTCGACTGCCAAAGGCATTGGTGATGACGCCGTCTTGGGCTCCACGGTGACCTCCGTCCTGCCGTCCGGCTGGTCTTGGTCTCGTTGCACCAATATGGAAAACTTTGCTTGATGCCTCGGTACTCCGCGCTTGCGCTTGCCCCCTTTGAACCAAAGAGGAAACGAGGACACTACGTAGGCTGGCGCCCGCCTGGTCTCGATCGTCATGCCTATCGTCATGAGCACCTCGCGAGGTACCCCTCGCCTTGATCTCTCCGCCTCCTCACGAGCCTGCCTGGTGAGGCCGCCTTTGAGGAGGCCTTGTGTCGTCCGCCCCGCGAGGCTTGCCCCCCGCAAGGGTCTTGAGTGCTTGCTGATGAAGAGGGCCCGTACTGGGCCACTGCTGAGCCACACTGCAGGGCGCAGACAGGCCAGTCTGGGGACCCCATTCCCAGAATGCCGACAAACATTGGGAGGAGTTTAGCCGAATTTTTTGCATTGAACTTTGGAACTGTTGCAGCGAAGAAATCATACTCCAGGCAGTACTGTGCATTCACAAAAACACAACTAAAACACCTCCCAAATGCCAGTACAACAAAACTAGAGCAAAAAGGGAGATAGGGATGCAAAGAACTAAACCTGTATGAAGTAGGGACTAAGTACAACCCTGTCAGCACTAGTGTATATCTCAGAGGTCTCCGGCTTATCCTTCCACAAATTTATGAGATAATCCATTATGTCTCCTTCCATCTGCTGCCCCTCACCGAAAAGGGTATAAAGGACACGTCCTGTGAGGTCAATCACATTCCCAGGGATGGTAAACATGTAGTAGCTTGTGATGTAGATTTAAAAGGATGGGAAAAATTATTAGAAGTTCAGACACAATAGCAAACAGAAGTTCAGATACTATAACTCAAAAGGCAAGGGGAGATAACCATAAGTTCAGATACTACAACAACAGAAGTTCAAAAACTATAACTCCAAGGCAAGGGAGAAATGAACAGAAGTCCACATACTACAACAACAGAAGTTCAGACACAAAGTAGCATCTCTGGCAGCAACAAAGTTAAGAAGAAGAAAACTCACTCATAATACTTCTCCAGACCCTCTTCACTAAGCACGTACTGTCTCAACTTCCGGGCCTCGGATGGATGAGGGTAACTGTATTTATTTAGGGGAGCGACAACACAACGCCACTTCAAAGGATATCTTGATGCTCGCTTGGAGGTAGTTATGTTGCCAGACTCAACTGCCGGTTTCCTCCTGGTGATGACAACATTCTTCCCACCTCTCCCAGCAATAGTACCAGTAGCAGATTTACCATTCTTCGGGTAAGCAATCTTTTCAAAATCATCTTTAGACGAAATCACTTCTGCTTTGACTGCTTCGAGCGCACCAAACTTCCTAGAGCAAAGGGTTTTTGGAGTAGCACAAATACCACCAGCCCGCTTCCCCAACTTGGAAGGAATAAGGGTTCGAGGTCTATCATCTTCTATCGGAGTTGTACTCATCGATTCCTCCCTAGGCTGGTATTCCTATGACCCGAGGAATGAGTAGTGGTAATCGGTCAAGTCTAACGGATCCACTGTCAAAGAAAAGGAGGAGAAAAAACACCATTAAATATAACTGAAGTTCAGGCACAACACAAATGTGCAGTCCAACTAAAATATAGATGACATGGTTACAACTCAAGCTGATCTAAAATTTTTAGTTGCATTTAAAAACTAAAAGAAGTTCAGGCACAACCAAAGGCACAGTTCAAGATAAACTGATGAACTGGAAAACATTCAACTACAGCTAACAAAAGCATAGAAAGGCATCATCTCTGAAGTTCGAGTAGAAGAAATGCTCGTGTCCAAGTAAGAAATGGAAGGAAAAAATATTGAAACAAAACACACAAGCAAAATAAAAAAGATAAAAAATAAAGTTCATGTACAAGGAATGCTCCTCTCCATCTGAAACTAGCAGCCAGCAAGATCTCAAGTAGAAGTTCAAGTTCAAGAAAGAATGAAGTTCATGTAGAATAAAAGATGCAGTACAAGTAAGCAGTCCAAGTTACAAGACTTACATGTGTAGTAGCCAAACAGAGCTTGGAAGTCTATCTCAAACAGGTTGGAAGAAGCGATTGAGTACAACCACGTCTTCCTGATATCCGTGATATTTTCATGGGAGTAGTTTGCAAGAACCCCATCATGAAACGAATTAACATTCGTAAGCATGAAGAATCCGCAGCCGATACTACCATCAAACACAAAAAAGAACAGTGTTAGAACAAAAAGAAAGCCCACGAATAAAACAAGTCGCACCTTACGTACAACTACAATTAAACAGAAGTGATAGAGACAAAGTGGAACTCATACTTGTTATTTTGCTGGGGGACATCAATCCAATCCAAAAGGAAATGGTCAATAGTAACTAGGTTGAAGGGTGTCACCCTATCGTTGTTGGCATCGTTCCAAAGCTTCTTGGTGTTATCGGCCATCCGCTGAAACAGGCGTACCGCACAGTCATCTTCTGGTCCATATTGGGAGTCGAGAAGCTGAAACCTTGAATTCTTCAGGTCAAGGAATATCGACACCCAATGACCGACACCACCCATGGAAGCAAGAATCTCAGGCGGGTCAAAAGTGGGGAAAACAACCTGGAGCAACATAAACACATGTATCATTGAAAACTGAAAATTAATATCAGATGATACAAAAAAAAATAAAAAAAATACAAACACAGTGGATCGCAATTCAAAACTAATAGAGGCAAAGAACAAGATATTGCATACCGAATCATGTGCATCCATGCTATCTGGACCAGTTACCAAGAAGTACTTCCTCACACGAGAATCAAATTGACCTCTGAAAATCTTGTCCTAAAATAATGCAGACAACACCAACATATGAAAAATACAAAAATGAGACAAACAAGTTTTAACTAAAAAATGGTAAGGAACAAAGTGGAAAAGAAATCAGTATATGGTTGACTTACACAAACCCAATACGGTAGGATGAGTTTGTCTGATCCCTGGTACTTCGCACGTAGACAATAGAGTGCAACCTCAGCTACATTAGATCGAAGCATTCCGCGAGGAGCAAAAGATATTGCGACATCTTCAACAGAAGCTTCACACTCATTGTTTTGGAACATAATCATTGATCTAAAACAAGCAAACAGAAAGTAAAGAGAAGTTCAGCATCAGGAACTCAGGAAGTTCATAACACATGTAAGCACAGAAGTTCAGCTACATCACAACACGCAGTACAAAAAGGCCAGAAGTTCAGCACCAGAGAAGTAAAAAAATAGAAGTTCAGCAACATAGAGTAAAGAAGTTCAGGTATGAAACCACATGGAGTTCACAGGGGGTATATGGATGTAAAAATTAAACACCTGCCACTACTAGGAAAACGGTTTTTAACGATGGTATATGTGGTCGTTAAAGGTCGGATTGTGGTGGTTAAGGGTCATTAACGACCACAATCTGCTAGTCGTAGTAGGCTCCGTCGTTAAAAGTATAACGGCCACATACCTTTTGTGGTCGTTATCTTGTAACGACGAGATGGTGTGCGGTCGTCAATCCCATGGAAATAACGACCACACTTGTCGTCGCTAATAATGTTATCATGCTGAGCAAAGTATCAGTAGCAACCACTCTCTTCACACATTGATATCCTTCAGAACCACTTATATTTAGTATAATTTTGCGTTCAACGATCACTTTATGCAGCATCCAACATTTCAATAATAACATCCATATTAATATAAAAACAAGAGAATATGATTTGAAAGGATCATAGCCTCTTTTATTGATAAAAATACTAATATTCTGACATACATTAAAATATCCTTTAAGAAACTTCAAGTTGGCTTCCATGAGAACTATCACTTACTGATATACTAGACAAAATACACTTAATTTCTAACACCTCTTGCACCATGCCATTGAACGTTCCTTCGAGCACTTGCCTCGCTTGCTCACAAGCTTGTAGTTTAGAAACCAATTCCGCCTTACTTAATGTTGGTCCTCGCAATGTCTCTAATTCCCCACATACATATGTGGAGATAAAAAAACCATTGCAAAATTACTAACCAAAAACACTATTCAGAACAACCAATATAGATGTTCATTTGTACCAAACAAATCAAGTAACAACCAGTAAATGTTTTCTCTTCACTCATGAGACACCATAACAAGTCCTTATCATCCTTCACCAATGTCTACAATGCCTCGTGATGTTACTTTTAAGGTGGACCATCCATTCTACAAAAAACACTAATGGTTTATATGTCAGTACATATAAAAGAACTAGCAAAGAGGATAATATCATAAAGCAACAAGTTTCCACTTGAATTCTTCAATAGTCCTTATCCTTGTGCAACAAAGGCAAACTATTTTAAGCAAATATTAATTGGAATGTTTCTTTTCTAATTCAAGCAAAACTGGAGTTATTTTATTTCTCAGAAAAAATGAACTTTTTTTGGTTGTTGTTATATACCCAACTAATTTCTTAACACATATACCCAACAAATTAAAACCAAATATTATTCTCAAGAGTGACTGATATACATACCTCAAAACGGCCTCCTGGCTTTTCTTTGTGACCCTGGAGGAGAAGAGGAGCTTCAAAGTGGTGAGCATATGAAAAACAGAGCACGCAAGGAGACATCAATTTTTGAGAAGTTTAAGCTTACAAGAAAAACTTACAATTACCTCGCCCTGGAGCATGGGAACTGCACAATGGACCATGTACTGAGCGTCTACAATGGCAATCTGCTCTTTGGGATTCTAACAAATTAAATCAAAAGTGAAAAAAAGTATACATCAGGTATACACGACTATATATTGCACATGATATCTTTTTAGACGTTGTTGCTCAATAATTAGGCTATGCATTCATTGACACATCTCTAGATGTATGAGTCAATAGGCCGTCGATTGACAAGGTCATTCTGAAGATCAAACTCGTTAACTCTTCTTTTCAGTTCACACAAGCCAAAATTATCAATCATGTACGTACAAGTTAAAAATAATCAGCAGCCAAACACATTGTCCTCACTTTCAGATCACCCAAGTCAAAAAACGTCTTTGTTGTGAAAAGTGTATGTACGTACCTAGATCAGTGCCACACACATCTCCAAGCATCCCTTCACAAGACTGGCGCCATCACCTCCACAAACCTGCATCCAGGTTTACATCTTCACTTTCAAATTGAAAAAAATATCAAACAAAAATGGTCAGAGTGAAGAATTTAGCTAGTTAATTACCTGCTACACGGCAGCCTATGCACGTCCCAGCAATGCTCGTCCCTGATATATCTGTCATGTTCATGCCATGCGAGAGACTACAACCCGAATTCACCTCTGTTTTTGCATTGAGCAGCTGTTGCGCCCTTTCTCCGTCCTAGACGAGTCCTGCATCGTATCCGCCTCTGCCTCCCCCTCCCATCTAAATATCTGAATAAGAACAGCTGTTAAACCATTAGCAATCCACTCCAAATATCCCCAGCCTGCTACTAAATACGGCCGATGCGGTAGCAACACTGACATCATCACCGAGCTAGATCCGACCAACACGTAGGAGTATTGACCTCGTCACTGAACTATTAGATCCGATGGATGCGGAACTGACCTTGGTGTTGATCCTCTGGACCCCGTTGCGCTGCTCGTCGAGCACCCGACAAGGGATCCGGTCCACTCAGACGACCTCGGCAGCGAGCGTCGATCCTCTGCTCCACTCGGCAGCGAGCGTGGATCCTCTGCTCCACTCGGACGACCTCGACAGTGAGCGCATCTGGGTGGCGTCCTGGGACGAGGAGGCGAGGGGACGACGTGGTCATGCGGCGCTCATGGCGGTGGCGGCTGTAGGGGCGAGCGGCTCAATCTGAGAGGGGACGCGCCACCATGGTTTACCTAGACGCTAGACTGTAGGGATAGTTAGAAGTGAATTTTATTTATCTCCCTCGTTTCACCAGATAAGGATGCTAATTACTCTAAAAATAAATAAAAGTATCAAATATATGGAGTATTAATCAACAACGGCCACCAAACTAACGACCGGCATATCCATCGCTGTGGGGAGGTTTTGTGGGGTTAGTTTAAACATGCGACTAGCTCATCGTAAGGATAACAACCAAGACTTTTAGACGTTGGTTGTTATTGGCTTAATTTCTAGTAGTGTGCACTCACCTCTTGGAACGAACATTCTTAAGCCTAGTTACACTGTAATAAAAGCCATCAACCTTCTTTCGGACGACATCAAGGTCACTATATGCTCAGCAAAAAACAAATAGCAATTAAGAGGAACATCTCAAGCACATAGATTCACAACAGTTTAATTAATAGCAACATTCAAGCACAACATTCAAACACAAGCACATCTCAGCATTACAAACACCCCCCACATACAAAATAGGTTCTCTAAACTTTATTTTACAACCCACACGACAAAGCACTAAACTAGAAGTTCAACTTGCACCACACAGGCAGTTCACATGGATATCATGGACAAAAACAAACAATAGAAGGGACGGGGATGGGGAAAGAAGAGAGAAGCATGCTCCTCTCTTTATGGATTCTTGCCTAGACCAGTGGAAGCACTGGAATGATCAACCTCCTATTCATAGCTACCGCTTTCAGTCTCTTCAACATCATCTCCAGTTGACATTGCAGTGTCGTCGGGAAGGACACCAGCAGCAGCTGGAGCAGCTGGAGAATCTAAAACAACAAAAACCATTGGCTCTCCAACACTAGGAAGAGCTGGAGAACCAGCATCAACAACAACTGATGGCTCTGCTACATGAGACTTCTCCGGGCCTGCAGCAGCACTACCACCAGTCTCAACAACAGCCTCAATGGGATTTTCCTCCAAAATGATATCTCCAGCTGTCTTGCCCTGCTTAGCATCAGAAACCTCAGCTACCTTTCCCTGCTCAGCATCAGAAACCTCAGCGCCAATGGACGACTGAGGTTCAGTCGGGTCCACCCTGTCGGAGCAGCCGGTACCTGACACGGACTTGTCTACAACCTTCTCTAGAGGAACACCAGCATCATCATTCTGCGACAAGAACAGAAAGTCATTACAAAGGGCCACATAGTGATAATAATGCACCACAAACAAGTAAAATAAAAATGAGACAAATGGACAAGATAAATGGTACCTTATTTTCACTGCCATGAACCTCATCAACTAATACATCACTAGAGGGACAAGGTTCATGCACAGGGGCAACTTCATGCACAGGATCAGCTTCATGCACAGGTAAAACATCCTCCTTAACCCTAGCACCATCATCAATAGCCTACAAAATAATCATGTAGAAAACAAATACCTAATCAGCAGAAGTTCACGTTACATAATCAGAGAAGGTCAGCTATCACAACTGACACATAATGGAAGTCCAAATACAGTAAACATAGCAGATCAGATATCAAACTACCATAAGATACAAAAGGGAACATAAAGGGCCAGTCATAGAAGTTCAGGTGGTGTAGCACTTGAAGTTCAGGTTCTATAAACAGAGAAGGTCACCTAGGAAACACTAGTACTAAAAAGAAAAAGCCTACAAAATAATCATGTAGAAAACAAATACCTAATCAACAGAAGTTCACATTACATAATCAGAGAAGGTCAGCTATCACAACTGACACATAATGGAAGTCCAAATACAGTAAACATAGCAGATTAGATATCAAACTACCATAAGATACAAAAGGGAAAAAAAGGGCCAGTCATCGAAGTCATAGAAGTTCAGGTGTTGTAGCACTTGAAGTTCAGGTTCTATAAACAGAGAAGGTCACCCTATGACTACAAAACAGTAATAACTGGAAGCTAACAATGAACACTAGTGCAAAAGAAATATCAAAAGCCGACATAAACAAACCTCTTCAGTACGCTCCACATGGCCTCCTTCACGACCCAAACGAACGGAATCCTGCCTTTGAATCGCTCTCACAACAACACTTGCCTCATCTTCAAAAGGCTTGCAATGAGCATCCTGCATTTCCTTGAACAACCCAAAGCTAGCCCGGAGGTGGGAAGTGCTCTGATAAGCTCTTCAAGAAATCTAGCTTCAATTGACAAAACCTCCTTCGAAGACTCAGCATCAAAACCGTGTCCGGGAGGAAGAATCCCATCAACACGACTAAGACGCTCAACAGTTGATGAAACACGAGCCAATTCCCCACAAGCAGTTTCAAGAAAATCGTCAATCCTAACCAGGGAAACATTGGCAGATTCAAACAAACTTTCAGAAGAAACTCCACGTGCAGCACTCACACGGGTAGAAGAACCTCCTGGATCCCCATGGGGGGTACCAGTATTAACATCCCACGAGAATTCAATTCTCGGAGAAGTTCCACTACGTAGGTCGGCGGCACGAGGCATAGTAAGAACATGATGTTCGATACGCATAAAGAACACAACCTCAGCCTGTGTCTTCCACTGCATACAAAAACAAAAGTCAACGTGCCAGAAAACAAATGAAGGAACATGGAAACAAAAAAATATAGTCAGTACAAGAAGTTCAAGTTAAACTACACTGTAAAGAATGATGCATAGAAACACTCACAGGTAGTCTCCCAAACACCCAGTTGTCTGGGTCATCATCAGCCTTCTTGACCAAGTCATCCGTAGCGAGCTCAAGAAGCTTGGCCTGATCCATGAAATTGATGCGAGGGGTCCTCAAGTCAATATTAGGCGTTTTGCCAATGATAAGGCAGTCCAGGTACATAAGAAGTGGCGCGATGGCACTGCCTGTGACATCTTTTCCTCTGCTAGTACCTTGCTAATACCTAACAACAACACTTCGAATATCATCAACAACCAACTGACAGTAGTCCATATCTGCCATATCCTCAAACACAAGATTCTCAGCCATTGTTGCCTCCCTGGACACTCGTGTAGATGTTCCAGGGATAACCACCTTCATGAAAATAATCAGGTAAAACACCTGCAGAGCAAGATCATCCTTTGTCTCATCCTTCACAAGTTCCGCGAGGATATTCCGCAGATCCTTTTTCTTGATGTTGTCACTCCTAGCGTACCCAAGCTTGCCCTTCAACCTCATAACAACATCATCAAACCCATCATTCGAGGGCCTAGGAGGGGTACGATTACCTTGAGGGAATCCAAACAGATGGTGAATAGCATCACTTGTAATATGCAGAACCTTGTTCGCCTCACCCATGTCCAGAATCATGGTTGTAGGGTCAATCCTCATGTAGATGTTGCCCATCAAAGGACGAGAAATGTTGGAATCAACCTTCAAGTCAAACACACAACCAAAACCAGCCTTGATAACCCTCGTCTTGTGCCTAAGCTGTAGCATTTTCGCACACGTCTTGACGTCTCTTAGTGAGCAGCGAACCGTCTTGTTAAAACGTTTCGCCTCATCTCCTCCTTGGTCACCTTCTTCAGGCGCTTTGCATCCTCTCTTCCTCCTCTCAGGCCGCTCCACAAGCTGATACTGAAAAAATGAGATACACAATGAGATACACAAGCTACACCAAAGTTCCACTAATGCCTACAAAATTCCACACGCAGTACATTTAAGAAGTCCAACTATGTCTACATAGGCGGTACAACCATGTATGATCAGAAGTAAAGATGCTTTCAAAATGTTGGAAAGTTACATAGCAGAAGTTCAACCATGTACACCAATGCAGTAATAAAACATGTATTTAAGAAGTCCAACTATGTCTACATAGGCACTACAACCATGTATGACCACAAGTTAACATGCTTTCAAAATGTTAGAAATTTACAAAGCAGAAGTTCAACCATGTACACTAAGGCAGTCATAAAACATGTATACCAACAAGTTAAGCTAATTTCTTCATGTATATATCCAGAAGTCCAACTATGTACACAAAGGCAGTAATACCATAAAAGCAAAGCAGATCGGCTAATTTATTCGTCTATATGGAGCAGAAGGTCAGCTATGTACGCCAAGGCAGTGCTAAAAACACAAAAACTACAACAATAGCGACAAATGCTCTAAAAAGCGGTAAACAAGAGACATTCATACCTGATTAGCGGCATCATCATCATCGTCGTCGTCCTCGTCATCAGCGTTGAAGTCAGCATCATCCTTGTCCTCTGGAATAGCATGAGAACGCTTCTTCTCACCCTTGTTGACCTTTGCAGGTGCAACCTTGCGCTTGACGCCGCATTTCTTCCCCTTACCAGATGCACCAGCACCAAGCAGAGAAGGTGTTGGCACGGCAGTGGCAAGCACACGAGGACTACGGTGTGGCGTACCACCAAGGGCTATCCCTTCATCTTCAGAAAGTTCTACAGGCCTTGAAACACGTGGGCTACTCCGAGGAGTAACTTCACCAACTAGATGCTTCCTCGCAGCGGTCTTCTTGATTTTCTTCTTAACAGGGACAACCGTGCCATCAGTGCCACCCGACACGTCTTCCTCAACTGTGAGCTCAGCCACATGAATAGATCCAGGAACATCAGAACCTTTCTGAAGGCGAGCCGCCCTATTCTTCTTAAAATCTTCTAGCTTCTTCCTCTTACGTTCGTCCTCCAGAAGAAGCTGAAGAGGGACATCCTCAGGTTGCGTGACAGGTTCAGTGCCATCAACAGACTGTGACTGCGTCTCTGGCATCTGAAGGAAGCACAAAGGATCCGGAATGGAATCACAACCTTTGATTGACGGGGCCCCTTGCTCAGCAGCAGCAGGGTTTTCTGATAAATCCAACTTAGATAAAACATTGTTGATGGTGTTCACAGCTTCCTCCTTTGTGGACACATCTGCAAAGAACACAAAAAACCAAAGCAAAAAATAAAAAAAGTCAGGAAAAAAACAAAAATAACCGACGGGAACAAGTTAAAAAAACACGGCTCGAGAATTTAAAATGAAAAGAAAAGGGGTTTCACATACTAGGTGAAGCAAGAGCTGCAGAAGCAAGATCCTCGAGGCTTGAAAATTTCTCAAGGCTCGAAGCAACCTCAGCAATCACAGTCAAAGGAAAAATGGGTGATTTAGCCGCATCAGATATTGGAGCATCAGTATTAACTTCTGAAGCTCCATCTTGATCATAGACATTTTTTTCAGACCTATTCAACTCATCACCAACTACAAAAAAATGCAAGTAAAAAGGCAGCTGAGTTCTAATCCACAATCCTACACCAAAAGGGACTTCTACTTTTACATCAATGTCCAATACCCAGAAGTTCAACAATACCTAACAAAGCAGTAAACACAACAAACAATCTAAAATTTACATACTAAATATAAAAACAATCTACACCAGAGGGGCTACTACATACAAGATTAATGTCCAGAAGTTCAACAATATATAACAAAGCAGTAAAACAAAAGGTGCGTAACAGAAGTTCAACCAAATTTCATTATAAACAAACAATAATTAAAACCAGAAGTTAAAGTACGTGACCCAAGCAAGTACCACATAAAAAATATGTAGCATGACCAGAAATAGTATTTCACAGGCAAACTAAATATCAATACCATGAACATGATAACAAGAAAACAAAAAACAAAGATATACACTATAAATATGAAATGACACACACATAAACTATGTGTAAAATGCATACACATAAACTTTGTTAGAAGTTCACACTATTAAGAATGGCAGTCCAACAAGAAAACTAAGTGAAGATATGGGCAGACATATATAAGAATACTGCTATTTAAAATACAAGATCCAACTACATTAAGATACCTGGAGAAGGTTTTGAAGCCATGACAACACAACCGCCTTGATGAATGCAACTCCAAACACTAGAACAACCTGCTAAAAACAGGGGATTGATTGCATATAGTTAGCAAGTAGAAAATCATACAAAAAAATACAAAAAGAATCTGAATCAAACCCTAGGATGAAACAACTAGAATCAACAACTATGAAAAGATGAACAGTAGCACATATACGCAAGCACAACAAAAAATGTATCCATAAACTAACTAGAATGTCACAGACATAATCTAGACTTCGAAATCCACAACACTAATGCAATTAGATACACCAGATCCAGCATCAACCATCACACCACACCCTCTCTGACATGCATCTGACTGCTAAAATCAACAAAGGGGAAATGAAAATCCACACACAAGCATCTCACAAACAAATCTGACCACGGGGGAATGCAATCCAACCACCACACGCACAAGAACCCTACCTAATCTTCCACCAAACCATCAGAAGAAGGGGGTAGGAGGCAGACGCGAGAGCACATAGAACAAATAGGTAGGCCTCGAAAGATCTGGAAAAACTAAATACAAGCATTAGGGGGGCAGCGTTTGTACTTCTCCAACGACCCGCGCACGCACGAATCCGCGGCGGTTCTTCCACTCCCCACGATGCCACACGCAACTCGCAACCGCGCATGCAGTTGCCGCCCTCGCTTCAGAGAAGAAGAGAGCGGGCTGGGCGAGGGAGAGCGCGGTGCGGGGGAGAAATAGGAGCGGGGGCGTGCATCGGTTACTCCACTCACGAGGGCGGGGGACAGGGGCGGAGAAATCAGGGGTGTAAGGGCTTATTTATCCCGAAGGTGTTTTGGTGATTGATGATAATGCTTTTGCGGACTAATTGTGTGTGTTGAGCTTTTCAGAGATTCATCCTTTGGCACGAGACGATTCCCTCCCCTCGTTGTGTTATTCAAGATGGTGCAGCTCTTTCGTTTCTATCATTGGCGGACTAGTTTCATAGGAGTCACCGTACTATCAAGAGGGGATAAGATTTGGTAAGGCTAGGGGGGAATCAACACGTACACATCCTTATCGCACCCGTTGAACCTTCCCGCTTCAATGGAATACTATTTCCCCTCTCTGTTTGCTTTGTCTGGTCCCAGCAGTAGTACCGCGGGCCACAGCGGTAGTACCTCCCAAGCGCAACAAGCGGTAGTACCGCTCCTCAGTGGTAGTACCGCTGCGGCTCCGTGCTCCTACCGCCTCGACTCGAGGGCCCCTTTTCTCGTGTCGGGTTTCGTGGCACTAGCTGCGGCAGTAGAGGTGGTAGTATCGCTCCCAAGCGGTAGTACCGCCCTTACTACCGCGGTAGTACCACTCAGGGTCCAGGACCTCGCTCCTTTCCATTGCGCGGCAGTACCGCTAGGTGGGATGGTAGTACCGCTGGCTCAGCGGTAGTACTGCCCACCCCAGCGGTAGTACCGCTCTCTACGGGGTTGCTTGGGGGGTAACGGTTGGATTGTTCCCCCCACTATTTAAGGGGGTCTTCTTCCCCAAAGTTGACCTACCTCTTCCCCCAAAAGCTCCATTGTTGCTCCAAGCTCCATTTTCGCCCGATCTCTCTCCCTAGCTAATAAAACTGGTTGATTTGCTCGGGATAGGTTGAGAAGGCCCCGATCTACACTTCCACCAAGAGAAATTTGATTCCCCCCACTAATCCCTAGCGGATCTTGAAACTCTTGGGTGTTTGAGCACCCTAGACGGTTGAGGTCACCGCGGAGCCAAACTCCATTGTGGTGAAGCTTCGTGGTGTCATTGGGAGCCTCCAATTAAGTTGTGGAGATAGTCCCAACATTGTTTGTAAAGGTCCGGTCGCCGCCTTCAAGGGCACCAATAGTGGAATCACGGCATCTCGCATTGTGTGAGGGCGTGAGGAGAATACGGTGGCCCTAGGGGCTTCTTGGGGAGCATTGTGCCTCCACACCGCTCTAACGGAGACGTACTTCCCCTCAAAAGGAAGGAACTTCGGTAACACATCCTCATCTCCATCGACTCCACTCTTGGTTATCTCATGCCTTTACTTGTGCAAGCTTATTTGTGTTGTATCCCTTGCATGCTTGTGTACTTATTGTTGTTGCATCATATAGGTTGCTCACCTAGCTGCATATTTAGACAACCTACTTTGATGCAAAGTTTAATTTGGTAAAGAAAAGCTAAAAATTGTTAGTTGCCTATTCACCCCCCCTATAGTCAACTATATCAATCCTTTCAATTGGTATTAGAGCCTCGTCTCTTTATTAAGGACTTTGTCGTTCGAAGAGTATGGTTGACACCATAGACGATGGTGAGGAGCACTCCGATGTGAATCTGATCTCGTCTACGGGTGATGGGGGAACCACGGTGTCCCGTGAGGAATTCAATGTGGCTTTAGACACATTGAAAACCTCCATGACAACTGAGGTTGAAAGCATGTTTAATAAATTCTTAGAAGGACTTAAACTATCTACCTCGCTGTTGAAAGTGGGTGATCCCACTGACAAGGTGACTGTCACACCCTGATTTTCATGGCACAACACTTAAGATGATAAATCATGATAAAATGTGGGTTGACAAAAACTTTTGAGTGTTTTGGACTTTGCATTGATTGGATTATGTTTGTTGTTTGCCAGTGCTCTAAAAGTCAAGTAAATCCTCCAACTCCTATACTTCATCTCCTTGCTCCAAACTCTTGAACCAATGATCATGCCATGTGTATAGTACAGTATAGAATTTTCTTACAAAAATAATCTGGCCAAAAAGTATTTTCTAAATTTAGTTTTCTAAAAACCCCTGAATTGTGGTTTGCACTACAAATACTTGATTTGGGCTATAAAAAATCTTTCCAAAAACATATTTGACTCCTATTATATATAAGACTACCATAAACCACACAAATATAATTTTAAAAGTTATTTTCCTATCTTATTTAAAGGCTTTTTCTTTTGGCCAGAAATGGTCTTTATTAGGTTAAAAGTATTTTAGTTCTTTAAAAATATTTGGGAAACCTAGGGAAACTAAGTGGACATATATTGTCCATACATAAGAGTTTCAATACATGGTCATGTTCAAAATATTGGTCAAATGCCTCAAAACCCCTTTATGATATTTCAAGATTTTGAAATTTTTACAAAGAAAATTTTCTCTATAAATCCCAAGAAAATTCTAGAATGTCACAAATGCCCTATTTGGTGATCTTGCCAAGTCTCATGTCATGGAGAACAGCATAACCCCATGAAACACTCTCAAAACCATTTCTGCCCTTTTTCAAGTTTGAACAACTTTACATTAGAAAACTTGTCCAAATGCTCCCAAACTTGGTACACATGCTAAAATGGTCTAATAAATCATCTAGACCAAATGGAACAAGTTGGAGAACAAGTTAACTTGATCAAAGTACCCCAAAAACCTTCTTGTCCAGAACCAAATTTGACCAACTCTACATTGGCAACTTTCTCCTTTTTATCTCAACTTTTGTGGACATGTTCAGAACCTCAAATTATGACACTGCACCTAGTGGTGCATCAAGGAGAATATATTTGCATGACTAAATCTTGGAAAGTCCATTTCTGTTGGTTTCTAGGGTTCACCGAACTTGCATTGTCAACTTTCTTCAAATGAGCTCACAATTGGTGAACAACCTCAATTCTATATTCCATTTGATCATGTTAATTATCATGTAAAGTGGACTCCATTTGCTTGCCCAAACTCTCATCAAACACCTTCTGACATTTTACCAAAATCACTGTTTTGACCACTTACACTATTCTCCTTGAGCTCAACTTTTTACCAGAGCTTCATATAGTCACCCTCTACATCCAGTAACTCCCTCCCAACCAGAGCTCAATGATTGAGGGGGGTGAAACCCCATTTTCCTCTCTGGACAGCTGCATTTCTCCCATTTTCTCACCTCTCTCTCACTCCTGCCAGGTCCCAGAGCATCCAAGGCCCCCTCCCCCTTGTTTATTCTTGCTGCAGCCACTGGACACAAGTGGGCGCGTGGGTGCGCGCAAAAAGCCGCGGATGCCGGCCATTTGCATGCTCTGGAGCGCGTGGCAGAGCACCCGAGCGTTGCCACCATGTCCCCTGACCACCTCGAGCCTCCCCCTCGCGCCAGTCGAGGCCCTCGACGTCAGCAACACGACACCCGTGTCAGGGGCCTTCTCTCCCCTCCTCTCTCTCACCCGGCCGCGCGTGCATGATGCCGCCCGGCTTGGCCAATGCATGGCCTCGCACGCGCGAGCACCAGAGCCTTGCCGCCTCTCCTCTCTCTCTTCCCAGCGACCTAATCCGCCCCCACGAACACCATAGACAGCCCCTCTCCCTCTCTCCTGGCCTCCCGAGCCGTTGCCGCGGCCACCCGTGCGCCACATCCACGGTGAGCTACTGGTCGGCTACATATGGGCACCCCGAGCCCTCTCTCTACTCCTTTGGCTCTATCTCTCCTCCAGCAACCTCCCGAACAAGCTCTCTCTCTCTCTCCCTCGTGCTCTCCTTGCCTCTCCATCACCGCCATGGTCGCCGTCGGCCTCCACTCGGCTCCGACAAACCAGGGCCTCCCTGCCCCTCCTTTGGCCACCAGTAGAACCGTAGATGACCGGTGGAGCTCTCCCCCGGTATGCCGAACGTCGCCGGGGACGGCCGGAGTCGCCGGGAAGAGCGCCGACGCCGTTCGGCCTCGCTCCCTCTATCTCCCGTCGTGCTGCTCGGGAGGTTGGAGATGGACCGACAGGCGGGCCCCGCTTGTCAGTGGCCCAGCCTCCAGGCCACGTTGGCAAGTGGAGGCGTATTGTAGTGAAACCGCCTCCGACATGACCCTTGCGCGCGTGCGGCCGAGCCGCTGGGCCGGCCTAGTGGCACCCTGCTGTTAAACCTCGCCCAGTGCGCCCTGCCGCCGCCCAGATCTGGCCCATTTCGGTAAATCCTTTATCTTTTTCTTTTTCAGTGAGCTTCAAAAATCCATTAACTATTCAAATAGTGTCCAAATTTGATGAATCAAATTTCTACTGACTCCATAAATCTAGTTCTATTTAATGGGCCACAGTGGACATTTTTGTTGTTCTTGGTTTTCACTGGACCCTTTAAAAAGGTCATTTATCCACATAAGCCCGCTTCAAAAATCCATAGAATATTCATTTGAACTCCAAATCCAGTGAAACCAAATTCTAAATGTCTCTAAAATCATGCATGATTTAATGGATACTTTTACTCATTTTTATAAAAAGGAATTCTATGGACAACTTGCAGATCCATTAAATCCATTGATTCCATCATATCAAATTGTTCAGAAATATTCACTGATCCAATCACAATGAAACCACTCTGGTTATTTTTTCATATAACCAGAGAAGTCCTAGAAAAGTTAACTCCATATATTTGGAGCACTTTTATTTTCTGCCTTGTTGTGTTGCTTATTGTGATTACTTCCGACGTTAGTAGACGAAGTAGACGGAGTACCTGGAGAAGGACCAAAAGACTTGAAGACTCCGATGAACCAGGCAAGCAACCCTTTGACCATGATGAACCCTTTTTATCATAGTAACATTTCTTTCCGTGATTGTTGACTGCATGATATCTTGAATGGCAAGCTTACTAGGTTTGCCTTCGTTGCACACCCCATTGATACTTGCATTGTTCATGACTCTATCCTTGTTTAGAGTTGTGTTGGTGGATTGTAGAAATATGCTATAGTTGTTGGCTGAGCAAAATGGGTCGGAGTTATGCATGGTAAGGAACAAGTGTGGTTTGAAATACTTACAAATAGCCCTAGTGGGTGCCACTAATGCCCCTGGGAGATGATAATGATCTAGGTCACTACTTCGTGGAGAGGTAGTGTACGGAGGCTTGATGAAAGTGATGTTTACATAGACGGATTAGATTTAAGATTTGTCGACTGTCCCAACCTTACATGCGCAACCACTCTACCCTTATATGGGAACGGGAATTATTGATTACCTAGGCCGATACTAGCTTGGATCCCGCATTACTAGTGACGGGGGAGAGTTGGTGCTCTCTCTCGGGACGAGGTCCTGCCAGGTAGGGCGGCCAAGAACATTTTTATGGGGCACCGGACACACCGTTGGTACCCCATGCTTGTGATGTGAGATGATTATGGAGCGTGGCTCCACGAAAATGTTATTGATAATGTTGGGCACAAGGGTTACTACCAATCAAGTGGACTCCATGTTAGTGTCGTCTAGGGAAAGTTAGTGATTGGGTGCTTACCCCGGGTACTTGAGGTACCGCGGGTCGTGGATGACACGAAAGTTCCCTGGATCTTGTGGGTAAAGTGTGCAACCTCTGCAGAGTGTCAAACTATTTGAATAGTCGTGTCCACGGTCAAGGACAGTTGGGCGGTGCTGCTTAGACTATGTCTATATGTTTCTGACAAACAACACAAATTGGATATATTGTTGATATGATTTGTGAGGAAGTCACGATGAATTGAGTTTGAGTTGTTCATAGCTCTTTCTCGATGTTGAAGTCTATAACCTCCTGATACTTGTTGCAGACACATTCATGTCCTTGGTAAATGTCGACCATTCTTGCATGAGAAAAACTAGCTTTCCGCAACAATGCCAATTAAGCAGTAGAGCTTTGCATAATTATTTTGTTATCACTCTTGTGTTGCTTGCGAGTACATTCAAAGTACACATTGGCTTGCCATTGGTTATTTTATTGGCCAGGCATGGGAGAACAGGATGTAAAGAAGAGTACCTTGGTGACGAACATGCGAGCTAGGACGCTTCCCAGTTAGAATGCCTGTAGGGTTAAGGAAGATGGCATGGTCCAAGTGTCAACGAAGATTTCCGCTGCGTTGATATACTCAAGTCTTGACCGTAATGGTCTCAATTTATGTAAAATGGTATGTATGGATGTAAGACTCTTGTTATTAAGCTTCTGTGTGTTCAGTGAGCATTTATCTCTGGTATCACTGTACACGTGCATTCAGTGATCACGACTTATGAGTTGGGGTCCCCACAAAGCTGGTATTAGAGCCAGGTTGACTGTAGGAAGCCTTAGTTAGCATGGTCGTTAGTTAGGGTAAAACTATTTCCAAAAACTATCACTAATTTTCAAAAACTATCTATACTCCTCTTCCCATTCTCAGTTTTTTGAAAGCTAAGGAATACTTTCCTTATTAATCTCTTCCCCTTCAAATTTTAAATGGTAACTAGAGTCCTTATGCCCCTGACCACAGAATTCCTTGTAATCCTCGTGGATAATCTAGAAGGAAGACGCCTTGCCATACAATCACCCACCTCTTCTGGACACGAGATTGGCAAAACCAGAACAAGACAATACCAACAGAAGATGCACCATCAAGGAACAAGGACATCAAGACCCAGAAGACGGTGACACCCTCGACATTTCCCCAGGATGATGCAATCTTGTCCTAAGACGATCAGGGTGTAAGATATGCAAGATCATGAGATACATCGCTAATAGAGCAACCATGCCCTTACTGTTGTTGTATCGGCAACCACCGGTGGATGAGAACCTCGCCATTAGGTCCGCCTCACTATAGTGAGCAGGAAAACGGTTCTCTTCATCCCTCGCTCTTGGTGTCGATGTTATCATCAACGAAACCGACATGTTGAACCTCTAATATGCCTTGTTATTGTCCTTGCATAAAGGATTACCTACCTGGAACCCTTGACGCCTTAGAAGACAAAAAGGGATTTTCATGATTAAGAAGACAACAGAAGACCGAGTCAATGCCTGCTACGAGGAGCCACCTTCACCCCATCACTTCAACAGGTGAGAAGTTGTTGAAGAATCTTCAGGCTCAACCCGGAATGTTTCATCGAACAACTACAAGAGACGTAGCAACACCTGAGGGAAACCCAGAAGACTGCACGAGGCACGGAGCAAAGCACGACTACTAAATCCGAGAACCCCTAGGGTAGGATGAGTCGTGTACCCCCTAAGCGTAGTCGAGTCCATATGATGGTTCGAATAGAACCATGATTGTGTGTTGCTTGTTTTTATTTGTTTGTGTATTGGTATCAGTTGCCCCCTTTGCCCTAGGTAACAAGTACATGACTATATCACCTTCCTTATCTTAATGCTTGTGTTTGGCCCTTTTTGCACCTGTTTTTTTCACACTTGCACTGTAGAACCCCCTTTAGGAATCCCACCTCCTCTATGCTACTTTTCTCTCATCTCTCTCCCCAACTGAAGGCCGGCAAGACAAGATACACCAAGGGTTCTACTTTGGAACCAACTAGTACTGAGGACTTTTGCTACAGCCTCCTCGACCAAGTGCAACCCCGTAGAGTTATGTTTAATCCTCCAGACTGGGAACCCATCCCTAGACCCATCGAGACTCCACGAGATACCCCAGCTCGAATCCATAACCATGTGCTTAACCCACAGAATTGCAAGAGAACCAGTTAAGCCTCTGTAACCTTGCACAACAATGGGTTCATTATGGAACTAGTGGACATAGTGAATGATCACATTATCATCCTAAGATAGCACTAGAACTGATGATTGCCATAGGGAAGACCAATTTGAGGATATATGTATAGAGAATAGATGACTTGATGAGTTTATGGTAGAGACCTTGAGGAATTATTGAGACTTTTGGTTGATTGTGAGGCTTTCATCTTGGTAGATGAACTTGAGGAGATCAGTTAATAGAGTAGCATAACTCTCGTTGCCCCTGAGTATTGGATTTAAATAGGTGATCCTAGCGGAGTATAGATGCTGAGTAAGTCTACATGGTTCGGAGAAAATTGGATTTAGACTAATGATCTCGATCATAATACCATGTTTCTCGGTGGACAATGAACTAGGGGATTGGATCAATTGTCAGAGTATATTTAGGGATCTATATAAGCCTGACCTTGGAGTTTACTTGACCATGATAAATGGAAATTGGTGGACTTACTATAGTAGAGATAGGCCTTTCAAGTATTTGGGATTTATATGGACTTTAGGAGATCATGTGGAACACCATAAACTTTGGGTTGGTAGAATTAATGGAATGTGTAGTGATTGATGGAACTTAATGGGCTGTTGGGTTGACTCATAGGAAGGAAACAAGATCTTGGAGTGGCATACGACGTGTTTCCTTAGGATAGAGATGCACTATCTTGGACCTTGGAAGGATAGGCCGAGCACGTGGATTGTCATGATTCATTCAAGCTTGGAAGCCTGTATGTTCTGCCCATGGAGTTTTGCATAGATATGAGTCTGGGGATGGTTGACATGTATGATTCTGTTAGACCTCCTCGCGGAAGCCATGAGGATATAAATAGCATGAATAATGATTGGAGTTAACCTATACGGGATGTTTCTTTCGGAAGTAAGATGTGATTGTTCGGAAGGCTAGATAGAACAATTGGCATCTCAGAAACTATGCTCAAGGATGGGATGATAAACGTTCACTCGCACACTAGAATCCCTGAAACCCTTACGCCCTACCAAGCCACAACATGGGCGGATCTTGACCTTGGGCTTCGGCTCTAGATCGATAAGACCCTGACAAATACTCAACCGTGACCACCAGCAATGCCTTAGCCCACTCTACGTACCCCATATACTTCATAGAGTACTTGGGCAAGTTAGTTATCATCTTTATTTGAGGACATGCATGTCCACCTGAAGACGGAAGAAGAGTTGATCAGCTGGTTAGGGAACATCTGAAGACCGCCATGTCAAGGAGGAAGAACTATACCAACCACCATCGTCAAGAAGTGAACTTCCTTGTCGAAGACCGCGCGCATCTGCAAACCACTCCTATTAAAGAAACCGAGCATTTCCATGTGAAAAGGAAGCTCACACCAAGATTTACCGTCCCCCTTCGAGATCACTGCAAGACGAGAATAGGCGGCTACCAGCTAAAGATACCACCTGAGTTACCCAGTGTGCACAACGTCTTCCATGCGTCACAACTCCGAAAGCGTTTTCGACTTCCTAGCTAGCCCGATCACTAGCAAGGACATCGATCACCGAGCCCTCGAGCCCCCGCCCAGTCTGACCTACCGCAAGAAACCCATTAGCAACCTGGATTAAGTGGAACATTATATACAAAGTCACACCATCAAGTAGTTCAAATTCAGTGGAGCACCACTCGGAAGAAGAACCTGTATGAGGACGTGAAGACTACCCCAGACCCAAGTTTCCATACTCCTTTTCGCGCCTAGTTTGGGAATCTCGAGGACGAGATTCTTGTAAGGGGGGTACGTCTATCACACCCTGATTTTCATGGCACAACACTTAACATGATAAATCATGATAAAATGTGGTTTGACAAAAACTTTTGAGTGTTTTGGACTTTGCATTGATTGGATTCTGTCTGCTGTTTGCCAGTGCACTAAAAATCAAGTAAATCCTCCAACTCATATACTTCATCTCCTTGCTCCGAACTCTTGAACCAATGATCATGCCATGTGTATAGTACAGTATAGAATTTTCTTAAAAAATAATCTAGCCAAAAAGTATTTTCTAAATTTAGTTTTCCAAAAAACCCTGAATTGAGGTTTGCACTACAAGTACTTGATTTGGGCTATAAAAAATCTTTCCAAAAACATATTTGACTCCTATTATATATAAGACTACCATAAACCACAAAAATATAATTTTAAAAGTTATTTTCCTATCTTATTTAAATGCTTTTTCTTTAGGCCAAAAATGGTCTTTATTAGGTTAAAAGTATTTTAATTCTTTAAAAATATTTGGGAAACCTAGGGAAACTAAGTGGACATATATTGTCCATACATAAGAGTTTCAATACATGCTCATGTTCAAATATTGGTCAAATCCCTCAAAACCCCTTTATGATATTTCAAGATTTTGAAATATTTACAAAGGAAATTTTCTCTATAAATCCCAAGAAAATTCTAGAATGTCACAAATGACCTATTTGGTGATCTTGCCAAGTCTCATGTCATGGAGAATAGCATAACCCCATGAAACACTCTTAAAACCATTTCTGCCCTTTTTCAAGTTTGAACAACTTTACATTAGAAAACTTGTCCAAATGCTCCCAAACTTGGTCCACATGCTAAAATGGTCTAATAAATCATCTAGACCAAATGGAACAAGTTGGAGAACAAGTTAACTGGATCAAAGTACCCCAAAAACCTTCCTGTCGAGAACCAAATTTGAACAACTCTACATTGGCAACTTTCTCCTTTTTATCTCAACTTTTGTGGACATGTTCAGAACCTCAAATTATGACACTGCACCAAGTGGTGCATCAAGGAGAATATATTTGCATAACTAAATCTTGGAAAGTCCATTTCTGTTGATTTCTAGGGTTCACCAAACTTGCATTGTCAACTTTCTTCAAATGAGCTCACAATTGGTGAACAACCTCAATTCTATATTCCATTTGATCATGTTAATTATCATGTAAAGTGGACTCCATTTGCTTGCCCAAACTCTCATCAAACACCTTCTGAAATTTTACCAAAATCATTGTTTTGACCACTTACACTATTCTCCTTGAGCTCAACTTTTTACTAGAGCTTCATATAGTCACCCTCTACATCCAGTAACTCCCTCCCAACCAGAGCTCAATGATTGTGGGGGGTGAAACCCCATTTTCCCTCTTTGGACAGCTGCATTTCTCCCATTTTCTCACCTTTCTCTCACTCCTGCCAGGTCCCAGAGCATCCAAGGCCCCCTCCCCCTTGTTTATTCTTCCTGTAGCCACTGGACACAAGTGGGCGCGCGGGTGCGCGCAAAAATCCGCGGATGCCGGCCATTTGCATGCTCTGGAGCGCGTGGCAGAGCATCGAGCGTTGACACCACGTCCCCTGACCACCTCGAGCCTCCCCCTCGCGCCAGTCGAGGCCCTCGACGTCTGCAACACGACAGCCGTGTCAGGGCCTTCTCTCCCCTCCTCTCCCTCACCCAACCGCGCGTGCACGATGCCGCCCGGCTCGGCCAATGCGTAGCCTCGCACGCTCGAGCACCAGAGCCCTGCCGCCTCTCCTCTCTCTCTTCCCAGCGACTTAATCCGCCCCCACGAACACCATAGACAGCCCCTCTCCCTCTCTCCTGGCCTCCCGACCCGTTGCCGCGGCCACCCGTACGCCATGTCCACGGTGAGCCACTGGTCGGCTACATATGGCAACCCCGAGCCCTCTCTCTACTCCTTTGGCTCTATCTCTCCCCCAGCAACCTCCCGAACAAGCTCTCTCTCTCCCTCATGATCTCCTTGCCTCTCCATTGCCGCCATGGTCGCCGTCAGCCTCCACTCGGTTCCGACAAACCAGGGCCTCCCCACCCCTCCTTTGGCCACCAGTAGAACCGCAGATGACCGGCAGAGCTCTCCCCTTCCTTTTCTCCTGCTCTGGTGCCCCATGGCGCCACAACATTCTTCCCCCAAAGCCCCATCCGATGGTGTCAAGGCCACCATTGTCTCGGTCCTTCCCAGCCTGCGTGAGGCCCATGGATGGGGGCATCTCGGCCTCCCGAGTCCGTCGGTATGCTGAACGTCGCCGGGAACGGCCGAAGTCGCCGGGAAGAGCGCTGTCGCCGTTCGGCCTCGTTCCCTCTGTCTCCCATCATGCCGCTCGGGAGGTTGGAGATGGACGTGCAGGCGGGCCCCGCTCGTTAGTGGCCCAGGCTCCAGGCCACGCTGGCATGTGGAGGCATATTGTAGTAAAATCGCCTCCGATGTGGACCTTGCGCGCGTGCGGCCGAGCCGCTGGGCCGGCCCAGTGGCGCCCTGCTATTAAACCTAGCCTAGTGCACCCTGCCGCCACCCAGATCCGACCCATTTCGGTAAATCCTTTATCCTTTTCTTTTCAATGAACTTCAAAAATCCATAAACTATTCAAATAGTGTCCAAATTTGATGAATCAAATTTCTACTGACTCCATAAATCAAGTTCTATTTAATGGGCCACAGTGGACATTTTTGTTGTTCTTGGTTTTCAGTGGACCCTTTAAAAAGGTCATTTATCCACATAAGCCCACTTCAAAAATCCATAGAATATTCATTTGAACTCCAAATCCAGTGAAACCAAATTCTAAATGTTTCTAAAATCATGCATGATTTAATGGATACTTTTACTCATTTTTATAAAAAGGAATTCTATGGACAACTTGCAGATCCATTAAATCAATTGATTCCATCATATCAAATTGTTCAGAAATATTCACTGATCCAATCCCAATGAAACCACTCTGGTTATTTTCCATATAACCAGAGAAGTCCTAGAAAAGTCAACTTCATATTTTTAGAGCACTTTTATTTTCTGCCTTGTTGTGTTGATTATTGTGATTACTTCCGACGTTAGTAGACGAAGTAGACGGAGTACCTGGAGAAGGACCAGAAGACTTGAAGACTCTGATGAACCAGGCAAGCAGCCCTTTGACCATGATGAACCCTTTTTATAATAGTAACATTTCTTTTCGTGATTGTTGAATGCATGATATCTTGAATGGCAAACTTACTAGGTTTGCCTTTGTTGCACACCCCGTTGATACTTGCATTTTTCATGACTCTATCCTTGTTTAGAGTTGTGTTGGTGGATTGTAGAAATATGCTATAGTTGTTGGCTGAGCAAAATGAGTCGGAGTTATGCATGGTAAGGAAAAAGTGTGGTTTGACATACTTACAAATAGCCCCAGTGGGTGCCACTAATGCGCCCCTGGGAGATGATAATGATCTAGGTCACTACTTGGTGGAGAGGTAGTGTACCGAGGCTTGATGAAAGTGTTGTTTACAGAGACAGATTAGATTTAAGATTTGTCGACTGTCCCAACCTTACATGCGCAACCACTCTACCCTTATATGGGAAAGGGCATTATTGATTACCTAGGCCGATACTAGCTTGGAGCCTGCATTACTAGTGACGGGGGAGAGTTGGTGCTCTCTCTCGGGACGGGGTCGTGCCAGGTAGGGCGGCCAAGAACATTTATATGGGGCACCGGACACACCGTTGGTACCCCCTGCTTGTGATGTGAGATGATTATGGAGCGTGGCTCCATGAAAATGTTATTGATAATGTTGGGCACGAGGGTTATTACCAATCGAGTGGACTCCATGTTAGTATCGTCTAGGGTAAGGTAGTGATCGGGTGCTTACCCCGGGTACTTGAGGTACCGCGGGTCGTGGATGACATGAAAGTTCCCCGGATCTTGTGGGTAAAGTATGGAACCTCTGCAGAGTGTCAAACTATTTGAATAGCTGTGTCCACGGTCAAGGACAGTTGGGCGGTGCTGCTTAGACTATGTCCATATGTTTCTGAGAAACAACACAGATTGGAAATATTGTTGATATGATTCGTGATGATGTCACGATGAATTGAGTTTGAGTTGTTCATAGCTCTTTCTCGATGTTGAAGTCTGTAACCTCCTGATACTTGTTGCAGACGCATTGATGTCCTTGGTACATGTTGATCATTGTTGCATGAGAAAAACTAGCTTTCCGCAACAATGCCAATTAAGCAGTAGAGCTTTGCATAATTATTTTGTTATCACTGTTGGGTTGCTTGCGAGTACATTCAAAGTACTCATTGGCTTGCCACTGGTTATTTTATTGGCCAGGCATGAGAGAACAGGATGTAAAGAAGAGTACCTTGGTGACGAACATGCGAGCTAGGACGCTTCCCAGTCAGAATGCCTGTAGGGTTAAGGAAGATGGAATGGGTCCAAGTGTCAACGAAGATTTGCGCTGCGATGATATACTCAAGTCTTGACCATAATGGTCTCAATTTGCGTAAAATGGTATGTATGGATGTAAGACTCTTGTTATTCAGCCTCTGTGTGTTCAGTGAGCATTGATCTCTGGGATCACTGTACACGTGCATTCGATGATCACGACTTATGAGTCGGGGTCCCCACAGTGACGGATGCTAACTCCGACAAGGGGGAAGCTACTAGTGAAAAGGAACCTTCTACTAGTGGTAGAAATGGCACCGGCATCTTTTCCCATGTGGCACCTCCAGTTTACGGAGGACCGATTCCTTCTACTCATTTAAATCATCCCGGGCCTCCTCCTAAGATTGTGAAAAATGAGGACTTTGATTCTTGGGTGTATCGCTTCAAGCGTCATTTAAATCATGTGAATACTAACCTTTGGAGAATCATTGAAGAAGTTTTTCATCCACATGACCGAAGCAACTTCACCCCTAGAGAAGCCGTGGACCATCAATTCAATGAGAATGCTCTCTGCATCATTCAAGATGCAGTTCTTCCCGAAGATCTCCCTCATCTTCCACCCTACGCCATGGCCAAAGACACATGGCATTGTGTTGTTTCCCTCTATAAGGGAAGTGCAAGCATTCAACGCTCCAACTATGAAGTGGTGCAAGATGAAGCTGATGAGTTTGCAATGAAAGAAGATGAAGAACCTCATGAGCTCTTCCGGAGAGTCACCAAACTTGCGGTCTCACTCCGAGATCATGGGATCAAGGACACATATGAAAATTGAATCAAGCACAAGTTTCTTAAAGCAATGATGCCTTACCACAAGGCCTTGTCCTCCGTCATCCGTCAAAGATCGGACTGCCACTCCTTGACCTCAAACGAAGTGTTGGATGAGTTTGTGGCAATGAGGATCTTGGACAAGACTGCCGACAACGCGGTGTTGCTCTCACAAAGGGTAAAGAAGCCCAACCTTGCCTTGAAGGCCAAGGTTATTGTGGAAGAAGAGGAAGAAGAAGAAGATGAGGAGAGCAACCCCGAAGATACAAAATATGACTATCATGAACACATGGCTCTTGCGTCAAGGCAATTTTGGAGCAAGAAGAACACAAGGCCCAACTTCAACAAGAACAACTCAAGTGGGCTCAAGGGCAAGCAACATGTCAGAACATGTTACAATTGTGGCAATGTGAGCCATTTTGTTGTGGATTGCCCTTACGAGAAGCGGGAAGACAATGGTGGCAAGCTCATGTGAAAGGACAAAGCCAAGTCCTTCCCCAACAAGAACAACTTCACCAAAAAGACTCCTACTTGAGGGTTGGTGGTTCAAGAAGAATACCATGAGGATGACGATGATGATGAAGATAATGAAGCCATGGCCATGGCCTCTGTTGCCATTGCCACAACTCCACGGGTGTCCCTCTTTGACTCACCCAATGAGAACATCACCGCCAAGTGTCTCATGGCTAAAGCCACCAATAAGGTAACCTGCAACATCAAAACCACCATCATTTCTAATCCCTCCTTGACGGATGGCATTGATGAAAGTGAGGGGTCTAATGAGGAAGTGAATGAATTTGAGTCTTTTATGAGTAAGCTCAAGGGAAAATCCAAGAAGCACTTTGTTTCTCTCTTGGAACAACTTGGTGAAGCCAATGACATGATCGAGGCTCACGAAGAAACCATCTCTAAGATGGAAGGTCATAGTCGTGACTATGCCGATGAGATATCGGATCTCTCTAATGATCTTGAGGAAGAGCGTGGGCATCGTTTGGCTCTTGAGGAGTCACACAACGATGACCATGCTAAGTTAAAGAAAGGTCTTGATCATGCTCTTGTTATGTCTCGTGTGCTAACTTCCGAGAAGGCTAAACTTGGTGTTGACCATGCTAGACTCAAGGAGGAGTTTGATTTACTTGACAAGGCCCACAAGGTCTTGAAAGGTGCTCATGCTAGCCTCAAGGAGTCTCATGCTCAAGTCCAAGTTAAGCTAACCAAAGAAAAGGCCACCTTTCCTCATATGGTATTAATTGATAATGCAAATGCCACTAACCCGTGTTGTGAGCATGTGCATCTTGCAGAGGAGAATGCCAAGTTGAAGGATCAACTTGAGAAAGGCCTTATGACATGCATTCAAGGTGAGAAGAACCTCAACGACCTTTTGAGCAATCAAAAGGAAGTTGTGGCCAAGGAGGGAGTTGGGTTTGCACCCAAGTCCAAGAACAAGAAGAAGAACGACAAGACCAAACGACCTCCTCCTCTCAAGCAAACCTTTGTGAAAGAGGGAGAGGGTGCTCCTCAGGAGAAGAAGAACAATGTGAAGGGTGGTGATGTCAAAAAGGGCAAAACCACCTCCTCCAACAAAGCCGACGACTTTAACCCTTCTTATGTGGTGTGCCGTGCTAGTGATGGGCATGTTTATGCTAATTTTTTTGGTTCTCCTTATGAGTACATTGAATGGTCTATTTGGGTTCCTAAGACCCTTGTTACTAACATCAAAGGACCCATTACTAAATGGGTACCTAAAACCAAGCATTGATCTCTTGTAGGTGTTTGCTTCCTGTGGGGGATCATGGTTGCTCGATAGTGGAGCAACAAATCATATGACCGGGAGCAAGGACTTGGTGGTGGACGTGCAAAAGATCCCATCTATGCCCACCAATGTCGAGTGGGGTGATGCCTCATCTTCTAAGGTATTGGGTCTTGGCAAGGTTGTCATTTCTCATGAGTTAACGATCGAGAAAGTCATGCTTGTTGAGTCCCTTGCGTACAATTTACTTTCCGTTCGTCAACTTGCACTCATGGGCTTTGACACTTTCTTTGATATTGATACCGTGGCCCTCTTGTGGAGCAAGACTCTTAAAGTAGCCTTTGTTGGGCATGTTGAGAATGGTCTCTATGTTATTAACTTTTCGGAGCGACCCACTAAGACCGCGACATGCCTAATGGCTAAAGTTGATGTGGGATGGCTTTGGCATCGCCGTTTAGCCCACGTCAATATGAGATCTTTGCAAAGTCTTCTCAAGGGGGGCCATGTCCGTGGACTAACAAATGTTAGTTTTGCCAAAGATCGTGCTTGTTGTGCTTGTATCGAAGGAAAGCTTCATGAGAAGGCTCACCCTCCCTCGACTATCATCTACTCGAATAGACCCTTGGAGCTCCTTCACATGGACCTCTTTGGGCCTCCATCCTTTGATAGTCTTGGGGGTAGAAAGTATTGCTTGGTGATTGTGGATTATTATTCGAGATACACTTGGGTATATTTCTTCAAGAGGAAGAGTGAAACTCAACAAACTGTCATCGACTTTGCAAATGAAGCTCAACGTCAACATGATGCAAAGATCTTCACAATAAGAAGTGACAACGACACCAAGTTCAAGAACTACACCTTGGACGAGTTTCTTAGTGATGAGGGGATCAAGCATCAATATGCTGCACCATATACCCCTCAACAAAATGGGGTCGCGGAGAGGAAGAACCGGACGTTGATGGATGCGGCAAGGACCGTGATGGCAGAGTTCAAGTCTCCATACAACTTTTGGGCTGAAGCCATCAACATAGCATGTCATGCATCCAATCGGCTCTATCTCCGCAGAGGCTTGAACAAGACTCCTTATGAAATACTTACTGGTAACAAGCCCAACTTCAAGTACTTCCGGGTGTTCGGGTGTAAGTGTTTCATTCTCAAGAAAGGTGTTCGTTTGTCTAAATTTGAGGCTAGAGCCTATGAGGGCATATTTGTTGGTTATGCTAAAAAAACTCTCATGCTTACCGTGTCCTCAACAAGTCCACCGGACTCATTGAGGAGACGTGTAATGTGGAGTTTGATGAAAATAATGGCTCCCAAGTGGAGCAAAGTGGTACTTGTGATGTAGGTGATGAAATTCCTCCCCAAGCCATAAGAAGAATGGGTGTGGGTCATATCCTACCCATTGAGGAACCCCTTGTGGACGAAGGAGAAGGATAATGCTCCACTCAAGTGGAGCCATCACCAACCCAAGACCCACACGCTTCCAAAGAACAAAGTGAAGGCCCTCAACCTCGTGAACAAGACCAAGGGCAAGATCAACCTCAAGATGGTGGTGAACCACCAAATGATGCCCAAGGTCAAGTTCTCCCCCTCGAGCAAGTTCAAGATCAAGAGCAAGCTCAAGATCTAGAACAAGCTCAAGACGACGCTCAAGATAGTCAAGTTAATCCTCCTCCTTCCACATCCGAGGAGGAACTAGAGCGTCGTGCCGCGAAGATTGCTTCCAAGCTCACCACCCAAGGTCATCTCATGGAGAACGTGGTTGGAAGCCTAAGAAAGGGGGTAAGTACTCGTAGACAATTAGCAAACTATTGTGAACATCACGTGTTTGTCTCTTGTGTTGAACCCCAAAAGGTCTATGAGGCGCTCGAAGATTTGGATTGGCTCAATGCCATGCATGAAGAACTCAACAACTTCGAGTACAACAAGGTGTGGAGATTGGTGCCAAGGCCGTCGGGGAACCACAACATCATTGGAACCAAGTGGATTTTCAAGAACAAGCAAGATGCTCATGGGAACATCATTCGCAACAAGGCAAGATTGGTAGCACAAGGCTACTCCCAAGTCGAGGGTATCGACTACGGTGAAACCTTTGCTCCCGTTGCTCGTCTTGAATCCATTCGTTTGTTGATTGCTTATGCTTCCCATCATAACTTTAAGTTACAACAAATGGATGTGAAGAGTGCTTTTCTTAATGGTCCTATTAATGAGTTGGTTTATGTCAAGCACCCCCCCGGTTTCGAGGATCCCTACTTCCTAGATCATGTGTATCAACTCGATAAGGCACTCTATGACCTTAAGCAAGCCCCACGTGCGTGGTATGACCACCTTACTAAGTTGTTACAAGATCGTGGACTTGAGGTTGGGCAAATCGATCCCACTATTTTTACTAAGAAGGTCAAAGGGGAGTTGTTTGTATGCCAACTATATGTTGATGATATTATCTTTGGTTCCCCTAACAAAGCTTTCAATGAGGAATTTGCCGCTCTCATGACCTCTAAGTTCAAGATGTCTTCGATGGGAGAGTTGAAGTTCTTCCTTGGTTTCGATATCAAGAAAAGAAGAGAAGGTACCTTCATCAACCAAGCCAAATACACTCAAGACATGCTAAAAAGATTCAAGCTAAGTGAGGTCAAGCCGGCTTCTACTCCAATGCCTACCAAGTGCCAACTTGACATTGATCCCAATGGTAAAGCGGTGGATCAAAAGGTATATCGCTCCATGATTGGCTCCTTGCTTTAACTTTGTGCATCTAGACCGGATATCATGTTGAGTGTGGGAATGTGTGCATGGTTTCAAGCCGCACCGAAGGAAAGCCACTATGTGGCGGTCAAGCGAATCTTTCGGTATTTGGCTCATACCCCAAACTTTGGCTTATGGTACCCAAGAGGAGCAAACTTCAAGCTTGAAGGATATATGGATTCCGGTTAGGCGGGAGACAAAGTGGATAGGAAGTCCACTTCTGGAGGGTGCCAATTTCTTGGTTGCTCTTTGGTGAGTTGGTCTTCCAAGAAGCAAAGTTGTGTGTCTCTCTCGTCCACCAAAGCGGAATATGTGGTGGCCGGTAGTTGTTGTGCACAACTCTTATGGATAAGGCAAAATTTGAAGGAGTACGGTGTCATTTGTGACAAAGTGCCTCTTTGGTGTGATAATGAAAGTGCCATCAAGATTTATCTCAACCCGGTGCAACATTTCAAGACGAAGCACATTGAGATTCGGTATCACTTCATCCGGGATCACATTAGGCGAGGGGAGATCGAGTTCAAGTATGTCAACACTCATGATAACCTTGCAGATATTTTCACGAAGCCCTTGGATGAAGCAAGATTTCGCGAGTTAAGGCATGAGCTAAATATCATTGATTCGAGCAATGTATCTTGAACCTATGCACATCCCACCACATTCAACATGTTGTCTAGTTTAGGTGTAGGCATGGACATAGGGGGAGTGTTGTTCTCTCAATGAACTCTCCCTCCCCCCATTATGCATAAATTGATCAAGTCTTTCACATTAACCATTTTTGACGGTACTTGTGCTTCAAGGACGAGTTTTGGTCATGGGCCCAAGGTTAAAATCTTCACGGTGCCATACCTCTTGACCCAAACGTAGGTGGTCTCGGCCACCGCCCTCTCTTGAAGAGGTGTGTCTTGGCCCCTTGCTAGTGTGTTTGCTGCCGAGTTCGTTTTTCCTCCTCTTCTTGCCATTGTTTTCCCCTTTTCTGAGCTAAGCCGTTGTTGTCAAGTTGTCGTGGCTTGCTGGGCGGTACTACCACCCACCAACGTGGTACTACCGCTGCGGGGCGGGACCAGGGGGTTATATCGGGGCGGGGGGAGGTTTCTTCTCCCCCATACCCATTCGCTTTGCCCCCTTGTTTCTCTTCATCTCTCTAGCAACGCCTCGCCACGGGAGGGCTCCAGCAGACCTTCTTCTTCAGGGTGTCCCTCTCCATTTCCATCGGTGGAGTCGATCCCGACCTCGTCCTCTTGCCATGGATGCCGGTATTGCCCCTGTTCCTCCTCTTTTTTGTGTAGATTTCAGATCTAGCGTCTTAGGGGCAATAGTGGTTGCATCTCTAGATTTTTGGCTAAATCTAGGCTTGAGTAGGTTGGAGAAGGCAACTAGACTATTTGGATTAGTGTTTGATAGGAGTATTTTTGAATTTGGTAGGCCAGTAGTGCCGGATCTGACCACGATAGTAGGGAACCGCTGTTTCCTCGCTTCGAGCGGTACTACCGCTCTCATTGGAGCAGTACTACCGCTTGGGCGGTACTGCCGCTTCCAGGTCACGGTACTACCGCTGCCTGCCAAGTTCCATCATGTTCCTACCATTCCTTGATCTCTTTTGTTGTGTTTGTTGGCTTATGCTCGTTCTTTCTGGTTGTTTCGCGTGTTCTTGTGTTTGGTTCCAGGTGATGAACATCCTGAGCGTCAAGCTCGCCGTGTCAACCCCGGTCCTGCCACGTCGAAGCACTACCGCATATCTGAGTCAACAGGAGGTTCCTCTAGTGCTACACCTCCACCTCAACTCAAGAAGAATTCTGTCGTCAAGCCGAAGCCAAAGGGTAAAATTGTGCCTCAAATGAATGCCAAGGAGTTCTGGGCAAGGCGTCACCGCAAACCCTATGTGGAAGACCAAGAACCTACTTTGGTCAACCGTCCGTTCTGGATCCGCTTTCAGTTTGCCATATTCTTTGATGTGCTCAAGGCCAAGAAGAATCTCTATGTTGATGTGCGCTCCATCGACACGGACTATATGGAGAAGGATCTTGAGTACTTTGGTGAAGCTCTTCAGATGTTCTCTCAGCTGAACATTCTCAGAATCATGTAGTTCAACAAGGACTATGATGCAGATATAGTGGCTCAATTCTATGCCACTGTCCATCTAGGGACTGATGAGGACAAGACTCTGACTTGGATGACCAATGGCAAGTTGCTTTTTGTCAAGTGGAAGGCATTCATGGAGTTACTTGGGGTGGAAGATCATGGGCTTGAGACTCCTGTCGGCTTTCGGCCTCACTTCAACACTACCTCCACTCACAAGCAAGCCCTTTGGCCCTACTGCACTCTGAAGATCAACCCTGACACTAAGAAGGAAACATATGAGCTGCCTGCCTTTCCAGACATTCTTCACCATGTCTTCCGTGAGACTCTCTTCCCTCTTATCGGGAATATGGATATGGTTCACTCCTATCTCGTGGACATGCTTCTCTTCTGCCAGCATGAGAAGGAAGCAAACACTGGCGAGTCCCTAGACATTTCTCATGTTATGTGGTCTGAGCTCTTATCTGCTATCTCTGAGCGCAAGTGCCCGATCTATGGACCGTTCATCATGTTGCTCATTCAGAAGGCCTGGGATCAGGTCTATCCCAAGGTTATGCTAAAGACTGGAGAGTTGGTGTCTCATGAGATCAAGCATCTAAGGAAGAAGGACAATTGGGGCACCGAGGTCCCTAAATCTGGGGGTACATCTTCTGCTGCTGCCATGGAGACCGAGGAGGAGGCTGAGGTTGATGATGACGATGACTATGAGCCTTCTGGGGCAGAGCCCTCTTGGGTAAAGAAGCTCAAGCTCAAGATGAAGAAGCTTTTCTGCATGGAGTCTCATGGTCAGTACATGACTCATGTGGCTGAGAAGAAGGCCAGGGGCGTCACAAGGAGCTCATGCATCAGTTGGGTGCCACCGTTAACAGTGGATCTGAGGACCAGCTAACTGAGGAGGAGGAGTGGATTCAGCAGCACTGCCCATGGATAGATTCAGGTGCCGAGCAGTTTCCGACCGACGATGGCGGTGCAGACGATCCCGCTGGGATATGATGTTCGACACCCTCGCTTGCTATCACCTGGAGCCGTAGCAACACTCCATCCCTTTTTGGTGTCTCGATGCCAAAGGGGGAGAGAGTTTAGGGATTTGTGTTGTTGTCTGATTTGTGAGTGTGTCTTTGTGGTGTCGTTGTGTTTTCTCGCCGTTTGCTTTGTTTGGTTTTGTGCTAGTGAGACCTAAGTTCCAGACATATGGTGTGAGACATATGCTACCTTATCTTTATTTTATCATTATCTATGTCTATCTAGTCTTTCGGTATCTTATGAGTTGCATGCTTATCCTGTTATATACTCTGCTCTCATATATCCTGCTTAGGTTGTTGGTCTCTCAAATGTAGGGGGAGCGTTGATCCTAGTATGTGTGTCGTGCAGTCCAAAGCACTTATCTAGATATCACACTTCTAGGGGGAGCCCGTCTATATTTTCGAGTTGTGGGGTTTGCGCATGTCCTATGTCTTTTCCCGTTTGTGCAAATCCCGCATTGTCATCAATCCACCAAAAAGGGGGAGATTGTAAGGGCATATTGAGGGAGTCTTGGATAAGGGGGTATCCGGACAGCCGTACTATATTCATCGTCCGGACTATTGAAGCGTCAAGACTCAAGATTTCGGCTCGTGTCCGGATGGGACTCTCCTTTGCGTGGAAGACAAGCTTGGCGATTTGGATATTATGTTTCCTTCCTTGTAACCGACTCCATGTAAACCCTAGCTCTCCGGTGTCTATATAAACCGGAGAGCATGGTCCTTAGAAGGCCGATCACAATTACAATCATACCATCATAGGCTAGCTCTTAGGGTTTAGCCTCTACGATCCCGTGGTAGATCTGCTCTTGTATTACACATACCTTCAATATTAATCAAGAAGGAAGTAGGGTTTTACCTCCATCGAGAGGGCCCGAACCTGGGTAAACATTGTGTCCCTTGCTTCCTGTTACCATCAGCCTAAGACGCACAGATTGGGACCCCCTACCCGAGATCCGCCGGTTTTGACACAGACACATATTTATCCCTAAGGTGTTTTGGTGATTGATGACAATGCTTTTGCGGACTAATCGTGTGCGTTGAGCTTTTCAGAGATTCATCCTTTGGCACGAGACGATTCCCTCCCCTCGATGTGTTATTCAAGACAGTGCAGCTCTTTCGTTTCTATGATTGGTGGACTAGTTTCGTAGGAGTCATTGTACTATCAAGAGGGGATCCGCTTTGGTAAGGCTAGGGTGGAATCAACACGTACACATCCTTATCGCACCCGCTGAACCTTCCTGCTTCAATGGAGTACTCTTTCCCCTCTCTGTTTGCTTTGTCTGGTCCCAGTGGTAGTACCGCGGGCCACAACGGTAGTACCGCCCAAGCGCAACAAGCGGTAGTACCGCTCCTCAGTGGTAATACCGCTTGGAGCCTTCCGCCGTAGTACCGCTATGGCTCCGTGCTCCTACCGCCTCGACTCGAGGGCCCCTTTTCCCGTGTCGGGTTTTGCGGCACTAGCTGCGACAGTAGAGGCGATAGTACCGCTCCCAAGCGGTAGTACCACCCTTACTACCGCAGTAGTACCGCTCAGGGTCCAGGACCTCGCTCCTTTCCTTTGCGCGACAGTATCGCTAGGTGGGACGATAGTACCACTGGCTTAGCAGTAGTACCGCCCACCACAACGGTAGTACCGCTCTCTGCGGGGCTGCTTGGGGGGTAACGGTTGGATTGTTCCTCCCACTATTTAAGGGGGTCTTCTTCCCCAAAGTTGACCTACCTCTTCCCCCAAAAGCTCCATTGTTGCTCCAAGCTCCATTTTCGCCCGATCTCTCTCCCTAGCCAATCAAACTAGTTGATTTACTCGGGATAGGTTGAGAAGGCCCAGATCTACACTTCCACCAAGAGAAATTTGATTCCCCCCACTAATCCCTAGCGGATCTTGTTACTCTTGGGTGTTTGAGCACCCTAGACGGTTGAGGTCACCACGGAGCCATACTCCATTGTGGTGAAGCTTCGTGGTGTCATTGTGAGCCTCCAACTAAGTTGTGGAGATAGCCCCACCCTTGTTTGTAAAGGTTCGGTCGCCGCCTTCAAGGGCACCAATAGTGGAATCACGGCATCTCGCATTGAGTGAGGGAGTGAGGAGAATACGGTGGCCCTAGTGTCTTTTTGGGGAGCATTGTGCCTCCACACCGCTCTAACGGAGATGTACTTCCTCTCAAAAGGAAGGAGCTTCGGTAACACATCCTCGTGTCCATCGACTCCACTCTTGGTTATCTCGTGCCTTTACTTGTGCAAGCTTATTTGTGTTGAATCCCTTACTTGCTTGTGTACTTATTGTTGTTGCATCATATAGGTTACTCACATAGCTGCATATTTAGACAACCTACTTTGATGCAAAGTTTAATTTGGTAAAGAAAAGCTAAAAATTGTTAGTTGCTTATTCACCCCCCCTGTAGTCAACTATATCGATCCTTTTAGGGGGGAGTTGGAGTGGAAGAAGGCAGCAGAGCGACGGAGAGGGGGGAGAGAGCGAGCGACAGGGGGAGAGGGGTTTTCTGACAGGTGGTGGCGAGGGAGATGGTCAGTTAATGCCTCTCTGTCGTGGGAGTTGCAGCGCCGGTCAAATTACAGTTTTACCACCCAACAGCTAAAAAAGTAAATACATCTATAAGATAAATGAATGCACCATTTGAATGCATCTATTATAATGAGATAAGATCACACAACAACACTGCTGATATCCTTAAAACCAAAAATTGATGGCAAATACACTACCAAGGGAAGAAAAATACATACACAAAATATGCACCTAAAAAACAAGAGAAAAGAAGTTCAAAAAATAAAGAACAGAAGTTCAAGTACCCTAATCAAAGAAGTAAAGGCATATGAATAAATAAACACTAAGAAACAAAAAGAAGAAGTTCAAGTACAAAAATAGATGAAGTTCATACCTAACTAAAATACACAACATAAAAACAAGATAGATAGTTGGGTCATGGATGTGACGGACTCGCCTCCGCATGCGATGACGCGGCACGCCGCGTCGTCGCCTGCTCCGGCTCGTTCCTGTCTCGGCCTCCCAGGGGGAGGGGAGGGGGGTCCCGACCCCCCCTCCCCCCTGCTCGGCTTCGCGCTACCGCATTGTTGCGCTAGGTTTTGACAGGATGCAATGCGGTTATTCTGTTTCCACCCCCACCGCACACACCCCAGAGCCAGACCCCTAAGATAGATAGTGGGGTAACAGATGTGACAGACTCGCCTCTGCATGCGATGACGCGGCACGCCGCGTCGTTGCCTGCTCTGGCTCGTTCCTGTCTCGGCCTCGCAGGGGGAGGGGAGG